>NC_134098.1:87955419-88269169 GCF_000715075.1 Nicotiana tabacum
GGAACGACTTGGAAGATGATGAAATCGAATCCGTTCTGCTAAAAACGTTTGGAGAGACCTTGTCAAAATGAGCTATGATATGGTATCAAAACTTACCCCCTAATTCTATTGACTCGTTTGATATGCTTGCAGATACCTTTGTGAAAGCGCACGCCGGGGCCATCAAGGTCGAGACCAGGAAGTCAGACCTTTTCAAAGTAAAGCAAAGAGATAACGAGATGCTCGGGAAATTCGTGTCGAGGTTTCAAATGGAACGGATGGATCTGCCTCCGGTTGCGGACGGTTGGACCGTTCAGGCATTCAGCCAAAGACTCAACCCCCAAAGAGGTTTCGCATTAGTTGAAACAAAATTTGATAGAATTCCCGGCGGTAACTTGGGCTGACGTCCATAACAGGTACCAACCAAAAATTAGGGTCAAAGACGATCAGCTCGGGGCCCCTTACGAGTCTGTTTATCCCATCAGAACTAGGGATAGATCCAAAAGAGCCATCGATCATGAACCAAGATCAAACAGAGATCGGTATCAACCATACAATAGAGATAAAAGGGTAATGGGTCCGTACGCAACCCTGCAAGGAGTGAAAGAAGAAGTGATCGAGGTCATAATAACTGGGGACTCATGAGCAAAAATGGTTTCGACAGACCCATCTGGTCTAAGGAGGCACCAATCGGAGTACAAATTCAGCGTCGATGCCGCCGGTATCGTATCAGCCATCGGACGTATCAAAGATACTAAGTGGCCTCGACCATTACAATCTGATCCTAACCAAAGGGACCCCAACCTAATGTGTAAGTATCATGGTACTCGCCGCCACAAAATCGATGACTGCCGACAACTGAGAGAAGAAGTAGCCCAGTTATTCAATAACGGACACCTCCGACAATTTCTGAGTGATCAAGCCAAAAGTCACTTCATGAATAGGGACTCCAACAAGCAGATCGAGCTAGAGGAACCTCAGCACGCCATTAACATTATCATTGGTGGAGTTGACGTCCCCCAAGGGCCGATGTTAAAACGCACTAAGGTGTCCATTACAAGAGAAAAATGGACTCGAGATTATGTACCGGAGGGAACCGTATCTTTCAACGACGAGGACGCTGAAGGCATCGTGCAACCACATAATGATGCACTAGTAATATCTATACTCATAAATAAATCTCGAGTTAAGCGTGTGTTAATTGATCCAGGTAGCTTGGCCAATATCATCAGATCGATGGTCGTGGAACAGCTGGGTGTACAAGACCAAATAGTGCATGCAGTTCGAGTTTGAAACAGATTTAACATGGCATGCAAGACTACTAAAAGGGAGATAACCCTGCTGGTAAACACAGCTGGAACCGTTCATGAAATAAAGTTCTACGTGATTCAAGGAGATATGAGATATAATGCTCTATTCGGAAGATCGTAGACTCACAACATGAGGGCAGTACCCTCGACACTACATCAGGCGTTGAAATTCCTCATACCGGGAGGGATCAAGACTGTTTACGGAGAACAGTCATCCGTAAAAGAAATGTTCGCTATCGATGAGGTGACCCCGATATTCGCACTCTCAACATTAAAGAACCCGAGTTCAGCTACCAAAGAAGAAACTAAATAGCAATCACTGACATCAACCCCGACCGAACCAAAAAAGTAGGAGACATGAGAGGATGATGATTACGGAGTCCCTAGGTCATTCATAGACCCTGACGATTCCGATGCCACCTTGCTCGATCGGAAGGTATACCTGGGCACGAGGCTAACCCTCGAGCTCAGGAAGAAACTCATTGAATTCCTTATAGCTAACATAGATTGCTTCGCTTGGTCCCACCTTGATATCACAGGGATCCCGCCAGAAATAACCAATCACAAGCTGAGCTTAGACCCGAAGTTCCACCCGATTAAATAGAAGAGGAGGCCTCAGTCCGAAGTCAAGCACACATTTATCAAAGACGAGGTATCCAAACTCCTTAAAATAAGTTTCATTCGGGAAGTTAAATACTCAAACTAGTTAGCAAACGTAGTGGTAGTGCCTAAAAAGGGAAATAAAATAAGAATATATGTAGACTACAAAGACTTGAACAAGGCATGCCCTAAGGACTCTTTTTCTTTGTCTAACATCGATCGCATGATCGATATGACGGTCGGCCACGAGATACTCTGCTTTCTCTATGCCTATTCCAGGTACAACCAGATCCGGATGGACCCGGGCGACCAAGGAAAGAATTTCTTCATCACTAAATACGACACCTATTATTATAACGTAATGCCGTTCGGACTAAAGAACGCCGGTGGTACCAATGCCTAGTAAACCGGATGTTCGAAGAACAAATAGGAAAATCAATGGAGGTTTACATTGGAGACATGTTAGTTAAGTACCTGCGAGCAGAGGACCATTTGGAACATTTGCAGGAAACGTTCAACATACTGAAGAAATACAATATGAAGCTGAACCCGGAGAAATGCGCATTCGGGGTCGGGTCCAGGAAGTTCCTCGAATTCGTGGTGTCCAACCGGGGAATCGAGATCAATTCCGACAAAATCAAAGCTATAGAAGACATCACCGTAGTGGACAATGTCAAGGTCGTTCAAAGGTTAACCAAGCATATAACCACCTTGGGTCGGTTCATATCAAGGTCCTCTGATAAGAGCCATCGGTTCTTCTCATTTTTGAAAAAGAAGAATAACTTTTCATGGACCCCGGAGTGCCAGCAAGCTTTGGAAGAACTCAAGCGGTACCTTTCGAATCCACATTTACTTCATACTCTAAAGGCAAACGAGCATGTATACCTGTGCTTAGCGGTATCCGAGATAGAAGTAAGTGTAGTCTTAGTACGGGAAGAGGAAGGTACGCATTTTCCTATATATTATTTTAGCACGACTCTAGGCGAGGCAGAAACAAGGCGCACCTGGAGAAATTGGTGTTTGCTTTGCTAAGCGCCTCCAGGAAGTTAAAGCCATATTTTAATGCCATCCCATATGTATCGTAACTACTTACCTATTGAGGAACATAATGCACAAACCCGAGCACTCGGGACGGTTGGCCAAGTGGGCTGTGGAAATTAACTGGTATGATATCGAATATCGACCCCGAACTGCCATTAAATCTCAAATTTTGGCAAACTTCATGGCCGACTTCACGCCGGCCTTAATACCCAAAGTCGAAAAGGAATTATTGTTAACCTCGGGGACCTCCTCGGGGATCTGGACACTCTTTATGGACGGTGCCTCAAACGCAAAGAGGTCCGGACTCGGCATCGTGTTGAAGTCGCCCTCGGGTAACGTAGTTAGGTAATATATTAGAACTATGAAATTGACTAACAATGAGGCCGAGTATGAGGCCATGATGGCAGGTCTCAAATTGGCTAAGAGCCTGGGGGCCAAAATGATCGAAGCTAAATGTGATTCCCTCCTTGTGGTAAATCAAGTCAAAGGGACATTCGAATTGAAAGAGGAACGAATGCGAAGATACTTGGATAAACTACAAGTAACGCTACATCGATTCAAGAAACGGACTCTACAACACGTGCCCCGGGATCAAAATAGCAAAGCCGATGCTCTGGCTAACTTTGGGTCATCAGTTGATGATGATAACTTCAGCTAGGGAATGGTCGTACAACTCATGAAATCGATAGTAGAAGAATGACCATGCCAAGATAAACTCGACAAGTTTAACTTAGGATTGGAGAAACAAGTATATAGATTACCTGAAGACCGGGAAGCTGCCCTCGTATCCCAAAGAATCAAGAACTTTGCTAGCCTGTCCGAAGATAATACTCTGTTCAGAAGAATGTTCGATAGCCCACTTGCCATATGCTTGGGGCTGGGAGACACTGAATATGTTTTGAGCGAAGTTCACGAAGGCACATGCGGAAACCATTCGAGGGCAGAATTGTTGGTTCGTAAGATAATCAGAACCGACTATTATTGGATCGACATGAAGAAAGATGTGAAGGAGTTCGTGCGAAAATGTGACGGCTGTCAGAGGCACGCACCAATGATCCATTAGCCCGGGGAGTTACTACACTCGGTCTTGTCGCCCTGACCATTCATGAAGTGGGGGATGGACATCGTCGGTCCCCTAGCATGGGCACTTGGTAAAGGTCAATTTATACTATTTATGACTGGTTATTTCTCTAAATGGGTTGAAGCTCAAGCGTTCGAGAAGGTCCGGGAAAAATAAGTCATCGGCTTTATTTGGGACCACATCATATACCGGTTCGGTATACCAGCCTAGATAGTATGTGATAACGGGAAATAGTTCATCGGCAGCAAGGTAAGCAAATTTTTCGAGGACCATAATATAAAGAAGATCTTGTCAACACCCTATCACCCTAGTGGGAACGGGCAGGCGGAGTCGACGAACAAAACAATCCTTCAAAACCTTAAGAAAAGGTTGACCGATGCCAAAGGAAAATGGAAGGAAATCCTGCCCGATGTCTTGTGGGCATATCACACAACCTTAAAATCCAGTACCGGGGCCACCCCGTCTTCGTTAGTCTACGATGCCGAAGTACTAATACCAGTCGAGGTGTGAAAACTGAGCCTTAGGTTCCGGTATGCAACCGAAGAATCCAATAGCGAGGCCATGAGCACGAGCCTAGAACTACTGAATGAAAGACGCGAGGCCGCTCTAGTCCGGATGGCCGCCCAAAAATAGCGGATAGAAAGATATCACAACCGAAGAGCCAACCTCCGACATTTTAACAGCGAGGGCTTGGTAATAAGAAGAGTAACATATAACACCCGTAACCCGGATGAATGGAAGCTAGGACTGAACTGGGAAGGTTCGCATCGAGTCATCGGGATTACCGGTAAAGGTTCGTACAAACTCGAAGCGGTAAACGACACAGCTACCAAACAACTGGAACATGACCCACTTGAAACGATACTACTGCTAAGTTACGCCATCATTCGTTTTCTTTTATTTATTTTACTTTGGCTAACACTTGCAGACAACAGCCAAAGGAGAATGTAGTTGATTAGGTCTGAAAGCAAGCGTTGCACTCTTATTCCCTTGAACCGGTTTTGTCCCAAATAGGTTTTCCGGCATGGTGTTTAATGAGGAAATAATAAATCCTGCTAGCTTAAAGTCGAAGACCGGTTTTAAATCGGAGTCAATGGTCGCATTAACAGTATCCGAGTCCACTCGAAGATCGACCTCGAATACTGGGGGCCATCACCCTCGGGTCATGATTTTTAGAAAGGAAGGAAATTTTGTGCTCAAACAGTCTAGGCTCGGTGGTTAGGATTAGTTGTAAGGGACAAACGGTCAAATGAACTGTGCCCGCGTAGGTCATACCGGCCGCAATATTTTATACAATCTTGTACGTTACGCACAAAATTGAAAGAAAGTTTCTACCTTGCTAACAAAATATTTTTTGCTTCTTAAAAGTATCGAGCCCAAGGGACACCCTATATGAGCCCAAAGGGCTACCCCACTTAGGGACTGGCATCCTTGATAAGTTCAGGCGGCTCGGGTTATCGAAACCCGGAGGCACAAAACCTATTAGGTAGTTCCCAAACCTAAAAGTCTACGGCCACCCTAAAAATGGTTCGGAGACGTTCGAAACCCGTAATCAAAACATAAGGCCTTCAATAAAATTCCAAACTTGTTCAAAGGTTACCCTCGGCAAAATTATAGTCTAAAAACATTTAAACAAGGATCTTGGGAAAAGCTTCCGGTCACTCCGAGCCCCCATAAGTTTCAAGCAAAACTTGCATCGAGGACAAGTCTTGTTCGGACCTACAAAAAATGACTTATTACTACGTTTTATTCCATGCTAAGGCATTTGAAATCTTTGCAATTGTAAAACGGATGTTAAAGGTAATAGACTTGAAAATTTCCAAAAGGGAAAAAACTTTATATATACATTCCAGAATGTCTTTACAAAGGCCAATGAAAATAGCCTCAACAAGATAAATATACAAGATGCAAAAATAAAGACAAAAATTTCTAAGGCACCTATGCCTGATCGTCACCAGAGCCGTTGGGGCCTTTTTCATCTTCGGGTTCGTCGGAGCCCTTAGAGCCTTCTTCATCCTCGGGTTCAGCCAACTTCTTGGCCTCGACCTCAAGACTTTTCGCCTCCTCAATCTTGGCCGACATGTCGAAGCCTCGAGCATGGATCTCTTTGAGGATCTCCGTCCGAGATAGCCGCCTCATGTACTCGGTAGTAGTTTTCAGGCGAGCCTCGGTTGCTTTGACATCATCCCTATACTGGGCCACCATCTCTTCAGCATCAACCTTAGTTGCTTCCGACTTGGACCTCGTTATTTCGAGCTCCTAGCCAAGGGAATCCCATTCAGCAATGGCCAAGCCCAGTTGAGCTTGAAGGTCCTCGTTTTGTTGAGCACGTGCATCGGCCTTCTCTTTTTCTACTCGGAGTTGAACCTCTACCGATACTAGCTGTGCTTGGGCGGTCTTCTTCTCTGAATCCAGCCGGTCCATTTCGCCCTTTCAAACGTTGTCCATGGCTTTGACCTCATTCATTTCAGCTTAGAGTTAGTCGATCCAGTCACTCTTTTGCTGAACCTGCGAGGTTTGGTCATTAGTCGCCATGGCTAAGTCTTCATTGCTAACTTCAAAAACCTTTACCTTTTCGACCAAGTCGGCATGCTCCTTCTGAGCCGCATCCAGCTCGGCAAGGAGATTCTTGATGACCCCTTCGTGTTGCTCGCTGAGAAGCTTATACATGTCTCTTTTCTCCGCAAGCTCCTTGACCTTAGCCTCGAGCTGGTACCGAAGAAATCTTTCGTGATGGAGTACCAAGGCTTGCGAAACCTCGGTCTGGTTAACACTTTCAGGATCGTTCTAGATGATTTTTTGGAATCGACTCTATATTCTAACATGACAACAATTTCAGATTATCGTGGCTTCACCAAAACCTTTGTATCTCGATGTTGGAATGTTGAAATTGAAAGTCGTTTTAACTGATAGAAACTAGACTCAGAGTGCTTCGGTTTTACCAAAAATCATGGCTCGAATCATGTCAGATTATTCTAGCAATACTTTGAACTTAATTTTTGAATCTGACACGCATTAGCAGGTAACTATCCTTCTTGTACTTGTATTTTTTTTTTGCTACCTTCTCTTTTGTTGTTGTAGTCAATGGAAATATCTTCGTCAACAAGGTTAGACGCACATAGAGGGAAAATTCGTGGCAAAAAATAGAAGGACAAATTCTCAACAGCATATAGAAGTATCAAATCTATGACAACATATAGAAGGATCAAATCCATGAAGAGGCCAACTTAAGGCACAAAGGGACATAAATGTCCACCTTAAGATTGGAAAATTATAGTTTCTTTTAAGGACAAACCTACGATGAGGTCAACTTAAGGTGCAAAGGGACTTTAATGTCCACCTTAAGATTGAAAAATTATAGTTCCTTTTAAGGACAAACTTGCAAAGAGACCAACTTAAGGTGCAAAGAGACTAACATGTCCACCTTTAGATTGACAAATTAGAAAACTTCAACTTGAAGACTTAGCGGACTTTACAGATTTCAACTTGAAGACTAACAAATTTGAAGATTTGACGGACTTAAAAATTTGGTGGACTTTGATGTTTCAACTTGAAGAGCGGTGGACTTTTAAACTTCAACTTGAAATTTTAGCAGACTTGAAGACTTCAGCTTTAAGACTTGGAGGATTTAAATGTTTCAACTTGAAGAGCGGCGAAGACCCATAAAAGTTCGCGAAGAAGACCTTTAATATTTGTGGAGAAGACCCATAAAAATTCGCGCAAAGTTCCTTAAAATCTCACGGTCATGAACTTTAAAAGTTCACAGTGAAGACCTTTAAAAGTTCGCGGTGAAGACTTTTAAAAGCGCTCGATGAAGACTTTATAAAAATTGTGGCGAAGACCCTTAAAAGTTCGCGGTCATTATCGTTAAAAGTTCATAGTGAAGACCTTTAAAAGTTCGCGGTGAAGATTTTTAAAAGCGCGCGATGAAGACTTTTTAAAAATTTGTGGCGAAGACCCTTAAAAGTTTGCGGTCATTATCGTTAAAAGTTCATAGTGAAGATCTTTAAAAGTTTGTGGCGAAGACTTTTAAAAGCACGCGATGAAAATTTTTAAAAGTTCGTGACGATGACCCATTAAAGTTCGCGCAAAAATCCTTAAAAGCTCGTGGTAGAAATCTTTAAAAGTCGGTAGTGAGGACCCTTTAAAACTTGCCACGAGCACCTTTAAAAGTTCGAAACATACGCCTTTTAAAAGTTCGGAATGAAAACCTTAAAATTTTTGAATGCCTTTAAAAGTTCGAGATGAACACCTTTAAAGGTTCGCAACAAAAACTTTAAAAATTTGAATGCCTTTAAAAGTTCGAGACGAACACCTATAAAAGTTTGCAACGAAAACCTTTAACAAAAACCACCTTCATAATTGTCCCGGATAACATTTTAAAACTAATTTTATATTGCACCACGCTGGCAATTTTAGATTTGTGCAGTGTCATCAAAATATTCGTATCTTGGTGTAGAAATATTGAAATTATGAACCATTTGATTTATTGGAAACTAGACTTCAAAATATAAAACATGTCCAAAACGTGGGATTTAATACCTTAAGGATAGTTTCATATAATATTTCGAAGTCAACTTAAAATTCCGGCACGCTGACGATTTCAAACTTGCGCGACTTCACCAAAACTCTTATATCTTGATGTAGGAATGTTGAAATCACGAACCGTTTGATTTCTTGAAAACAATACTTCAAAATATAAAACATATCTAAAATTTAGGACTTAATACCTTAAGGATAGTTTCAGATAATATTTCAAAGTCAACATCGGATTTTGATATACCGACAGTTTTGAATTGGCGCGACTTCGCCAAAACTCTTATGTTTTGGTATGGAAGTCTCGGAATCACAAGATGTTTTTCTTGATATCAATCGAAATTCAAGATCTCCATTCTCACTAAATATCTTGGGTTCAAGTCTCACTGAATTTGAAACGTTGTCCTCGGGAATCTTTCTTCTTATATTTGTGTTGCCTTTTGACGCCTCTCTTCTCTTACCCCCTTTTTTGGCAGTGAGCTAATATGAAGCCCAACAAACTTGAAGGTTATGCGAACATAAATACATAGCGAATCCCCAGACTTTGATGCAAACATTGTCATTATTTCAGTGAAGACACTATTTTACCATAGCAGCTTGCCCCCTTTAAATCAAATGGGACCCAAAGTTTAACAGAAAAATGGTATCTCAGCTCGATTTTCAAGTGCTGAATGAATAGATTACATTCCATCGTACTTCATTCGAACAACGATTGGGCACTATGTATCTTTTGAACTCATGCGACTGAACTCAGAATGAAACTCTAAGCTGCCTACGTACCTCGGTGAAGAGAATCACGTCATACCGTAGTTCAGAATGGGTGATTTTTTTATTTATTTTTTTCTTTTTTTATTTTTTTTATGTCCTAACTTTTGCCTAGGCCGCCTCTTTTGAGGTTTTCAACCTAGCGGACTCTTTTCTTTTTATATGTCCTAACTTTTGCCTAGGCCACCTCTTTCGAGGTTTTCAGCCTAGCGAATTCTTTTTTTTTTTGGTGGGCCGTACACAGTTTAGACCCATGCGGGCCAGGAGTGTAGGAACATGCAGCTTAGGCTCATGCGTCAAGAAGCGTTGCAACTTTAAGGATAATACTTCTTCAAAAACTTGCCATTGATCGGGCCGATTCTCATGCCATCTGCATCAACCAGCTTGTAAGCCCCACTTGAGTAAGCTTCTTGTATGACATATGGCCCATCCCATTTTCAAGTGACCTTCCCTACAGGTTTATGGGAAGTAATAATGGGTTTTCGTATGGCCAAGACTTGATCTCCTACTTGAAAGGATCTCAGGCGAACTCTTTTATTGAAGGCGCGAGACAATCGAGTTTGATAACATTCAAAACTCTATTGAGCTTCCAACCTCTTCTCATCAAGATCCTCCAACTCTGCTAATCTAAGTCAGGCATTTTCTTCATCAGTGATGCCTTCTTGAATAGCTAATCGTAATGAAGCTATTTGATGCTCGAGTGGCAAGACGACTTCAACTCCATAAATGAGTACATAAGGGGTCGCTTGTGTTGGCGTGCGGTGAGTTGTCCTATATGCCCACAGAGCTTCCTCCATACGGTCATGCCAATCCCATTTCGATTTGGAGACAACTTTCTTTAACAAGTTGCATAGAGTCTTGTTGAGTACCTCGGCTAGACCATTGGCGGCAGCATTGTACATAGAAGAGTTACGTTGCTTGAAGCCAAAGAGTTCACAAATCTTGTTCATCAACCTATTGTTGAACGACTTGCCATTATCCGTTATTATGTAACGAGGAATGCCAAAGCGATAGATAATGTTTACTCGGATGAAACTTGCAACATTTTCTTTCTTTACCTCCTTAAGAGCAATAACTTCAGCCCATTTTGAGAAGTAGTCAGTTGTAGCCAAGATGTATAGGTGTCCACCAGAGGACTTTGACAGTGGTCCAACAACATCCAATCCCCAAGCGTCAAATGTCTAGGATGCAACAGTCGGGTGCAACACTTCAGGAGGTTGATGAATAATTCGCATAGAATTGACAAGCCTTGCATCTTCGAGCATAGTCCAAGCAATCTTTTACTATCGCCGGCCAATAATATCCCATCCTTTTTATATGGAAGTGGAGCTTTGGTCCAGACTGGTGTGACCCACATACCCCAGAATGTGCCTCTTGCAAATCTTGGAGAGCTTCTTCTTCCCCTAAGTATCGCAATATTACTCCCTCGAATGACCTTATGTATAGAGTATCTTTGTAGTAAAAGAAGCGAGGTGCACGACGACGGATTTCAGTCCTTCTCCTCGGGTTTTCTGGAAGTATCCCATAGCATAAGGAGTCGATAATGGGTTTTCGCCATTCTTCTTTCTCAACTTCAGAAACAACGACAAGATGCTTGAGTTCATTTTCTTCACCTTCAGACAGTAACTTGCGATTGATCAGGCAGGGTTAATGATGAAGCTAGGGCAGCTAAAGCATCAGCCTTCTTATTTTCTTTCCTTGACACATGTTGAATAGTCACATCACCGAGCCACCCCATTAACTTTTTAGCGTAGTCATGATATGGACATAGTTCGGGCTTCTTAACCTTGTAACTACCTAGAAGCTGATTGACCACTAACTGAGAGTCACCAAAGACTTGCAATTGCAACCACTTCATTTTGAGAGCCATTTCAAGCCCAAGTATTAGTGCTTGATACTCAGTAATATTGTTAGAGCAGAGTTGCGTCAATGTAAAAGAGTAGGGCAGAACTTCACTTTGAGAAGTGACAAATACTACACCAGCACCACCTCCTCTGCGATGTGTAGCACCATCAATGTATATCTTCCATGGACGATGAACTTCAATGACCATTATGTCCTTATCGGGTAGTTTGTCAGTTAGCTCCCAATCATCAGGTATAGGGTGATCTGCCAAGAAGTTCGCTAGCGCTTGTCCTTTTATAGACTTTTGAGGGATGTATACGATTTCAAATTGTTGAAACTGGAGGTACCACCTTGCTAGTCGATCACTAAGGACAGGTTTTGACATCACGAACTTGATGGGATTTGCGTTTGAAACAAGACGGACAACATGAGCTTAAAAGTAGTGCTTCAACTTTTGAATTAAGAAGACTAACGCCAAACACAACTTTTCAATTGGCGAATAATTCAGCTCATTTGGTGTCATCATCCTGCTCAAGTAGTAAAGAGAGTTTCTTTCCCCTCACTATTTTCTTGGGCCAACAGTGCTCCAACAGACATTTCTTGCGCCGCAATGTATAGTATCAATGGCTGAGCTGCTAAAACTGGAGGCTTCATCAAGTAGGTTTTGATACTTTCGAATGCATTGCTACAAGCTTGGTCCCACTTGAAAGGAACGCCTTTCTTCATGAGGCGACTAAAAAGTTGGCACCTCCCAGCTAGGTGCGAGATGAGTCTTCTAAGGTATGCTAGCTTTCCTTGCAGACTTTTCAATTCATGGATATCCCGAGGCTCGGGCATTTTCAAAATGGCATCCACTTTGGCTTGATCAATTTTGATCCCTCGATGTCAGACAATGAAACCAAGGAACTTTTCAGAAGTAACTCTAAAGGCACATTTCAATGGATTCATCCTAAGTTGGTACCGCCAGAGTAATCCAAATACCATTCTCAAGTCTTTCAAGTGGTTGCTCTTCTTTCTTGATTTTACCACCAAGTCGTCAACATAGCATTCAACATTCTTGTGGAGAAGATAGTCGAAAATATTTTGTATAGCCCTTTGGTAAGTGGCACCAGCGTTCTTCAATCCAAAAGGCATTACCTTGCAGCAATAAATACCCTTGGGGGTGCGGAATGCAGTAAACTCTTCATCTTTTGGTGCCATGCGAATTTGGTTATAGCCCGACGAACCGTCTATGAAAGACATTGCCTCATAAACAGTAGTAGCGTCAATCATCAACTCCAGAATAGGAAGCGGGAATTCATCTTTGGGACACGCATTGTTGAGATCCCTGAAGTCGACGCACACTCAAATCTGGCCATTCTTCTTCTCTACAGGGACAATACTTGAAACCCACGTTGGGTATTTAACTTCCCGAATAAATCCAGCTTCAATGAGTTTGTTAACTTCGGTTTCGATCAGGGGAACCAAGTCCGGCCTAAAGCGCCTTTGAGCTTGCTTAACAGGACGAGTGCCATTCTTGACTGCAAGGTGAAGGACTGCTACTTTAGGGTCCAAGCTAGGCATTTCCTTGTAACTCCAAGAAAAGACATCCCTAAACTCCTTTAGTAACTCAATATAAGTGCTTTCTTCATCAACTTCTAGTAAAACACTTAGGTAGGTGGGTCTTGGTTCTTCATCAGTGCCAAGAATAACTTCTTTTAAGGCATCAATCGTTTCCCCCACCTCTTCTTCAAGTTCCGGGGGAGCATCTTTCGCATCTTCATCTTTTTGAGGGTCCCCATTGTTGAAGGATATGTGATAACACGGTGAAACATCGTCCAATTTCTCGTCATCCTCCATTAGAAATAAAATACCATGCTCGCCTTGTGCAGTAACATGATATGAAGAACCCACACTTTATTCGTCTTCATCACGTTCTTTAGTGTAGACCATAGTGTATGGCTTCACCTTCAGTACCTCATCACATGAAACCATGACTTTTGTTTGTCACTTCATTCTAGAAGGAACTAAACTTTGGAAATCTTTAGAGATCTTCTGAATTTTGGACAAAGCGGGTGTTTTTGTATTTCGATAATTTCTCTGAAACTTATTCCCCTTCTTTAATGGACCCAATCTCTCAAATACAGAAGTTCTCACAGTTGATTTTCCAAGTCGATCAAAGACAGAAAGCCTGTTAGAAGTGACAGATTTGTCTTCTACAGTGATATAATTACTGCTCGCCCTTCTTATGGAGATGCGCACCGGAGACGGTTGCTTGTATCCCAAACCTTCACGTGGTTACCTCATCGCATCTTCTGATGGGAGCTTCCCTAACTTTGACGGCTCATTGGGATTATATCCAGCTTTTGCAAATAATCTGTAAGCATTAGGATCAAAACCTTCATTTGTTCGCTTTGTAGGGAGTGCCACATTCTGTGAATGATTTTGGGCTACAAACCCTACAAGTGGCTTCGAGGACAACTTTACTGCCTCAATTTGTTTTACCAGAAGAGTTAACTCCTTTAGCATGTTAGTTTGGAGATTAGATGATTCGCCTTCATCTTTATTTCTTTTAGGGACATATTGGAGTGCAGGACTTACTTTCTTGCCATAAGATGCAATATCCCCTCTATGAGATTTATTCGCGTTGGGTTGTACCTCATTAGTAACAGTTTTGGCTCTACCAGCAATCACCTCAGGTCTTTTAGTTGTGGGCTCGTCATTCTTGCTTTTCATGCCAGCATCAGCTTTTAGCTCCTTCACAATGCGGTTCTTCAAGTAAAACTTTGCATCGGCGAAGTGTGACTCAGCCTCGGTGAATGGCTCATCATCAACAACTATCTTCTTCTCGACTTCACCCTTGTAGTACTTCAAACATTGATGGTAGGTAGATGGAACCACTTTATTCTCATGTATCCAAGGCCTTCCGAGTAAGACGTTGTATGAAGTCTTTGCATAGATCACATGCAGCCATGCACTTGATTGCATATCTTCAATGGTGATTCCCAACCTGATCGCACCTATGGCTCTTTGCCCCTCTTGGTTGAATCCTTGGATTATCACACGACTTTCTGAGAGTTCGTTCATGGGAATACCAAGTTCTTTCACAGTGCGAATTGGCAAGATGTTCACTGAGGATCCTCCATCAACCAAAATTCGATTTACTCTTTCATCACGCATATAGCCAACTAGGTACAACATGCGGTTATGAAGAGTGTCACCTAGTAGAAATTCCTTATTTATGAACGTAACTTTTTCATCGCACGTGTTAACTTCTTGATGGATAGACTCGATGAGCTTTTCTGGAGATGGTTCCAATGGTAGGTCATCACTCTTTTCTTGCCCTTTCTCATCATTGCAACAAGAGGCCTCAATACTATCACGGGAAATCTTCATGCGAAACCAACATGGCAAATAATCCTCCAAGGTCACTGCATGTCGTGGCTTTTGAGGGTGGTACACCTCCACTTTTGCTTTAACCAAATGCCTAACTGGATTCTATTTTCTTCGTCTTTTTACCATCATTTTTCTTGTTGGTTGTTCTATTGATTCTTTTAGTGGGCTCCTTTTGTGGCGCCTATGACGAGTTACCAACGTCCAACCTTCATCGTCATCAGGTTGATTGACTTCAACTTTATTGTTCTCCAGTAATTCTCCATCTTTACTTTCTTTAAAACCATATAATTCATCCGGACTGAATGAGCCAAATGTGATAGAGACTTGGTTTGCACTTGCTTTCTTATCTTCAAGAACGATCTTCTTTTCACGAGCCAAGTTCATAACTTTGTCCTTGAAGAAAAAGCACTTCTCTAGAGGGTGGCTCATAAGTCGATGATATTTGCAGTAATTTGGGTCATCAGTTTTCCCAGCTTTATTTGGCCGCTTCATCTCCGGAAGCTCAATGAGATTTAACTCGAGGAGTTCTTCGAAAATGGCTGGTACATCAGAATCCAGGAATAGGGACTCTTTCTCTTGCATTTCCTTTAGAGTCAACTTTCCACTTGGCTTATCTTGAAACGAAGTGGATTTCATACTCTGCTTCTTGCTCACCTTCGTCGTGAACTTCACAGGTGATGTGTTGACATTCATAGCTTCTTTATTTTCAGATATTGGTACAAACTTGCTCCATTTTCTCACTTCTTGCTTGTCATTCCCTTTGTGAGGTTCATAGATGGGCAACCTTTCATTTCCAGCGGAGGCCATGCTCAATTCCATGTCATGGGCACGAGTTGCAAGTTCTTCAAATGTGCTAGGCTTGGTACCTTACAAGATGTAGCGCAATCTCCAATGCATGCCTTGGATGCACATCTCTATGCCAGAAGCTTCTCTAAGCATGTCTTTACAGTTGAGGCTTGCGTTCCTCCAACGATTGATAAAGTCGATAACTGGTTCACCCTTCCGTTGACGAGTATTTGTGAGTTCCACCATGCTCAAAGTGCGCCTTGTGCTATAAAAGCAATTGAGGAACTCTTGCTCTAGTTGATCCCAGCTATCAATAGATCCCGCATCGAGGTCTGTATACCAATCAAAAGTATTTCCTTTTAGCGAGCGGACAAACTGTTTGGCAAGGTAATCTCCATAAGTCTCGGCGTTGTTGCATGTCTCAACGAAGTGCGCCACATGTTGCTTTGGATTGCCTTTGCCATCGAACTGTTAAAATTTTGGAGGTTGATAGCCAGCATGCATCTTCAACATATCAATCTTTGAAGTGTACGGCTTTGCGTAGGTAAAGGAGGACTTGGAAGCAACTTCATATTTGTTTTTTATAGTCCTTCAATGAACTCCTTTAGTTGATTGATTGGAATCATCCCTTCCGAAGAGACTGGAATTTCCTTAGTGGATGCAACTTGTCGTTGGGGAGGATCAATCTCTTGAACTTCTGGGAGTTTGCCAGGTGCATGGGTGGATTCTTCTTCCATCGAGATTCCCACCCTATCTGTTAGCTTGTCGATTCTAGCATCTTGATTTTGCATGCACTTGGTCAAGCCTGTGATTGCTTCCGTCAAGTTTGCCAACTGCTCCTCCACATATGAAGTGTTTGTCACCATGGCTTGCATGATTGTCATGGACGATGGAGAGTAGCATGGATTTTCACACAGATTGATCATTGATTAGCTCACGCTATGTGGTGTAAGTGGGGAGGATCCATCACTTGAAGCATCATCATTTTCCTTCACAACAGAGTGCTTGGATCCGGAGAGGTCAAGCAGAGCAAGAGTTTTCTTGATCTTTTCAGCAACATCGCTTCCTCCTTCGGGTGCGTTTGTGGAAGATCTTGCTCCTTTTGAGGATGAAGATCCGAAAATGGGGGTTGATGCGGACGGCACATGGGGTGCTTGTTATCCTAACGAGCTTGCTTTGCTCCTCGTAACTGGTCCAAAGCTTCCAAAAGTAACATCGATGATGTTTTCCACGTCAGCATAGAACCTGGAATTAGCAACCTTGGCGGAAGTTGAACTGGAGTTGATTTTATTTGAAGTCATTTTAATGTTCTTGAACTTTGATGATTGAAAAGTTGAGATGAGATGTAGAGATTGTCCCACTGGGCGTACCAAAATTTGTAGACAATAAATTTGCGTCAAGAAAATAATCGAGACTGAAAAATATCGCAACAATCGTAGTATTTGATTTCAAATAATTTGGGTATACAATCTCTATGAATCCCCTGATTCTTCTTTCCAATAGTAAGTTAATTCAAGGTCCTTTGAGCTTGATCTTGAATCTATATTTGTTTCCACGAACGATGATCTTGAATTCAACTAGCACGAACTTTGATTTGAACTCGTACTCCTTGAATCTTGATTTGTTCTTCGTTCTTGAGCTTGAACTTGATTTCTTGAACTTGAACTTGATTGCTTGAAGCTTGTAGAGAAATTTGCGGCGTTTGATCCACGAGCTCTCTCTTGCTTCTTGTTATAACTTCTAGTGTCTTTTCTGGGTTATGAAGACCCCTATTTATAGTTGTGGAAGGGAGGAGTTGTGATAAGAACAAACTCTTTCCGACCAATCAAATTGGAGTGTGACATGGCCGCATTTGATTGGCCAGAACATGTCACTTGCACACGTGGCGCTGTTTCATTGGCCTTTTAATGTGACTTGGCATGCCTTGTCATTTTGACACGTGGCATAATCCTATTGGCTCTTCCGTTTGACTTGGCGCGCCACGTCATTTGACATGTGGCACCAAACTGGGCCTCTAGGAAGATGACATCTTGGGCTTATTGAAGTGGGCTCATCACTTGTAGCCCAATTAAATGGGCTAGCCCAATAGATTAAGACTTATTTATTTAATCTATATATGTTGGACTTATATAATTAATTCAATTATATTAGCTCATACAATATTTATTTGGACCAATATATCTTGAATTTAAAATATAATCCAAATTATTTTATGGATTTAATTTTAATAAAATTTATATGCCTACACCAAACACACCCTAAATCTAGCTTAATCTCTTCTCAGTTTTCTTCTTCTTCCTTCTCCTCCATCTTCTCTTCCCTTGATATGATATTTTATGGCAGAAAGCAACATTAGACATCGGAGAAAGAATCAAATAATCTTGCTCCTTTGCTACAGACACAAGTACAGCACTAATGTGTGATTTCAATCATGTGAAAAATTGCTTTGATGTGTTGAACCAGAATCTGCATTAAACAATAAACTTTAAGTTGTTTCGTGAAATATTCTTATTCTCTACAAAAAGCTATTCCTATCCAACGTAATATCTAATTTTGAAAGAAAAAAAGTTCCACACAAGTTTACATTTAACTTTTAGACAATATCTAGAAATTGAACCAACTATATAAAAAAACTATATATAACCAAGTTTAGACTATGGTTTAAAGTAACCCGAAAAGTTTTATACAAGTTCACCGAAACTTTTAGACCATGGTCTTTAAATTGAATTACCGATAAAAATTATTTTGGCCTAAGTCGTCCGAAATGTTTCATACGAGTTGGGAACTTTTTGACCAATGATCAAAAAATTGAACTACGTATAATTAGTGTATGACTAGCTCATACAAGTTACCGGGAACTTTAGACCCAACGTAGAAGAACTGTAAATTAAAATATGTCTGACCAAACTTTAGATCTGATGGTCTAAAGTTATTCAGAAGTTTTTTTCGATTATGTAGCATATATATATATATATAGTAAAACTTTTTTAAAACAAGGACAAAATATAGACAGAGACCTCAAAAAGAGCTATGTGCACTTCAGCCTATCTACGTTCTGTCAATATAAGCATTTATCAAGCACGGTTAGCCGATTTTAGGATTCCTATTTAAGTTACAGTTGAAGTTCAAATTTGCTAGCTCAGCTGCTTTAATACCTATGCTTTTGAACTTTGTTTGTCAAAATCTAACTTCAAATATGTATGTTTAAAGTTAAAGTTGGACGGGAAAGATTTTTTAAATCTTTTTTATGATCAGTCAAATACTGTCACATAAATTAAGATGCATGAAGCATGTTTTAAGTTTCCTTACGCTAAAATCTAAACGGGGAGATTTGAAAATTTGACAATTTTAAGCTGAATTGGCCTAGTTTTTTAGAGGTGCCGATTTGCTCGCCATATTCCACACACCCATATACTTAAGAGTTTAGAGCGACAGCAATCGTGCGGTATAGAATTGAGGGTAAAAGTTCAAATTTACCCTTAAATTTTTGTTACCATATTTTGTTACTTGATAATTGCTGCTAGGGTTATGCAATTTTTTTCTAAATCTTGCATAATTATGTTTTCTAAATCTAGCTTAAGCACTGATTAAAATCTGGATGTGCCAGGTGTCCCTACATGGTAACTTTTAAACCAGCCTTTATTAACCAGCCTCCTCCCGTCCAACACGTGGCAAAAAAATACACCACCCTTTTTCAGTTTCCCCTTTCTACCCCTAAGAGGAGCATGTCAATTTAGAGTCTGTTTGGAAGAAATTGTATAATTATTAGGTTGTGTAATTACATAGCCTTGTAATTACATAACATAGTAATTTCATTGATATGTTTTTTGTCTAAACGTATTCACAATATAATTTTCAGTGGCATATTTAATTGCATAAGTGTAATTACACGAATTAATATTTTATGATTTACAAAAAAAATAATTGTCAAAAATTAAATAAACCTTTTCAATTTTTAAAAAAAGATAGATATGAGTTTTTAAATAAATATTTATACTAATGAATAGAAAACGAAAGCAGCAAAATGTGAAATTATTTTCAACAAGACTTCCTCATAAAATAATTTCTCACAATAAAAAAACTTATTCAAGTTTATCTACACTACAACAAATTTGACCTAAGACCACACTTTTATAGAACGCTTTATAAGGGGTGGCCTTTGTCAAGCACTTTTGGTTACGGATTTTAGGCGACACTTATGAAGCGTGCCTTTTAACAGTAAACACTACACTTTTCAAGTGTTGTCAAATAATAAAATAATTGGCTACGCTTACTCAAATGTAATACGACGTTTACTGGGCGAGGTAATTTAACTTTGTAAAAGCTACCCCATATAAGTGTGCTCTAGTAATTCCCTAAAAATTCCCGCTAAAACTTTTCCCCTAAATCCTTTTCTCTCCTAAATCTTTTCTGTCCCCAAAAAATAATTATGCCCCAAAATATCCCACTAAGTTAAGTTTTACCCAAATTACATGAAAACTCCCGTACTTCTTCCCTAAAACAGGCTCTAGTCATCTAGTTAAGCAGATTAGGGTAGTTTTTGTGCAAATTACTGATGGAAATACTTAATTTCTTCTAATTGCTCTTCTCAAAAGTCAAAACCCTCCTTAATTGGGTTTGGTGGCCGTCAGTTTCAATTGGAAAGTTCGTTTGCTTAGGGTTACAACTGCTAAAAATTTGTAAGTTTTCTATGAAATTTTTGCTTTCCGTTTAATAACTTTACAACTTTTACTATCTGTTTGAAAGAAACTGTTGAAAAGATCATTATTGTCCCATTTTGTTGCTTAGTCTCTGTAGCAAATTTCGTGAGGGGACTAGACCCTATTAGTTATTATAGATTCTAGAATGCAAGCTTTAGTTAACTTGGCTAATTTTATCTATTTTTCTTTATTTTATAAGTTTTAAAATATTTTTGTCAATTATTGTTTTTGCTAAGTTGTCATCTTGATTCTTTGATCAATGTTCAGTGATATTTTTTTTTTCATCTTAAATTTAGGTTGCTGGTTCTGCAATTTCATCCTCTTCAAGAAGAGACACACATTGGCAAATTTTATTTAAGAGCGCAAAGCAGAGAAATACACTTTACAAGGTTAGTTAAGTAATACCTGATATGTTTCTATCCAACCATATGATTTTTCTGCTAATATTATCTTGAATATTTCAATAGAGTGGAGCTATGTGTTCATGTGTCGATAACTTGATAATTTTTATATGTATAGCTTTTGATAATTTTTAAAGCCTCTGCTAGATTACCTATGGTGAACTTGAAGTTGGGTTTGGCCTAAGATAAGTGTCATGACTAGGTAAGAGATTTTTATTCTCTTTATTTTTTATTATGCTATTAGCCTATTACTATACAAGAATTGATTTTAAAAAATTACTCGTAATTTTTAGGGTATATTTGTTAAGTATATTTAATACTTAAATAAATCTATATTTTGAAATCTAATATCACCATTGATTTTAGGTTTTCAAATGATCCTTCCGAGGCTTGGATGGATTTACCAAGGTATAGCAAAGAGTATATTGATGGTGTTCAACATTTTTTGAATTTTGCTTATTCTGATGGAGATCCTCAGGGCGAAGATATTCAATGCCCGTGTGCAAAGTGTTGTAACATCCCTTGGTGTCAAATGAATGTAGTATATGATCATTTAATATGCTACAGTTTTGTTAAAGGTTATACAGGATGGATTAATCATGGGGAATAAAAAATTCCAATAGATGTTGATGATGATATGGATGAAGATAATTGGTATGATGATATTGATGGGTTGTTGAATGATCAATTTAGAGATGTTGCACAAGGAGTTTATGAATGCCAAAATGAAGATGCCAATTTTTTTTATAATTTAGTTAATGAGGCAAGCCAAGAATTATATCCTGGTTGTAAAGGATTCTCTAAATTATCATTCACGATCCGTCTATATTTGTTGAAGTGTCTACATGGATGGAGCAATGAGTTCTTTACTTCCCTCTTAGAGTTATTGAAAGAGGCGATGACCGAATTGAACATTCCTTTATCATGCAACAATGCCAAGTCTTTTGTAAAGAATCTAGGTCTGGATTATAAGAAAATTAATGCATGTCCCAATGACTGCATGCTATTTTGGAATGATCATAAAAGTGATGAATATTTCCATGTTTGTGGAGCTTCTCGATATATTGAATATCCTGAAGTAGATAGCAATTTTGAGCCTCCCAAAAAAGCTCATCGTGTTGCTTCTAAAACTTTGAGACACTTTCCGTTAATTTCTAGAATCAAATGGCTATTTATGTGCTCAAAGACGATAGATAAATTGAGGTGGCATAACAAGGAGCAGTCTAAAGATGGAAAGTTAAGGCATCCTACCGACGGCCAAGTATGGAAAGACTTTGATAGCCTTCATCCAGATTTTGCAAAAGATTCTCGCAATCTGAGACTTGGCTTGGCAAGTGATGGATTCAATCCATTTTGGACCATGAGCATTTCTCATAGCACATGGCCAGTTGTCTTAATGGTTTATAATTTACCTCCTTAGATGTGCATGAAACAAGAATATTGCATGCTTTCGTTGCTTGTATCTGGGCCGCGATCTCCTGGAAATGATATTGACATTTATTTGCAACCATTAATAGAAGCGTTGAAGGTATTGTGGGAGTCAGGAGTTGACACGTATGATGCTTTAAGAAATCAAACCTTTCAAATGCGAGCAGCTCTTATGTGGATAATTAGTGACTTTTCTGCATATGCTAAGTTATCTAGGTGGAGTACAAAAGGAAAGTTGGCTTGTCCTTGTTGTAATTATGGCACTAATTCTTGCTATCTAAAACATAGTCAGAAAATATGTTACATGGATCATCATGTTTTCCTGCCCATGGATCATCCATGGAGATCCAACAAAAGGTCTTTCAATGAAAAAACAGAATTTAGGCCTCCTCCAGAATTGTTAAAGGGGACAGATGTGTTCAATATGTTACAAAATGTTGAAAATGTATTTGGGAAGATGCAAAAGAAATCAAATTCTGGCCCATGGAAAAAAAAAGGTCAATTTTTTTTAATTACCTTATTGGCAACATAACTCGCTTCGCCACAACTTTGATGTAATGCATATTGAGAAGAACATAGTTGACAATATAATTGGAACACTTCTGAAAATTTCGGGCAAGATAAAGGATCTTGAAAGTGCTCGTTATGACCTCAAAGAGATGGATGTATCCTCCTGAAAGATTTATGTGTAGGTACAAGTCGTATGTTCGCAACAAAAATCACCCAGAAGGATCTATTGCTGAGGCATACTTGGTTGACTCTAGATACCTACATAGGGGTGTACATACCAGATTTAATAGAAGGCCGCGAAACAATGATGATTGTTGTTCAACTGATGAGCAAACCCGTAGTTTGTTTCCTAACAAAGGCTGTCCTTTAGGAGGAAAAAATGGTGACCCAAATGATCTAGACGACAAGTCACTAAGTCAAGCACATAGATACATATTGAACAATTGTGATGAAATTGAAGAATATGTTAGGTAATTTAACTCATTTGTAGTATTTTCTTTTTTATATGGATAATTTTAAATCATACATATATATATATATATATATATATATATATATATATATATATATATATATATATATATATATATATTGCTAACAAATAACAATACTTGCTGTGTAGAGAGCATGAGCTTGAAGTTAATAGCCATGAGCGAAGATCTAAATGGAGCATGGCCAAGAGTCATAGTCAAAACTTTTTCCAATGGTTCGAAAGCCGTATTATGCACACGGATGTGCCTGATTTTATAAAACAATTGTCTAGAGGACCAAATTCAATTGCTAAAAGATATTCTGGGTATCTTATTAATGGATATAGATTCCATAAGAGGCAGCATGATGCAAGGCGTACAACACAAAATAGTGGTGTTACATTAGTTGCATTAACTACAAGTTTTGCAAGCTCCAAGGATAAAAATCCGGTTGATGCAAATTTGACTTATTATGGTAGAATAATTGATATCATTGAGTTAGATTATTTTGGACATTTTAAGGTTGTGTTGTTTAAGTGTGACTGGTATGAGGCTGAAGAAGATACTTATGGTCTTACTTATGTCTACTTCAACAAGAAATGCTACCAAGAAGAGCCCTTCTTGCTAGCATCACAAGCACACCAATATTTCTATGTACAAGATCCACATGATCAAGACAAACATTATGTTATGAACACTGTCCCGAGAGACTTGTTTAACATAAGTGACCAATTTAAATCTGATGCTCCCTACTGTTATGAAAATGGGTCGTATGAACATCCGATGAGCCCATCTATACCGAATGATGAGGGTGAAGTTGTCTTAATAAGGAGTGACGTACCTGCAACCATAATTTATGTGCCTCCAGAAAGATTTTGTGCTCAAGAAGTTGAAATTGAATCGGAAGATGAGTTTGATGTTGAGGATACATCATGAATTTGATTCTAATTTAGCAAAAATTGAGGATCATTAAATTGAAAAGGTATTTAGACTCCAACTTGTCTTGCAAACTGTTATAATAGATATTAAGTTCATTAAATTGATCAAATCTTTAATTAATCTCAAGTTTCATGGATCATTCATCGGTTATAGAAAGATATGGGGTCTACATATATGTTAAAAAGGGGGTTGTTTTCCGACGCCGACGAACTCAACTTTTGGAGCTGTTATTTTTGTGTGAAAAAATAGGGATATTTTCGTGTTTTAGATGGAGTTTTTCGGCTGGTTTTTGGGGTGTTAAAGGGTAGTTTTTGTGACTGCTTTTCACTAGTATATTGGGGTCATTTTGGGGCTGATTTAGAGCTGAAGTTTGGAGGTGCTTCGCTGGATTTTGTGGCCAGTTTTCATGATTGTTTAGGTTGCGTTTTAGCATGATTTTTGGCTAGAGTTGAGCAGTAATTTTGGTGGTTGTTTGGAGTTGTATTTGCAACTATTTTATGCTGTTTTTTTGTTGGGGAGAATCAAAGAGGAAGAAGATAAATTTGTCTTCTTTGTGTTAAGCCAAAGCTGCAGCTATTCTATCCTCTAACTCTTAAGGTTTTTTCCCCCAAATTATCCTCTCTGTTAGCTTTTTATCTCTTTTATAAAGAAAAATTTGGTGGTTACCTGATAATGTGCAAAGGAGTTGGTCTCGGGAGTGACATGAGATTGAGGTGAGAAAATATGTGAGGGTGTATGCTAGTGACGTGAGGGAGTGGGAGTCATGGGGTGAGTGTTTAGGTGAGTGAAATGGGACTACTATATTTTGTTTATTGTACTCATTAGTCAATTTTTATTTATATATGACTAAAAAATATGCAAAACATGGTGCTACTATATGTTATTCTAGTCTTTGTTCTTCTAAACGAACGATTAAAGTTTAGTTTCTATCTAATTATTAATTTCTTTTTATGTGTAGGAGAAAGCGGGTGATGCAATTGGAAATGGTGTCAGAAAGTCAATTTGATCTTAATGTGAATGCAAATAATTTTTGGATAATTAAGATGTCTAATATTCATGATACTATATGAATATACTCACTTTTGAAAAGTTTATTGTTAATGAGCATTTTGACACATTGTTTTATTAGTACGTGTATTCATTTGAACTATTGTTTTTGGTATTTATTAGCTAATTTAGTTCTTTACATCATCAAAATATATGATAATAATGCATATGCTTGAAATCATTGTAATTACATGCAATATGTAAAATGTAATTTTTTTAAAAAAATAAAAAATAAATTGTATAGCCTAGCCAAAATTGCCACGCTTTAAATTTGTGGCTATATGTCTGTACGTCTACCATGTATATATGCAAGGACCACGTTTTCTAGGGGTTCCTTTAGAAGCCACGGTTAACAAGTGTGGCCTATAAGGTAACAAATGCCACGCTTTTTGTGTGTAATTGTAGTGTATAAAAGCGTTGCCTTATGGGGTGTAACAAGCGTTGTCTTTATTACCTAATAGGCCACGCTTTTAAGCGTGGCTTGTAAGGCAACATTTGAAAAGCATGCCCTTAGGTCAACAGTTACGCTTCTTTTGGCCACCCACAGAAAAGCGTTGCCTAAAGTCGAAAAGTGTGGCCTTTGACCAAAGGCCACACCTTTTGCTAGTTTATACCATACTTTTTCGGGGTAGTCAAAGGCCTATGTCACGACTCTAAATTTTTCACCGACGGGACCATGATGGCGTCTAACATAACGTTAGAGAATCATTAAACCAATTCTTTATTTTCATTCAGTAATTAACAATAATTAACTAAGATAAAATATAATAAGTGCGGAATATCATAAAACTGTATTAATTACTACCACCCGGATCTGGAGTCACAATTCACGAGCATTCTAGAATTTACGACATGTAATAGTCTAAAAGAAATATAACTCTGAATGAAAGGAAATAGTAGGACATAAAGGATAGACGGATATTTCAAGGTCTGTGAACGCTGACAAATCTACCTTGAATCTCCGGACAACGGACCAATAGCAAAATCTCGATCAACCTGAGCCGGTACCAAAATCTGCACAGAAAGTGCAGAGTGCAGCATCAGTACAACCGACCCCATGTACTGGTAAGTGTCGAGCCTAACCTCGACAAAGTAGTGATGAGGCTAAGGCAAGGCACCTACAAATCAACCTGTACAATTTAACAGTGTATATACAAATAACATAAATGAAGAACTATACAGAAAATGTCGGGAGGGGAACATGTTGAGGGGAATACGAGATAAAGAAATACAACAGAATGATAATAGGAGAAGTCAACATACCATGAATCAACAGGAATAGTGAATACAGTAAAGAAAAAATGCACGACATCACCCTTCGTGCTTTTACTCTCAATCTCACCATAAAATCAATAGAAACGACACGACATCACCCTTCGTTCATTAACTCTCATATCATGGCACGACATCACCCTTCGTGCATTAGCACTCACAATATGGCACGGCATCACCCTTCGTGCATTAACACTCACAATATAGCACGGCATCACCCTTCGTGCATTAACACTCACAATATGGCACGACATCACCTTTCGTGCATTAACACTCCCCCTTACCATAAATGCAATGCATAAATAACAACAGAGAGATAGAATAACAAGTACAAACCTTACTTCAACATTTGGTTCCATAATATCAATCTCAACTTTGAAAAAAAACTCAATTATCACCAGAAAATCCGTAAACATGATAAGAACGATAAATTGAACAACACTAGTATAACACGTAGCAATTAGGCATAGGAAAGAGACAATATAAGAAAAACAGAGAAACATGGAAAATAGGTAAATTGGCAGCGCATAAGTACTCGTCACCTCACATATACGCCGCTTACATGAATTTCACTTAGCGAGAAATCTAAGGTTCCTAATTCTCTCAAGTCAGGGTTAGACACAACACTTACCTCGCTCCGAAGGCTACTTAATTCTCAATCACAACTTTTTTTTGGAATTTACCTCCAAACCACTAGTATCTATTCAAAAATGACTCAATAATATAAAATATTATTAAAGAAATCAATTATATTGCATAAATTAAAGTTTTCAAATCCTCCAAAAAGTTGAAAAAATCGACCCCGGGCCCGCTTGGTCAAAACTCGAGGTTCGGACCAAAATTCATTTATCCATTTACTCATGAGCCCGAATATATAATTGATTTTGGAATACGACCTCAAATTGAGGTCTAAATCCCCAAATTTCTGAAATTCCTAGTTTCTATCCTAACCCCTAATTCTACCATGAAAACTCTAGATTTTAGGTTGATAATTCAATAAATGTAATGGATAATTGAAAGAAAATGGTCTAGAATCACTCACCAACATTTTGGGGGAAGAAAACGACTCTTGAAAATCGCCTCTACCCGTTTGGTTCTTGAAAAATATTGAAGAAATGGCTTAAACCCGTGTTTGATTCTGTTTTATGCACTGGGCGACAGTGTGCATCGCGTTCGCGAGGCCACTGTCGCATTCGTGAAGGGTACTGGTTGCCAAGCCTTCGCGTTTGCGAGACCCTTCTCGTGTTCGCAATGGTTACTCCCCCCTGGCCTTAGCGTTAGCGAGACATTGCTCGCGTTCGCGATGAACGAACGACCAACCCTCCCCCAGGTCCCCAAGTGCTTCGCGTTCGCGTTCGCGAAGGGTAAATCCCCCATCACTTCGCGTTCGCGACCAGGCCTTCGCGTTCGCGAAGAAGAAGTCTCAGCCTCACCAGTTTACTCTACGCGTTCGCGAGAGGACCTTCGCGAATGCGAAGAAGGATATGCCAGACACCAGAATCTGCAGAAAATCAGATTTTTTCCAAGTCCAAAACATCCCGTGGCCTATCCGAAACTCACCCGAGCCCTCGGGGCTCCAAATCAAACATGCATACAAGTCTAAAAATATAATATGAACTTGTTCGGGCGATCAAATCGCCAAAATAACACCTAGAACTACGAATTTAGCACCAAATCGAATAAAATTCTCAAGAATACTTTAAAATTCATATCTTCTCAACTGGACGTCCGAATCGCGTCAAATCAACTCCGTTTCTCACCAAATTTCACATACAAGTCTTAAATATCAAAATAAACATGCACCAGGATCCAAAACCAGAATACGGACCCGACACTAACAATGCCAAACATCAATCAATTCTTAAAAATAATTAATTTTCAGACTTTTAATTTTCATCAAAAATTCATAACTTGAGCTAGGGACCTCCGAATTCGATTCTGGGTATATGCCCAGGTCCCATAATTCGATACGGACCCACCGAAACCGTCAAAATATGGATCCGAGCTGGTTTATCAAAAATGTTGACCGAAGTCAACTAAAATCAACTTTTAAAGCATAAATTCTTATTTTCATCAATTTTCAACATAAAAGCTTTCCGAAAATATGTTTGTACTGCGCACGCAAATTGATGAGGGTAAAAATGAGATTTTTAAGGCTTAAGAGTGTAGATTCGAGTTCTAAAACATAAGATGACCTTTTGGGTCATCACATCCTAAAATGTTGTAGTGTTAATTGCTCTGGCATTCTATATATGTTGAGTTATTCCATCTATTAGATTGCAAAGTCACGATCCAAAATCCACTATAGGTCGTGATAACGCCTAACGCCGCCGTCAGACAAGCCAACAATGATTTATTCATTTAATTACTCATTTTATTACTTTTGAAATCATAGTTTTTAATAATATGATTACTTTCAAAATCATAGTTTCGAAATCACTCCTAAATCCACAGGAATGTACAACATATGTAGTTTATAAAAGAATTGAAAGGCGTTAATGATGTACGAAATCATAAACATCAACTAGTATAACCCCAAGATCCGGTGTCACAGGTGCATGAGCACTTTCTAAGGAGTACAATAATAATACAACATCTGTCCAGAATATAAATAAGACATGATAAAGTAAATAATACGGTAGAGACTCAGTGGATTGCGATGCGTAGCTTGGAATGCAGCTCACATAAAGTCTCCTCAACAGGTGTGCCCACACGCCAAAATGATCACCTAATGAACCTGTCAGATCCTGCATATTTAGTGCAGAAGTGCAACATCAGTATGTAAATCAATGCGTATCCGGTAAGTATCTAGCCTAACCCCGGAGGAATAGTGACGAAGGGTCGACATCGACACTTACTAGAGGTCCAATAAAATAATATAGTAATTCATAACAAATATGAAGTGCACATCGATAGTGGTCAATCTGTAAATTACATAATCTTCCAAATATTTCTTTTAAAGTATAAATTTTTCGATCTTGTATTCTACCTTAACAGCTCAGAAAATGCAAAGTGCCAATATCAAATAAATAAGGAATACCATATAAAATGCGGGGCATCAGTGGAAAGATTATCCCGTGAATATTCGGACTAGTACCGATATAACGCACGATTCTGCCAAGGTCGTTCGACCTGATCTAGAATAATGTGTACACTGCCGAGGGTCGAGCGACACGAACCATAGATGCATCTATTATACTGCCGATGCATTCGGCCCGCTCCACAAGAAAGGAAGGAACTTACCAAATTACGAGATACGTGTTTACAATACAGTACATGAGCACAAAATGAATATAATCTTTACCGTTTCTCAAATAACTCACCCACAACTCAAAGTATTAAGGCTCGACCTATTATACATATATTTATTTCTAAATCAAATTTAGTTAAAACTTTAATTAATTAAGCCAGCAGAATGAGTTCAAATAATTCAATTATTACATGATAAAGTCCTAAGTCTACCCGGACATAAACATGCTTTAGCTACGTACGGACTCTCGTCACCTCGTGCGTACGTAGCACCCACAACTAGTTGCACATAACAATAAATATCACCTAGGGGATAGTTTCCTCCTCACAAGGTTAGACAAGAGACTTACCTCACTTCGAAGTTTCATAACCGGCTCCAACGCCTCTCTAACACTTCAACTCAAAGCCAAACGTCTCTAAACTAGTCAAACCACGTATAATTCAATCAAAATATACTCCAATGCTTACCATTTAACAATTTATAAAAATTCTCAACTCCGCTCGAAAATCAATAAAATCAACTATCGGTTCCACGTGCCCCGATTTCGAAAATTTTCGAATATAAATTTTACCCATAACACTACGAAATCAAATATATAATTTATTACAGATTTCATGTCCAATTCATGGTCAAAATCTAAAAATACAAATTTCTAGGTTATCTACCAAAATCCCAATTTCTACAAATTCTCATGCTTAAGTCCATATATAAACCATGTATTTAACTCACAATATGAAGAAATCACTTACCTAATAATAGATGATGAAAATGATACTCCAAAATTGCTCCAAAATCGGCTCCCATGGACGAAATGAAGTGAAAATGGGCCAAACCCCCATTTTAAAAACACACACTACCCAGAATATCCCGCTTCTGCGGTCCAAAATGTCGCTTCTGTAGCTTCAATCTCGTACCTGCGAGGACCCATGCCAGGTCGCTGGCCGCTTCTGCGACGCCTCATCTGCAGGTGCGGTTCCGCTTATGTGGAAACTCGATCGCACCTGCTGTCCCAGCCTTTCCCTAGCAAATCCGCTTATGCGCTTCTCCGCCCGCATCTGCGAGTCCCATCTAGCCTCGCTCCCTACCGCTTCTACGACCCATGGGCCGCTTCTGCGGTCTCGCACTTGCGGCCATAACCTCGCAAGTGCGATCGCACTAGAAGCCTTAAGCTTCAGCAGTTCTTCCAAGTCCAAACTCGATCCGTTTCCAATCTGATTCGCACCCGAGGCCCCAGGGACCCCGTCCAAATATACCAACACATCCCACAACACGATACGGACTTAGTCGAAACCTCGAATTCTTTCAACTTTCCAACCTTCAAACTTCGCCGAACGTGTCTGAATTACACTCAAACATCTCGGAATGATGCCAAACTTTACATGCTAGTCACAAATCACGATACGAACATATTCCAAGGCCCAGAACTCCAAACGGACATCGATAACGCAAAAAATTCATTTCAAATCAAACATAAGAATTTCTTAAATTTTCAAAATGCCAACTTTTATAATAGGCGCCAGAATGCTCCAGGGTGGTCCGATACTCAACCCGAACATACGCCCAAGTCCGAAATCATCATTCGATCCAATTAGAACCTTCAAATCCCGATTCCGAGATTTTTTGCTCAAAAGTCAAACCTTAGTCAATTTTTCCAACTTAAAATTTCTGAAATAAAAATTTCCTTTCCAAATCAACTCTGAACTTCTCGAAATTCAATTCCGACCACACGTACAAGTCATAATACCTGAAGTGAAGCTACTCAAGGTTTCAAACCGCTGAATGACGCGCTAGAGCTCAAAACAACCGGACGGGTCGTTACATATACTGACATAATATTTATTTGCTAAAATATTTATCTAACATGTAATGAATTGGCGACTCTTCGGATTGAAGAAATGACATTCAAATCTAATCCAAATAAGCTCGATTGGATAAGATTTTTCATAGTTCGGTTTCGGGTTAATTGAGTTGGATATTTCAAATTTTTGGTTTTGAGCATATTAGTTAAGATGTTTCTTATTCTTACAAAAATAAATATCCAAATGAAGTATTCATGTTAAATTGCATAAAAAGTTTCTTATTTTCACTGCAATCATCCAAATAAATATTCAAGTACTGAAATTATCATCAAGGAAATGCAAACAAATATATTAATAAGGCCAATAAGAATTAGTAATAGTAAAATCATGTCCAAATAGAAAGTATTCTGATAGTAACTTAATAATTAGTACTAAATATATGAGATAATATATAATTGGTAGATATTAGACTTATTACTATTTGCATTTGGATAATAGACTAAATATAATATATAAAAAAATTAGATTTTCGGATATCCAAAAAGTTTAAATTACCAAATCAAACATCCAATTCAAAATTTAAAACTTTTAAAAATTAAACGGGTAATCCGAAATCAAAACCAAAAGTTCAAAAAATTTATATTTCGGTGCTCACCCTTAACATAGACTAGTTCAAGTCAAGTACTAATGTACTACAATTACGTATGCAATAAAAATAAAAAAGAGGAGGAAAACAATAGTACCCGGTGCTAAGGAGAAGGAAAGAATCTACACGAACTGGAAGAGCAATCAGCAAGAGTTTCCTTTAAAAAAAAAAGAATAATAGTATAATATTTAGAAGAGAGAAAAAAAAGTATTTGAAAGTCATCTACCAATTTTTAGTCTACGAGAATTGAAAAGTGTAATCACTCTTCTTAAATTATACTCAAACAACAACAACGAAAATTGTGTAATTTACTCCCCATTCCAATTAGACGGTGGATTTTCAAACAATTTCATAGGAAATCCTCCACCCACTGACCCATCAAAGAAATTTGATTTATGAAATATACACCCGACGGACCCCTTCCTTGCACCCATAATCCATCATTCCTGAAAATTTCTTCAAATTGTAACCATCACAGCACTTTCAAAAGTAAAAAGCCTCACCGGAAAAATCTCTATGTCCGTCAACCATCAAAAATGGAAAAGAGAAACACCACAACCGGCGTCCTAAGCCCAGTTGTTTCACCTAAGGAATTTGAAAAGCTCTTTCTGAGGAAGCACGAAATGTTTTAAGTTTGATGGTGTCTTTTTTTGTAAATTTTTGGGTCCGATTTATGGGGAAAAATTTGATTGCTTGGAAAGCTAGTATGTGGAAAGTTGACTTCTTGAAGCGTAAATATTTCTCGTTTTCTCAGTGTAAATTTTTGAAAACTAATTCTGATGACGGGTGATTTTATATGGGAGAATACTGTATTCATCAGTCGAGCATGGAGATGAAGTTGCCGGCGACGGTGAGCTCGGATTACGGGGAAAGGGCCTGACAAAATATTAAGGGGTGTGATTGGGGGGGGGGGGGGGGGGCGTTACAGGGGTTTTGGTTAAAATTTGGACAGGTGGCTTTTTCTGTTGCTAATTCGATTAATTAGAGACTAATTAGATTCAAATCATGTCCCAAATTGTGTACAAGGGCATAACGGCAAGGGTATCTTTGACCCAAACTATTAATGGAGGGCAAATTTGGATCTTTGCCGTAGAAGACGTGGACATGTTTGGAGCAAGAGAAAGCTCCAAAGCTCTTGGCCTCCAAAGTTCCAAGTTTTCATTCAATTACATTACTGGTTTTATTTCAGCATCACCACCATTACTTAAGAGGCAATCGACTAGGTCAGGGTTGGTAGAGTAAAGTTAAAAAAAAGAAGAAAATGCTGAAGAAATCACAATTGGAAAGAGTAGAAGGAGAAAGATGGTGCGAGGAGTTCTCAGCTGGGTATTACGGACTCTGTACGGCTGGAGGAATGCTCAGCGCTGGCGTTACTCATCTCGCCATTACCCCTCTCGATGTCTTGAAGGTTAACATGCAGGTTCGACTTTTCTTCTATTTCTCACCTGCTTCATTATTTTCTCATACTTTATAAAGTAATAAGAGTCATAAACAAATAAAAAATCAACACAAGGTTTAGTTTTGTATTTCTATAACATCTTTGCATTATCTTTCATGTTCATTCTTTTTCTCTACTTTTGTATTTGGGGTATCAATTATCATTGAATTTCCAAAATACGGTATTAAAGGAAAAAGAGAGAAAATATAACTTTGAAAACACTTAATGAAAAATGTGTGCTTGTGTATGTGTAACTTTAAACACGAAGATGTAACGAAAATAGCATGAAGATGAAAAGAGATGTAAGAAAATTTAAAACTAAAACAATACAAATCAAAAGAAATAAGTGGAAACGCAAGGCACAGTGTCTATCCATTAAATTACGTTTCTGTTACCTATCTCTTTTCCATTGTTATTTCATGTTTGTTGTTTTTTATTGACTTTTTTATTTCTTAATTAAACAATTTATATTCTCAAGTCCCAATCATCAATCAGGAACTGTATAAAGCAGTGACTAAAATGACAACTAATAATGCCATAGCTGATACTCTCAATCACCAATCAAGAGTGAACATAGGTTAGTCATGATATATCAAGTACTATCTTCTTGCACGAGGCAAATCAATAAAAATGTTTTAAAAAATAGGTATGATGGCAAACCATATTAAGCAAGATCATTCTCATAATAATTGACAACATCAAAAAGGATTATGGATCCTTCAACATTTCACCCGATGAGGGTCTTGCTCTTGGCTGCCCAATTTACCTTTTGATGACGACTTTCACCTTGGTATTGCTCACCATGTTAAGAGACTTTTGCTTGTCTCAAAGATCTAGAGGAACTATTTTGCTCTAAACCAGCTTCATAGTTTTGTAAATCCAAACCCTGCAGCTATTCTGTTAGTTTGTTTCTAATGGACAGAAACCAATTTTAGTGACCCGTGAAAAAACTGCTTAGGAGCTAAAAATATACGGAATAGCAGTAAGATTCTTTAGCCTTGAATAGACAATCCCCACAGCAGTCGTCATGGCAGCAGTTTGTCACCCTTTTAAGGAAGTGGGCTCACTATCGAAGTATCGATAGTAGAAGCTAGCAAAAGTATCTCAAGATATTGAAACTTTACCTAGAAATAGGCCAAAGAAAAGATTCCATTCTTTTTCAGTGATTATGTTATATACTATTGAGCTGTACTGTCATTTTTGTTATATTTCCATCCACTTCTACTGTTATTGTATGTTGCACAGTCATCAGACCTGTTGATCACCTTTGAGTTTGGCAGACTGCAATATTCAAAACTCGCCATGTCTAAATTCTGGACCTACCGCAGTCGATAGTCTCAGCTAATTCCCACAAGTAGCTCAAACGATGATACAGATCAAGTGAACATCCAGGAAGCTAAAAAAGCAGTTTCCCATAAAAAAATTTCTTAATAATGTACTGAAGGAAGTGTCAAAAATAATAGAAGGGCACAAAAAACTTAAAGACTACAATTTTGTGAAAGTTCTTCTGAAAAATACAAGTAATTTTGCCTTTAACTAGCCCCCTCTTTCTTTCCAAGATAATAGGCATGTTAGTTAAAACTTTATTCTTTCCAAACATAGCAAAATGATAATCAACAACTAAATATACCTATAAGCTTTCCCATTTCACTTTTGTTTTCACTCAATTGAAATGTTTTCACCAAACAAAATATTTAGAAGAATAGGTACGTATTGTGTAAGTAGGTACCTTTAATAAAAGAGATTTAAGCAGGTAAAGTATCAGAAAGCTTATTGACGGAGAAGCCAATTGTGTTGCAAGACCTGTTCTCTAGTTTACTTTTTTCCCTTTCCATACACAAAAGAATGTAGCAAATAGTTATATATAACAAATAAGGTAAACCAATTTTTATCCTAATTTTACACATATGAAATGCAAATTTTATTATTACTGAACAAAAAGATCCATATCAAACTTTAAGTAAAATTGAATTGTTCATAATTACAGAATAATACCTTTATTTCATGAGATTTTAAGATCACGGAACAAAAAGATTCAAACGGAGTTTAAGTAAGAATATGATTGCTAAAAAGACAGAACAATACCTTAGGCAGATATTTTCCTATCACTCTGATGTCTCTTAAACTTCTTCACCTTTTTCCTTAGGCAGATATTTTCCTGTTCTATGGAGTAACCAGAATGATTACTCTTCTTTACCTATAATTTCACCACCGCACAATCAAAGAACATAACATTAGATTCAAAATTAATATGAAAAATCACATTGAAACTGTGGGAAAAAGCATGTTCATAGAATAGAAACCACAACCAGCAAGGGCAAACACAGAAATTTTGAAGAAAACTGAAATATAGTAGTAATTTCTAGTTTATCCGGTATTTTTTGGGCAAACAGAGTGATCAGTTGTACTTTTCCTTAATTCTCTTCTTCTTACCTGTTTCTATTTCTCTCCCCCTATTCAGCATGTCTTTTCTCTTTAGCAAAATTTCGTTAAAAACAAAAAGGCGAGAAAGCTCTTCCCTCCCGTTTACCTTACTCTCCTCTCCTCACCAGTCAAATCCCCAGTCTTCCTCCTCCAATCACTTATGCATAATTCTCGTTCTTCTGCAAAATCACAAAATAAAAAACACATTTTCTTTTCCTTGATTAGCTCCTTTGTTGTTCCTATAAATACAAAGAATAAGAAACCAAAGAGAAAAAGAAAATACTGGAGTGATGCCAGGGGAAATCCAAAAAATGCAGAATCATAGCCAAAGATGGAAGCCAGATATTGTCCAAATCAAAACATAAAATCATAACTAGGATAACTGAAGAGCAAGAAACTTTGTATAGAGATCTCAGCAAAAATCCATTCACAAATTTGACCGATTGGCAGGCTTAAATATTCTAATACTGACAAAGAAATGCAGGCAGCAACATATACATATACCAACAGATAAGGAAATCAAAAATATGTTATCACTTAAACCGTAGTAGACTCTGACGGCCCTTTGATCAAGTTGGAAACTGATGAAAAATTGAAACATCTAAAATCCCTATCAAAATAATGGCAGTAGTGTCAACGTGAAAAACAAAATTGTAGAAACACGGGAAGGAGAACAAAAACCTCAAAAGTCCAGCAACAGTGTTGAATAATAAAGGAACACATTAAGAACTAATCGAGATAATGGGCAATCAATAAGGAAAGTAATACCTTATGTCTGTCTCCTAATTTGCCAAAATTTCATGGTTTGATCAAAAGAACTTTAATGGGAGACAGGTTGAGTCAAAGGAATGCCTTTTGGATCTCCTTACTAAGAGAAAAGGAAAGACAAAATTAAAAGTTATACAGGAGCCACAATAAAAAATTAAACTACATAATCACAGGCAAGCATATTTTACCTGCAGTTCCTAATGATAATAGTAGTTTGGAAACAGAGTGCTTGAATTACTACATTGAAAAATAATAATATGGGTTGATTAACTCAACATTTCAGCAATAGTCATCAATAGGTAAAGGGAAAAATATTAGCAATTGGATAATCACTTTAGAAGGAGGAAAACTTGAGGGAAGTGAGAATCAAAGACAGAAGAAAAAAAAGGAGAAGAGATGGAGGCGTTTTTTCCCAGTAAATACGACAACCGTGATAAGCGAGAGAATGTTTCGGTTACAATTTATTAAGAGAAGTAAATAAGCGACTGTTAGTTGAGAAAAAAATAAAAGGAGCTACTGTTTAGTTTTTTTTTTCAAAGCACATAAATGTAAAAAAATAGGAAAAAAGAATAAAACTGAAAAACTGTCAAAAATAGGAGAAAATAGATAAATATAATTGCTGGGCATAGGAGGTGTCACATCACCTTTCACATTCCGAGCTTTATATAGATATGTAGATATAGATATATAGATATGGATAGGCGTATTTTAGCTCACTCATTTACCCATTTCATGTATTTCCATTTGTGTCAGAGGCCCAGCCATTGTATCTCCCATGACTTTAAACTTGAGGCAATTACAAAAACCTTATATTCCTCCCCTCATTTACCAGCCACATAAAAGCCCTTAAAATTTCCTTTTTTCCCTGTCTCCTTTTGCCTATGTAGAGCTTAATTATTCCTTGAGCCTTTGACCATCTAGCTTAAGGCTTAAGTGCATAATATTTGTTTTCAGTCAGGATGTCTTGTGAAAACAACTGAGCCCTGAAAGTAGTTTGAACCTCACTTAAAATAAATGGCTGTTAGTGACTTCCTCATTTTATTGAAGTCACTACAAAGTGCTATGACAGTTGGCAGAAAATTTAGGTGCATGCGCCATTCTGGTGCCTAATAATTGTACATTGAGAAGCTTTCCTTGTCCAGACTCCATAGAGGTTGAAAAGTTGCAATCTAATTTCCAAAACTACAACACCGCTTTTCTGTGGATTTTTCTCAATAGGCTCATCTTCTGAAAGTTAATAGGCCCAAAAAAGAAAGAATATAAAAGAAATTTCTTTACAACTTATTACATAACCTGGTAAAGAGAAAGGAATAAAACTTTTGAAGTGAGAATTAAAGAAAACTTCTTCTGAAGGAGTGTCTGCTTACCTATTTTGCAAACTTTCATTAATAAAGGCCTCCTACATGTTAAGAAACAAACTCCAACTCTAATATTCTTTCTGATGTCATGTTTTTGTTCTTCTGTCTAATGTTTAGATGTTTACTTTGTTTTTAATATCTGTTTTGATAACTAGAATCTCCTGGTGCTGGATATGTGCTTGTGCTTGTTCTGTTCATACGATCCTTGTCTTGATTTCCAGCTGAAGAACCTCGTGAGTTCTTTACTAATTTTTGCACTAGAAGACACACCTTCCTCTTTTCAAAATCTGAAAAACTCCTTACGGCACCCCTCATGACCGACAAACTAAAATTAAAGGGAGAAAGAAAAGAAGTAACTTCCCTGTTCTGGTATGTTCTCATAACACCTTTATTTGCTTTAGGTGAACCCTCTCAAATATCGAGGCATTTCATCAGGATTTATTACTCTATGGAGAGAGCAAGGCCGTTCTGCTCTTTGGAGAGGTTGGTCGGGCAAACTATTTGGATATGGAGTCCAAGGAGGATGTAAATTTGGTCTTTATGAATACTTTAAAAGGTTCTATACTGACTTGTTGGTTGATCAACAAAGGAGTGTTATATTCTTCCTCAGCAGTGCATCAGCTCAAGTATTTGCTGATGTGGCACTTTGTCCCTTTGAAGCTGTCAAAATTCAGGTCCAGACTCAGCCTCATTTTGCCAGGGGATTAACTGATGGGTTTCGCAAGCTGTACGCGAATGAAGGCCTTTCAGGGTAAAGTCCAAGAAGTATGCAGTGTTTATTCTATTGCTGCCCACCTTGCACATTGATACTGAAGTTTGTTTTTGCTTCACTGTAGCTTTTTCAAGGGACTCTTTCCACTTTGGGGGCGTAACCTTCCATGTAAAATCTTTACTTAATTTAGCTTTTTCTATTAGCCCTCCCATCTCCCCTATAGTTTCCTTCATATTGTCATTCGGTTGTTTTGGGACTTCCCTGGTAAAGTTTACTCATATCAGTGTCCCTTGGGTGGGGATGGAATGGAGTAATCGGTGTGGGTTTTGTGTATCCTGTAGATTTGTCTTGCTCTTCAATTTATCTGTTTTTACTATTGAAAAGTGGCATTTTGCATTTTGTGGCTGCTGCATAGGATCTTTTTTGTTGCTTCAGTTCTTCATTTACTGTCTGGCTTTTTTTATTGTCGGCTACTTACAAGTCTGCACTTGGTACTGAATTTAGTGGCTATTTTACAATTTCTAGAAAGTGCTTATTAAATCATATTTGCCTTTGAAATCTTGCTGCATATAGATTCCCTTTATAATACAATTATCACATTACCAGCTGTAGTTACCAATATTTGGCTTTCTGCTTTTGGAGTTTGTAATTATGACTTGACTTTATGCTTCTTTTCCTGTTTGCAGTTTCCATGATCATGTTTTCGACATTTGAGCACTCGGTAGATCTGATGTACCGGAAGGTCATACAGAGAAGGAAGGAAGATTGCTCAAGAGCCCAGCAACTTGGCGTAACATGCTTATCAGGCTATGTTGCTGGATCTGTTGGCACTGTAATATCTAATCCTGCTGACAATATTGTCTCATTTCTTTACAACAAAAAGGCTGACACAATAAGACAGGTAAAATTTCTATCAAACACTCTCATGGTATTCAAGTATATTTGAAAAAATCTAATTAGTTGGAATTTTTTTAATATGATCCTTTCAGGCCATAAAGAAGATTGGGCTTGTTAATTTGTTTACTAGAAGTCTTCCTGTTCGAATTGCAATTGTAGGGCCTGTTGTGACTCTGCAATGGTTTCTCTATGACACAATTAAACTGTTAACTGGACTGTAAGTATATCATTCTCTTTCTATGTACTTGTTCTTGTATAATTTTCTTTCCAAATGCTCGATTATTCTGTGCCTTGATTTGTGAACTTGTCCATTTGTCAAGTAAGGGTGATGAGACATTAGCTATTCAAATACTATGGCCAGAACTGGGGAAGGAAGCTTTTCCTTCGTTATTGTCGCTTTGTGCTTTTGGACTTCAAAAAGTCATAAAGAAACTATGATATGAAGATTCGTAATGGCTCCGGATTTTATTGCTGAACATTTTTGTCAAGCATCACAGATGCTTAAAATTTCTAAAACATGAAATCAACTGTATAAACTTTGGTATAAGAGTTTCTTGGGGTTAATTTCACTGATGGTCATTGAACTATCTTTCAATTTCACTAAAGTCACTTAATTATTTTTTGTCACTTAAAAGTAACTAAACTTTATCATTGCCACTTAAAAGTCATTTTGCCTCAAACCCTTACCATAAATATGACATGACATTAAATTTTATGATAAAAATCCAAAAATAAATGCCACATAAGCTACTATGGGTCATACTCATTTTAGATCAATTTATCCATGTGATTTGACCCATAATCCAAATGGGTTTCGATAAAAAAAAAAATATTAAGTTCCACATTAGTTTAAAATGATTATCCTATACTACAAAGTTTTGCCTTTTCTGTTACATAATGCACATTCATAATTATTCTATACTAAAATAATCTATCCTAGAAAATTCTTATTTTGTTTGTATGCCCCATCCGAGTCATTTTATAACTCTGCTGAAGCTAAAATACTATTGTATCCAAACTAATGTGCTAGAAAATTCTTATTTTGTTTGTATGCCCCATCCGAGTCATTCATAATTATTCTATACTAAAATAATCTATGCTAGAAAATTCTTATTTTGTTGGTATGCCCCATCCGAGTCATTTTAAAATACTATTGTATACAATAGTATTTTAGCTTCAGTAGAGCTATAAAATGACTTGAATGGGGCATACAAACAAAATAAGAATTTTCTAGCATAGATTATTTTAGTATAGAATAATTATAAATGTGCATTATGTAACAGAAAAGGCAAAACTTTGTAGTATAAGATAATCATTTTAAACTAACGTGGAACTTAATATTTTTTTTTATCGAAACCCATTTGGATTATGGGTCAAATCACCTTAAAGGATAAATGGATCTAAAATGGGTATGACCCATAATAGCTTATGTGGCATTTATTTTTGGATTTTTATCATAAAATTTAATGCCATGTCATTTTTATGGTAAGGGTTTGAGGCAAAATGACTTTTAAGTGACAATGATAAAGTTTAGTTTCTTTTAAGTGACAAAAAATAGTTAAATGACTTTAGTGAAATTGAAAGATAGTTCAATGACCATCAGTGAAATTAACCCGAGTTTCTTGATGTGACAATTGATAGCTTTGTGCAGAGAAATTTCATGAATACAAAAGAATAGTAGGCAATCCAGCATAAAATTGTTGAGGCTGTGTTTAGAATTATAGTGCTGGATGCTTGGTGCCTATAAAACACGTTTGATTCTCTGTTGTGCTAAAAATTATATTGTCTCTAACCTGTAGGCCGACAAGTGGGGGGCTTACTCGACATCAGAAGGATCCCAACTTACTCTTACAATAAACAACAGCTCCCTTAAGTCTTGTTTGTGAGAAAAAATATCAATTTCAGTCATTCATAACTGTGCCCTCAGTTACTTTCCTCGGCGTGTTTCTCAGTTTGTTCTCCTTGTTTGAGAAATTACTTGTATGCAGTTCATCTTCACGAATCTCATTTCCATTCCTCAGGCAATCTGATCCCCGTCTGGTTGCAACTTGTGAATGAAGCAATATTGCTTACAAGAGAAAATAGAAAAGGATGACTCTGCAACTGTCACATCTTGTATATAAAATACAAATGTGTTTTAAGATTTCATTTCTTTCATTTCACCTCCTTCTCAAGGAGATTTAAAGAGTATTTTGAAGATGTATTACGAAATAAAATTGACGCTTTCTGTTTGTTCAGAAGATATTATTTGCACTTGGATCCAACAAAGGAACCCCCCCCCCCCCCCAAACAAACCCCACATTAATTTTTTTTAACTACTTGGACATGTCACTATGGATCCCACTTGTCATGCCGAGTTCATTTTACTATTAGTTGCTGACAAACAAATGAGAAAAGTGGACATGAATTGTCCTGGGTGACTGCATCTCTCCTGTATATCTTGTTGACTTGTGGTGGTAATCTATTATATTTTGTGAGTAGCAGGCGCAGAGGGTTGTGATGGATTTAAGCTAGCTTTTGGATATAGATTTGGTTAAAATTAGAAATATGAGTTTTTGAATTTATATTGAAAAATAATTTTTGGAAGTTTGAAGTTGTGTTTGAACATGCATTTTATTTGAAAAAATATTGAAGTTTTGTGAGTGGAAGAAAAAATTTCATTCAAAAACTAGCTAGTTTTTGGAAACTTTGAAATTTTTTTCAATTTTTATTTTCAAAAAATAATCATATTTCACGAACAAACATTGTTTTAAAAACAAGCCGCCAAAATCAATGGCAAAAAATGTAAGGGTATTTTTGAAGGAAAAAAGATGAAGAAATTTGGAAGTGGGTACAAGTGGTGCTAATAGTAGTGTTTATGCACGTAAGGGTGGCTGGACTCGAGCCAATTGCGAAAGCCAGTGTCCAGTGGAGTAATAGTTTAGGTTGAAGCGTAGAAATGTTTGAAAGAGTTGAGTGGTTTTTCAATGAGCCTGTTTGGATGGGCTTAAATCAGCTTTTAAGCAATTTTTAATTTGTGAAAGTGTTTGACAACCAAAAAATGGGCTTAAAAAAAGTTAAAATTTGCTTTAAAAAAGCCAAAACAAATCAGTTGGAAAACCCAACTTTTTCTAAATTGGCTTAAAAGCCATATTGCTTTGACCAACGATATTACATTCTTATCCCTTATAATTTTTCTTAATTCCAAAATTACCCCTAAGTTAAAACCCTACAATATACTATTTTTTTTCTTCCATTCTCCAATATTTGTCAATTTCTTGAAGTTCTTAACGTGAATCAAAGAATAGTTTTTTAAATAATGTTTGATACATTCCGATATTTTATAAATATTGTTCTTTTGGCTTCTTTTTTTGGTTCCATAACATTTAATTTTTTTGGTTGTTGAATCCTTCCTTTTTTTTAAATTGGTGTAACTATATTCTAAAATCAAATCATTCAATGAATTTACGTGTTACCCCTGAATTTGAAGTTATGAACAGAAAATATAATATTATAGTCATCATCTTCTTTATAATGTTAACAACTTTAAGGATATTTTAGTCATTTTAACAAGAAAAAGAGTTTACCAGCACTTGTTTACCAAACACTTCATCAACTTATTTTAAGTTTTAGCACTTTTATCTGTAACTGCTTATTTATAAAATAAGTTCCAGCACTTATAAAGTGATTTTAAGACTTAACTTAAAGCCATTTTTTTTAAGTCAATCCAAACGGCCTAAATGTCATCAATGTGATGCGTTGAATAGTCAGACGCTAGAGCTGGAAGTGGTATCCCACTCAATTGTTAAGAACGCGCTCTCTCTTGTCCCACACAAAGTTACAATATCAATAAAGATAACACATTATTTATTAAGAATAAAGTATGCTTGATTGAGCAGTTGAAACACCTTTGCAATTACTAATACAAATACAAATGTTATCTGTAATGGTATTATCATCATGATTAATTTAATATAATGTGCTCATATCCTAGAAGATCCTACAATTAGTTTGGAAATTTTTTATGCATAACATATTTTTTTCTTCATGTTCTATAACTCAATAGTTAATTAATAATAAATTAATATAATTTGATATAAATGTTTTGTGATAGCACAAGGATGAATGAAAGTTACAAAACCAACAAAGTGAGAGATGATAGTGCAAAGTTCCTATTTCACACACAGTCATTCCTGCTCTGCGTTTTCATTTTCCACTATTTACGGCTCACCTTGCTTTAAAAAGAAACAAGAGCTGAAGTTTTTTCCCAAGGGAGTAGTAGTAATAAAAAGACATTCTATTACAAGTAGATTTTGTTTTACCTAAATAAAATAGAAAATAGTAGGAGAGTAGATCGGTACAATGTTCTGGAGTTGACCTCTCTATATCATCTTCCTCTTCTTCTTCCTCTTCTTGGTCATCAGCAGTAGCGATAGAATTTGACCGTCTTCCTCCGCCTGCTACTTGTGTTAGATCTATCAATCATTGTTTTTGTAAGTTTTGGATGCGAAAAAGGAAACAAGGAGGATTGGATGAGGAAAGCTTTGTTGAGCTGAGGGCTGGGGATTGTGATTGTTTGATGGGCAATACATGCCGTGGATCTTTCGGAGGCAAAACTTTTGCTCAGTCCCCCCAAGACCATTCCAAGCGCACCAATCTGGATTCTGATTCTCCCTCTCCCACCCCCACCCCCACCTCCCAAAAAGAACAGTCACAACCACAACCTCCTCCTAATAATTTACCTCTCAGAAAAGAGATGAATCGCACAGGCGCCAACCAGTCCTATTACGTGCTGGGTCATAAGACCCCTAACATCCGCGATCTCTATACCCTGGGTCGTAAACTAGGACAAGGCCAGTTTGGCACCACTTACTTATGCACCGAGTTGTCATCGGGGATCGAGTACGCCTGTAAATCTATTGCCAAGAGAAAACTCATCTCGAAGGAGGACGTTGAAGATGTGAGGAGGGAAATTCAGATAATGCACCATTTGGCAGGTCACAAGAACATCGTTTCTATCAAGGGTGCTTATGAGGATCCTTTGTATGTTCATATTGTCATGGAGCTTTGTAGTGGCGGTGAATTGTTTGATCGCATCATTCAAAGAGGTCACTACACCGAGAAAAATGCTGCCGAATTGACTAAAATCATTGTAGGTGTTGTGGAGGCTTGCCATTCCCTTGGAGTTATGCATAGAGATCTCAAACCTGAGAATTTCTTGTTGGTTAACAAGGATGATGATTTCTCTCTCAAGGCCATTGACTTTGGACTCTCTGTCTTCTTTAAGCCAGGTCAATCTCCACATCTTAGCTACCTTGTTCTCTTCCAATAATTACTTGCCTTTTGACATTCATTTGGTGCCACAGGAGTATATCTTTTTATATTGTAATGTTGGTTTGACGAGTTTTGTTGGTTGCTCCTCCAGGCCAGATTTTCACGGATGTGGTCGGGAGTCCATATTATGTTGCTCCTGAGGTGCTTTTGAAGCATTATGGTCCTGAAGCAGATGTTTGGACAGCAGGGGTCATACTCTACATTCTGCTTAGTGGTGTTCCGCCATTTTGGGCCGGTATGCATGTTACAATCCTATACAGCATAGCTGTCAATTTTCTGGTTTTTGTCCTTGTACACTTACCATCTTAATTCTTCAGAAACACAACAGGGGATATTTGATGCAGTTCTGAAAGGGCACATTGATTTTGAGTCGGACCCTTGGCCCTTAATATCTGAGAGTGCAAAAGATCTCATCCGGAAGATGTTATGCATGCGGCCTTCAGAGCGGTTAACTGCTCATGAAGTATTATGTATGCTCACCTTATATCTAAGAGTCATTCATGTAAACCAACTGCTGATCTCGTATTATGGTTTTCTCTGCAGGTCATCCTTGGATTTGTGAAAATGGCGTTGCTCCTGATAGAGCACTTGATCCTGCAGTACTTTCTCGCCTTAAACATTTTTCTGCAATGAACAAGTTAAAAAAGATGGCTTTGCGGGTATGCACACAAATCTGGTCGTTTTTCTGTACATTATGGTTCTTCAGTGTCTGATCAACCTCATTGTAGAAGTTACGCCAGAAACTTTTGATTCTTTCCTCTGGGAGACATGTACCTGAATAATGCAATGCATTTAAGTTTTCATACTTATTCTGCTTTCAGGTGATCGCTGAAAGCTTGTCGGAGGAGGAGATTGCCGGTCTAAAGGAGATGTTTAAGGCCATGGATACTGATAACAGTGGTGCAATTACATTTGATGAACTAAAAGCTGGTTTGAGAAAATATGGCTCTACTCTTAAGGATATAGAGATACGGGAACTTATGGATGCGGTAAGAAAACTTTTACTGCAAACTAATTATATTTGTTTTGTGCATCTTTGTCCAATTGATGATGTGGCTGTACCCAAAGGTGGGCAGAAGCATAAAAATGCACAATGACACAAGATCATGAACTGGTGGTAAAAATCTGCTTGTTCCTCAATGTGCAAAGACTAGAGTCGGATTGGGATCTTTACTTTGTTTAATTAATTACGAGCATTCATGGAGGAGCACTTAAAACTCAATGTAGCTGCTGAAGCTTCACTGGAAAGCTGCCCAGTCTTCTCTTTTTTTTTTGGGTGGGGGGGTGGGTGGGTATATGCTTCATCACAACCACCTTACTGTTAATGGTTCGGGTCTTGTCTTTAATTAGGCCCGTGATTATCTCTGTACTGGCTCTCTAAACATGTTTGTCTATGAGGTTCATACAGAAGTGCTTATCTAACTCCTTAATGCCATTGATGTAGCTATAATATTACTGTTTTCAGGCTGATGTGGACAACAGTGGAACTATAGACTATGGAGAATTCATAGCAGCAACTATTCACCTTAACAAATTGGACCGTGAAGAACATCTCATGGCAGCATTTCAGTATTTTGACAAGGATGCAAGTGGTTATATTACAGTTGATGAGCTCCAGCAAGCGTGTGCAGATCATAACATTACAGATGTCTTCTTTGAGGATATTATCAGAGAAGTTGATCAGGATAATGTATGTCAGTTATTGTTGAAGATAAAGTTGGAGTATTTTAGGAACTTATTAAAAAAGTGAACGCATATTAGGAGATAACAATTATGTTTCAGGATACTAAAACTTGACTAAATTTCTTTATAGCTTGCAGCTGTACTGATTTATTTATAATTGCTCAGATGCATTGAGATGTTTCAGAAATTGTTGTTGAAGAATACTCTGTTGTTCTGTTTGGTCGGACTGCACTTAGGCCAGCTACTCACTTTTTGGTGTCACTTCTAGTCCAAATAGGTCTGTGTAGGATAAGAAGACAAAGCATAGATAATTGTCAAAAAGAGGGGAAAAAGCAAGACAAAGCAGTGATAGCATAATAAAAATGAAAAAAGTGTTGTTAGAACACAGAAACTTTTCTGACTTTCTTCAAATCAAATAAATCTTTGTTGTACTTTGATCAGTCTTCCGAAACCTTAGTATAGGGCAGATGCAGGCAAATTACGTTTTAAGATCTGTGTTTTAAATGGATGAAATGATTCCTTTGGCATCTATAATTCTTGCTATTTTAACTATTTATTTGGTTTTCCCGGTGGACTTCCCTTTCAGGATGGGCGCATTGATTATGGAGAATTTGTTGCTATGATGCAAAAAGGAAATCCATGTATTGGAAGACGAACAATGCGAAATAGTCTGAATTTTAGCATGAGAGATGCGCCTGGAGCTCATTAGCTTTTTGAATGGACACATAATTTAGGTATTTTCCTTTTTCTTTCTGAAGTAACCTTTGCTTTGACAATAAAAATCTTTCCTTGTTCTATCCTTAAGAAATTGAATTGGCAAAGATAATTTTATAAATAAAACAGCACTAAGTGTGTCCTGTAAAACTGTACCGGTGTAGCAAAAAATTACAGTCAGCAAAAGTATATCCCATCTAATCCTGTACGGACTGTAACATGTCTCGAATGGATTCAGCTTCCTTTACATGCTCCATTTACACCAAAAAACATGTATTTCAGATTCAGAGTTTTTTTGGATTCTCATCTTTTCTGTACTAGTTTCTTCCCTTTTGGCAAAAGTTTTATGTACCACATTGATGGTTGTCCTACATGGCTATGCAAGGAACATGTCTAAGTGAGCACTTTCCGACAAATTCAATGTTTAGAAGTTTCATAATATTATGACTATCTTTATCCTAGCCATCAGTCGAACCGACCTTCTTTTATCCAGGTATGGGACAAACATTGTGAAGCTCACATAGACTAGGTTAGGTAAAAATCTCTGTTGGACAAACAATGTTTGGAAATTTCATAATCTGTTTTCTACTGAACATGAAGTTGTGGAAGTTAATTAATAATCTGAATGATATTATTAACTGTACAAGTGTCAAAGACACTTCAGAGTGTCATTTCAGAATATGCACACAAAGGGTGGTGTGATCTAATGATGAATGAAGTTGGAATAAAAATCATAAGAGACTTCGCATCTTGTGGAGGCAAAGAAATTGGGTATTTTTTTTCCATCTATCTAGGAAGTTTCAGTGGACAAAATTACCAGATTCATGTACTTTTGAAGAGGATATAGGCATCCGGTGGAATAGTCGAGGTCATGCAAGTTGGGTTCAAGACCACCTTCATATTAGAAGAAGTATCATTTCAGAATATTTGGTATGATGTGTCATTTGAGAATATCCTGGACTCTGGAGGGTTATTAGCACTTGTAGAATTAATTGTATTTTCTAACCATTAATTAACTCTATAAAAAGAATATCGAGTTAGACTTTGTTGAAATTTAGGTAGAATATTTGTGAACGGTAAACCAACTATAGTTATATTTATTAACCCAGTATGAAGCCACCTATGCCTTAGTCCCAACTGGCTGAGGTTGGCTATTAAATTAAACATCTATATCAGGGAATTATCCATGTAGCTCTATTCAGTCCATTTAATTCTGACACTGATTAATTTGCCTTTTAAGGCGAATTAGGTGTTCTATAAAATTAGAGTTCCTCTGTGTTTCACACTTATTCCTACATGAATATAAAAGTCTAGCACTGAACCTAATACCAGGGTAATGAGTAATAACAACAATTAACCCTCGATTCCAACTAGTTGGTTTCGCCTGCATGGATCATCTTCTCCATGTGATTCTAGGTGTACGCTGTCGCCTATTTCCTTTATGAAATAAAGTCATTTTGTTTTTCTTCCTTCACCAACATGTATTAGGCGTCAAGGTTGTATTTTGTTCTCGTGTAAATTGCAGTCTGCGCCATATTATCATAGTTGAGTTACTTGGTTCATAGTACACAATTTTAATATTCGGATGTCATGTAGTTACACAAGTGCCTGGGTACTTGTTGGGGCACTATACCTGTCCTTTAGTTACACAAGTGCTTGTGTACTTGTTGGTGTACTATACCTTTTTATTTTGATTTTTTATTCTCACTGTTTCTGCCGGGATGCTGTTATGGCTTTCTAGGCCAGGAACAGGTGCATCTCTTGGTCATGTTAATGTATAAAAGGTATTCTGACATTGATACTGACTAGTTTGCAGGTTTTTCAGAAAATAGAACAAAGGCAACGAAACTGCAATGATAACACGTTTCCTACCCAGTTCTGACAGTGGCATGCCATGTTCTCAAGTTGGAGTAGAAGAGGATGACTGAAAGAGCTTGTAGATTGCTATCATCTTGCTGTGTGCCTCAACAAAATGTTGAAATCTCGGTAGACAAGTGTGTGGAATCGTTTCAGCTACTTGATGTGTTCAAATTTATTTAGTGTTCTTTAGTTGAGGCGTCATGCTTGCTTCAATTACAAGGTGGTTTACCTTCAGATGTATCCTTCTCAAATCAGTTCACATTTCTTATTTACATAATTATGTATTTCATCCATGAGGTTTGCTCTATTGCAAGATTATCTTCATTGTCTTTGAGGAAAAGCATACGATTTGGTGTAAAATTTTACATAAGCTATATTTGCAGGGCATAGTCATTTGAGTACAAGCTTGATTAATGACTGATTTTCTCCAATTCAGCATAATAAATTGCAGTTGACAGCAATGGTCACAAGTTTTCTTTCCTGAGACACAGCCGCATAGCTTCTGGTATGCCTGCTGCTCAGTTGAGTTAAGCTACTGAGAGGATGCTGCAATTTCAAATGATACAGCAATTTCATAAAGGATAACCAAAACGAAATATCAAACGAGCATGTTTTAGTGGAACTTGTGACCCAATTCCTTCAGTCCATCAAAGTATAATTGCTTTTGAAGGATGATAAGATGCAATGCCGCTGAAAATAGAATCTTCTAAGGACATTTCTTCCTTAGAGATTAGATAACAGTAAAATTCTACTTAAATTTGTAAAACTTCTTGACATAGGGTAATTCACATAACTGGTCTTTGGATTTTGGTTTTTCAGAGAAATAAGTTCTAAAAAAATATTTCTAAAGAAAAGTTGCATGTTTTTGTGATCACCCAAAAGGTCATCTTATGTTTAGAACTTGATTATGCGCTCTTAAGTCTTAAAAATCTCATTTTTTACCCTCCTTGATTTGCGTGCGCAGTTCGAGCATGTCTCCCGGAAAATTTTTATGTTGAAATTGATGAAAATAAGAATTTTTGCCTTAAAAGTTGATTTTATTTGACTTCAGTCAATATTTTTGGTAAACGGGCCTGGATCCGTGTTTTGACGGTCCCGGTGGGTCCGTATCGAATTATGGGACCTGGGCGTATGCCCGGAATTGAATTTGGAGGTCCCTAGCTCGAGTTATGAATTTTTGATGAAATTTTAAAGTCTGAAAATTAATTATTTTTAAGAATTGATTGATGTTTGGCATTGTTAGTACCGGGTCCGTATTTTGGTTCCGGAGCCCGATTCAAGTTCATTATAATATCTAAGACTTGTCTGTGAAATTTGGCGAGAAATGGAGTTGATTTGACGTGATTCGGACATCCGATGGTGAAGATAGAAATATTAAAGTATTCTTGAAAATTTCATTTGATTTGGTGCTAAATTCGTAGTTCTAGGTGTTATTTTGGCGATTTGATCGCGTGAGCAAGTCCGTATGATATTTTTAGACTTGTGTGCATGTTTGGTTTGGAGACCCGAGGGCTCGGGTGAGTTTCAGATAGGTTACGGGATGTTTTGGACTTAGAAAATCTGGTATTTTTGCTGTATCTGGTGTCTGCTATGTTGTGCTTCGCGATCACGTAGTCACTCTCGCGATCGCAAAGGGGAAACTGGGTTGGGGAGGATTTTACTCTACGCGAACGCGAGACCATGGTCGCGAACACGGAGCATTGGCGGGAGTTGCTCTACGCGAACGCCACCCGTCGAACGCGAACGCGTAGTGATCACGCCCAACTCTAGTCCTAAAAAGGATAAGCGGTCGCTGCAAATATAATCCGGTCTAAAAGTCCGGAGTCGAATCCCACAGAGAACTAAGGATTAGCTATAGCTTTTTAATATCACTAAGAAAATAAGTTTGAATAATTTTCTAAATTATAAAGATTGAGATTTATATTTCTAACGAATTAACTAGCAAATACTAGAAAGCGGTAAAATTATCAACTAACGAGACAAAGGGTTGGAGACTAAATTAAGAAGGTCTAGAGTTATGATTTTCCTAATTGTCGGAATCCTTCCAGCTATGTTCCCAACAATTTCGCCGATGTATTCTCTACTGATCGTGAGCACTTTAGGTGCTGTAATTCTCTCTCGAGCAACTACAACAATTTACTAGACATATTCTCTCGAACTACGCTTGTTGGCTTCATCGAACCGCTCACTATGACCACGTCAAGGCTTTGTTATTTCTAAACCTACCTTTAAACCCGCTGTATTGATTTCTCACATACGTTAGGAGTGACATTGTTCAACAACCACCTAAATATGTATCCTTTCTCAAGCAACATATAATAAATAGGCACAGTCAATCGATGGCCATTCAATCAACTGAAATAAACACGTAGTTGAACAAATAGATAAATTCAAAGGCTAAATTATATTAAAACATAACAAGAATTCATCCTACAAAAGGTTCCATCAAAACCCTAGATAACAAATTAGCTATTCATAATAGTATGCATAACTACAATACTAGAATTCATAACCAATAATAGAAACAAGAAGAAGGAAGTGAGAAACTTGTAGAAGAATTCTCCGCCTTGCTCCTAGTGTGTTCTTGCTTCCTTAGGTCTAAATTGTGTCAAAAATATGTCAAAAGTATGTCCAAGGTCCTCAAAATAACATTTTTCCATGTATATATACCAAGTAGAGTCGGGCCCAAATAATTATACCTTCTCCTACGCGAAAAAGGACACTTTTCCAGGTCAGGACGTCCGCGGCCGCGGATTCAACCGCAGATTTGGCTGCGGATTTTACCCAGTGTTCTGCCTCACATCCGCAGCTAGATCCGCGGCCGCGTATTCGACCGCATTTTTTTACCCTATTCTGTTTGGAATTTGGAAAAACGTAAAAGATGAAAGTTGTAGCCCTTTGAATTAGATTTCCAACCATATATTGTGGAGCTCACATGGAGTGTGGAGCAAAAAGTTATGTGTATTTTACTAGACAATGCAGAATATACCTACTCAATTCTTCGTTCGTTCTTAACTATCATCCGTTGATCCCCAAACACGATCTCGGCTTAATTTCTTGGGTTTTTACTAAGACTTCAAAGCTCCAAATTACTTGAATTCATTCTATAACATCTACATAGCTCGGAATCACTCCTACAAGGCATAAAACACACAATTAGTGCAAAATACTAGCGATTAAAGCTCAAACTCAATTAAAGTGCAGTAAATTAGAGTGTAATAAGCGACTAAATACGTAATTATAGTCTATCATCACGTAGCTTTAGCTAGGTTGGGCAGGGGACCTGGGAAACTCTATGCGAACGCGAGCCTTGTCTCGCGAACGCGAAGGCAAGGCGGGCTAAGCCTTCGCGAACGCATAAAGCCTCCCGCGATCGCGTAAGTCCTTAGGAGGCTTCTCTTTGCGAACGCGATAGTGTTCACTCGATCGCGATGAACACTGTCGCCCAGCACTTAACAGAATCCAAAAAAGGGATTGGCCATTAACTCATTTTCTCAAAACCAAACAGTCTAGAGGCGATTTTTAAGAGATATTTTCTTCCCCAAAGTGTTGGTAAGTGATTCTAAACTATTTTCTTTCAATTACCCATTACATTTCATGAATTTTTAACCTAAAATCTAGAGTTCTCATGGTAGAATTAGGGGTTTGGGTAGAAACTAGGGATTTCGGAAATTTGAGGATTTAGACCTCAATTTGAGGTCGGATTCCAAAACCAATTATATATCCGGGCTCGGGGGTGAATGGGTAATTGGATTTTTGGTCCGGACCTCAGGTTTTGACCAAGCGGGCCCGGAGTCGAATTTTGATTTTTTTTGGAGGAAAATTTGGGAAATCTAAATTTATGCAATGTAATTGATTTCTTTAGCAATATTTGATATTATTGAGTCATTTTTTGAATAGATACGAGTGGTTTGGAGGTGAATTCTAGAGGAAAAGCTATGATTGAGTATTGAGTGGCCTTCGGAACGAGGTAAGTGTCGTGATTAACCTTGACTTGAGGGAATTAGGAACCTCAGATTATTTGCTATGTGAAATTCATGAGAGCGGCGTATATGTGAGGTGACGAGTACTTATGCGCCGCCAATTTACCTATTTTTTTTCGTGTTTCTCCCCTTTTTCTTATATTATCTCTTTCCCATGCCTAATTGCTACAGGTTTAGTCTAATGTTGTTAAATTAATCGTTCTTATCATGTTTACGGATCTTCTGGTGATAATTGAGTAATTATTTCGAAGTTGAAATTGATATTGTGGACTCAAATGTTGAAGTAAAGCTTGTACTTGTTATTCTATTTCCCTGTTGTTATTTATTCATTGCATTATGGTAAGGGAGAGTGTTAATGCACGAAGGGTGATGCCGTGCCATGATGTGAGAGTTAATGCACGAAGGGTGATGCCGTGCCATATTGTGAGTGTAAAAGCATGAAGGGTGATGTCGTGCCATATTGTGAGTGTTAATGCACGAAGGGTAGTGCCGTGCCATGATATGAGAGTTAATGCACGAAGGGTGATGTCGTGCCGTTTCTATTGTTTTTATGGTGAGATTGAGAGTAAAAGCACGAAGGTTGATGCCGTACATTTTTCCTTTACTGCATTCATTGTTTCTGTTGATTCATAGTATATTGGTTGTTCCAGTCATCATTCTGCTGTAGTTCCTTATCTCGCATTTCCCCCAACATGTTTTCCCCTCCCGATATTTCCTATCTAGCTCTTTATTACTGTTATTTATATATACACTATTAAACTGTACAGGTTGATTTGTAGGTGCCTTGCCTTAGCCTCATCACTACTTCGTCGAGATTAGGCTCGACACTTACCAGTACATGGGGTCGGTTGTACTGATACTACACTCTGTATTTTCTGTGCAGATTTTGGTACCGGCTCAGGTTGATCGATATTTTGCTACTGGACTGCTATCTGGAGACTCAAGGTAGATCTGTCGGCATTCACAGACCTTGAAGTCCCCGTCTATCTTTTATGTTCTACTGTTTCTTTAATTCAGACATTTGTATTTCTTTCTTACTATTACTTGTAGTGAATTCCAGAATGCTCGTGAATTGTGACTCCAGATCTGGGTGGTAGAAATCAATGCAGTTTTTATATTATTTCGCACTCACTATATTCCATCTTAGCTAATTGTTGTTATTTACTTAATGGAATAAGGATTGGTTTAATGATTCTCTAACGTTGGCTTGTCTATAAAGAGAAATGTTAGGCGCTATCACGGTCCCGACGGTGGAAATTTTGGGTCGTGACACGTTGGCATCAGAGCACTAGGTTGCCTAGGTCTCACGATTCACGAGCAAGCTTAGTAGAGTCTGGAGGATCGGTACGGAGATGTCTGTGCTTATCTTCCAGAGGTTATGAAGTTTAGGAACAAATTTCACTTCTATTCTTCTCTGTCGTGCGATGTTGTTTTCTCAATACTGATTGAACTCTTCTACTCTTATTCTCTCGCAGATGGCGAGAACACGTACTGCATCTTCAGCCGAGCAGCAACCAGAGCCTCTAGTGACAGCTCCTACGAGGGGCAGAGGTCGAGGCTGAGGCCGTGCCAGAGGCCGAGGCAGGGGCAGGGCTCAGCCCAGAGCCCGAGCAGCGGCACCAACGGTAGAGCCTCTGGCAGAGTTTGATGAGGAGGTTCCAGCCCAGGCTGTGCCTGTCAGACCAGCTCAGGTTTCGGAGGGGTTCATTGGCACCCCAGTGCTTCAGGACGCTTTGGTCTATTTGGTGGACCTTATGGAGAGTGTGGCCCAGACTAGCGCATTTCCCATGGCACCAACCGTCTCTCAAACTGGAGGAGGAGCCCAGACTCCTGCTACTCACACTCCGGAGTAGATGGCTCCCAATATCAGACTCCAGCCGCTCATCCAGTCGAAATAGTTCAGCCGGTTGTTGCGACACAGACCCGTGACGGGTCAGCTATGTCTTTTGAGGATTTATGGATGTTGGACAGGTTTACCAAGCTCTTCCTGGTTCACTACAGTGGTGCTCCTTCAGAGGATCCCAGGAGTAACTTGACATCTGTCATGAGGTGCTACGGAACATGGGTATAGTGGAGACCAATGGGGTCGATTTTGCTGCATTTCAGATGACTGGTTCCGCCAAGAAATGGTGGAGAGATTATTTGTTGACCAGACCAGCGGGGTCACCTACTCTTACTTGGAACCAGTTCTCTCAGCTCTTCCTAGAGAAGTTTCTGCCTATCACATTGAGCGAGGAGCATCGCCGTCAGTTCGAGTGTCTCCAGTAGGGCAGTATGACTGTTACTCAGTATGAGACCCGTTTTGTGGATTTGGCCCGTCATGCTATTATTCTGCTTCCTACCGAGAGAGGGAGAGAGAGAGAGAGAGAGAGAGAGAGAGAGAGAGTGAGGAGGTTTATTGATGGACTTGCTCAGCCTATCAGATTGCAGATGGCTAAGGAGACTGGGAGTGAGATTTCTTTTCAGGCGGCTGCCAATGTTGCCGGACGAGTCGAGATAGTTTTAGCTCAAGGGAGTGGTCAGGGGTCTGACAAGAGGCCTCGTCACTCCAGTGGATTCAGTGGAGCCTCATCTGGAGGACGGGGTACTTATGCCCCAGGCCATTTCATTCAGCACTCCAGGCATCCCACGGTGCCTCGGGTGGTCGTGGTTCTCATATGCCTTATTCCGACCAGTTAGCCTACAGCGCACCACCAGCTCCTATTAGTGCACCTCCACTCCAGAGTTATCAGGGTGGTTACTTAGGTCGACAGGGTCAGTTTCAGGGTCAACAGTCATAACAGCCGAGGTCATGTTATACTTGTGGTGATCCGAGGCACATTGCTAGATTATCCGAGGCACATTGCTAGATTTTTCCCTCGAACATCGGGCAGCTCACAGCATCAGGGTTCTCGTGCCATGGTTTCGGCACCACCTGCTCAGCCAGCCAGAGGCAGGGGTCAGGCAGCTAGAGGTAGAGGCCAGACTGTTAGAGGTGGAGGTCAAGCCGTTAGAGGTAGAGACCAGCTAGCTAGAGGCCGTCCCAGGAACGTAGTTCAGGGTGGTGGGTGTAACACCCCAAAAAATTTCGAAGTACTTAAGTGTAAAGCCCGGTAAAATTTGCAAAGAAAATAATATTTTATGGTGCCGGACTAGGCTTACGTGCTGAGGATTATAGAAATGGCTTGGACTTTTTAGGTTGAACAATGCACAGAAAAGTAAAGGAAAGTTTTTGGCGGAAAAGTGCATTTATGTGGTCCATTATGCGAGCGCATAATCACTCTACGGGCCACATAATGGCCGCAGAAGTGAGCAGGAGAGGGCCATTCTGGAAGTAGCTAGGCGGTCGACTATGCAACCACATAACTATTATGCGGTGCATTATGCGACCTCATAATAGTTATGCGGACCGCATAGTGACCGCATACACAGACAGAATTTTGATCATTTTTGTCAACAATTATGCGACCAATATGCGGTTCGACGAACCGTTCCGGATCTCCATTTTTGGGTTTTTAAAACCCGATCCTATTTCATTAAATACACTCTTTGGGCTATTTTGAGCAATAATCTGACACTTTAGAGTGAGAGAGAGTGCCCTAGAGTGAGAAGGTGTTCTTCAATAATTGTTCTTCAATTCTTGCTCAAGTTTTGGAAGATTAAGGAGGGAAACTCACTAGGTCTTCATCCTACAGGTAAGATTCTACACCCTAACCCTCAATTTTGAATTTTGTATAGGAATTAGCAAGATAATTTTTGGGCATGAGGGTTGTTTATTTTACATGCATGTGTTATCAAAGGGTGTAGGAAGATTGTTGAGCTAAAAATGATAAAGATTGGGTTGTGGGATGATGGAATCCTTCATAAAGAGGACCTTGAAACCTTATGCACACCTAGTGTTTGATAAAATGCTCAAGTGAGCTAGAACCATGATCATCTTCCTAATTTTGGTGAAATTTGTTATATTTCTAAAATAGATTGAAGTTGCTAAGAATTCTGGAACATTTAGAGTGTAAGGAAGCTCAAGTGAGGTATGTTGGCTAAACTCTTCTCTTAGAATTAAATCCCACGATATTTATGTAAATTATGTAAGTCCCCAGTGATTCATTATGAAACTGGCTATTCCGAGTAAGATTGGGTTGAAAGATATATGTTTAACTAGCATCCCAGATGATTTATTCATGTTATTTTACCAATTGAGGATGTGTTAAAATATGGATTGTGCATTAATAATGTTTCGACTTTAAGTCAAGTTCAAATGAGGGCTATTATGCCAAATTTTGTGAAATATCTCTATGTGCCTTAGACTCTAAATTGCTCACATGTATACTACACACCTTGATTTGAATTGTATTTGTTGTTGTTGTTGATGATGATAGTTGAAATTGAAAAGGTGAGCTTGAAATACTAGACATGGCCAACATGCCAAGAATGATCATATAATTATGGCCATTAGTGCCAATGAAATGAAAAGATATGAAAGTAATATGAAATGCGATGATTGATACAAAAAGGTTGATGTCTCGAATAAGACAGCCTAGCCGATCGGGTCGTGATCGGACACCATGCCACACACATAGTGGTGATTATGCTGGAAATTGTAATTGAAATTGTGATTGTGGTCGATGTCCCTAATGGATAGCCTAGCCGATTGGGTTGTGATCGGACTTCGTGTTAAAGACGGTGGTGTTGATATTGAGAGAAATTGTGGTTGATGTCTCTAATGAGATAGCCTAGCCGATCGGGTCGTGATCGGACTCTGTGCTAAGAGTACGGTGGTACCGGTTTTGTAAATAATGGTATTGTGGACAATGGTATATCGATACTAAAAATCTCCCAATGTGAGATATGGAAATTAATTTGAACACTGTCTTGATCCTAAATTGAGGTTTGATGTTGATTAAGGCTTTCATTGATATTATGATAATCTTGTTTGTATTATTTGTCATTCTATTGAGAGGGTGTTTAGTTATACATACTAGTGCTATTCGACAGTACTAACGTCCCTTTTGCCGGGTGCGCTGCATCTTTAAATGGATGCGGGTGGTTCCACAGCCGGAGACATTGATCAGTGATAGTAGTACACTCTTTTCAGCTGATTTGGTGAGCCCCACTTCATTTTGGGGTCATGTATCTTTTGTTTCTCATGTACCGTGTTTTGAGGTATAGTCGGGGCCTTGTTGCCGGCATTTTCATATTATTCTTCTATTGTACTTAGAGGCTCTGTAGACAAATTGTGGGTTATGGTTGATGTTGGGAATTGAACTAGTAATATTGGTACTTGGAAATTATGTTTTTCATTAATTCTATAAACTCATAATATTTTAAAATTTATAAATGAAGCTGCCAATGAGAATGTAATGAAAGTTATTAATGAAATCTTTTCAGTATTGATTAATGGAGTACATCTCCTCTTTATTCATGGATGAGTTTGGGTAGAAGCAAATCTAACAGGCCTGCTCGGCCGGGTTCTCTCGGTTGAGCACCGGTCGCGCTCCTCGGTTTTGGGGCATGACAAACTTGGTATCAGAGCCTAAGGTTTTAAAGTGTCCTAGGATGTCTCGGAGCCGTGTCTAGTAGAGTCCTTATTATCGGCGTGTTGTCGACCACATCTATAATTAGGATGCTACATGGGCATTTAGGAATAATACCCTTCTTTGATATTCTGAATCGTGCGATGAAACTGGTTGTGAAATTGTTCTTCCTCCAACTCGTGCGTTGAGGTTCAATGTAAGTTTAAATGCTCTTTTGGTTTATTCCAAGTAATGTGGTCATGTGATATGACGAAAGGGTAAAGGCTTGAATATTAAACAGATGGCACATGTACCATGTTGAATGAATAGTATGACCATATAAGACAAGTATATCGTACCATGAGCATACTTTATATGGGAAGAGTGCTACAAGTGATTACCCACCTCCAAAGAGGCATTAACGTGATAAATGAGACCTAAGCTTAACTAGTACATGTGAATAGTGTGGGAACCATGTATATGATTCTAAGATGTAAACATGTTACATAGGCATGTGATATATGAAAGGCATGGCCTGGAGAGTAATGATAAATGTGTAGGTCTCTCACGGGAGACAAGAAGTTATGAAAGGAGAGTTGATTGAACCCACAATGAGAAGACCCTAGCACTATGAATGTTATAAAAATCCCAGAAATGTGCGAAGTGGTGTTACACTCCAAAAAGGATATTGACATGAGGGATTTGGATCCCAAGTGTTACAACACAAATTCGCATACCATAGATAACGTCGTAAGTTAGTCGATGTAAATCCAAGAAGATATTATCTTTGAGATGATAAGAAGTTAATCCTATTGGTCTTAAATGATACAAGGGTGTATAAGAGTGGTTAACAAATATTAGAAGTTAAACGAATCAAGGATATTGTAACCCGTATTTTCGGGTAACACTAGAGGTGATTAACTGTCCCAAGAGATCTTGTTTTAATGTATTTGAATCATATAATATCCGCATCATAAGTCTTGAAGTCAAGCGAGTTATGAAACAAAAGTCGATAAAAGTTGTCGCAACTTAGGTTTATAATTTTACTTAAACTTTAGGTCAAATGTTACTACATTTTTCTCCCAATGTGCTTGGAATTATGGGGTGATCTACCTATAAAATTGAAGATCTATGAGTCTAGTTTCCAACGCATTAAACCGTTCGTCGATACGATCTCGGAATAGAGAGATATTCGCGTTTTTGCGAGAGTGCGCAAGCTGCTATCTATGGGGCCCACAAAGGCGGTTTAAGACATATGGACATATATAAGATACCTCAACCCCGTTTTAAGTCATTATTTTTCAGTATATTCAGACCTTATAACCCTAAAAACAGTCTCTCAAGGTTCTCTCATGATCCAAGACCCAAACAAAGGGCAAACAACACAAATCAAATGTCGGGAATCCCGTGGCGCTAGTAAGTTTCTTGTTCTTCTTGTTGTTGCTGATTTTTGTGTTGTTCCAGCTCGTGTGGGAGGTTGTTTTAAGTGTTTTATGTCCTGTAAATACACCTTCAAGTTTTTAATATCAACCCTAGGTAATTTCAAGTCTTCTAAAGTAATTCTAGTGCCGAAAAATCCGAATTAATTGCTAGTTTCGCTTCCTTGTTCTTGTGGCAGAATTGAAGGGATATTTCGTGGAAAATTAAGGTCAAATTGGAGTTGTTCTTTCTGTTTAAAGGTAAGGAACCTCTTACTCTATATATATTTAAGATTATCCAAGTTGCATCTAAGTCGTTGAAGCTAGAACTTGTGAAATATATATCGAAAGGCTTGGTAGTAATGTTGTTGGTTGGTGGATTGTTTTGGAGGCTCAATATGATTATTAATGATGTTGTTTGGGCTGTTTGGTGATTGTATTGACTTGTGGGAAGTCATATAAATAGGGGAGGTGCTGTCCGTTTCATCGTAAAATAGGTTGTGGTCGATACATAATAGTTACGACGCTTAAACGATAATGATAGTGTCATTTGTCTTATTGTAGACTAAGGAGTCGTGATATTTGCATCGCTTGAGGTTGGGCAGTATATACAAGGTATGTGAGGCTATCCCCTTCATTCTTTTGCACGACTCCGATTGTACATAATGTAATGAACGAGCTCCCAAAGATACTCTACTCTTAGAAGCTAGCAGTACTTACATTGCTGCCCTTCTTATGAAACGATTGGTATTGATGTTACTTCTCTTATTCTTATATTATCAATGTTGTTGGTAGTTCCTGATTCTTATAAGTTTCTTGATGAAGAGTTAATCCTAATAACGTGTACGAAGGATACCGACCTTACGTCACTCCGAAAGGTTCAAAATGTGATTCCAATGAGTCCAGCATGCATCATATATATGTATCTATTTTACTCTACCGAGCCGCGCTATAGTTGGCCGGGTATGGCACCTAGTGTGCAACCACTGATCAGTTGGGTTTTACCGAGCTCCACGTGGCCGGGTACGATTCTACCGAGCCCTATGATGGCCGGGTACGTTTTACCGAGCCTATTATGGCCGGGTACGATATGATGATGGTGATGCCCACTAAGGCGTATGTTTTAAAAGTTTATGTATATATATGTATGTATCATGTATTTCATGTGAGTAGCCCTCAGAGGTACCCAGATGTCACAGGTTGTATATTCTCTATCCATGTTTACATTACTGTTCTTACTTATGCTTTCTTGCCTCACATACTCAGTACTTTATTCGTACTGACGTTCTTTTTATTTGTGGACGCTGCATGTCGTGCTGCAGGTCCTGATAGACAGGTAGACGTAGCTCCCCCACCACAGTAGGCTGTCCAGTTCAGCGGTTATTGGCGAGATCCCTTCTCCGGACTTGCCGTGGTCTTGGTATGCATTTTTGTTATAGACATTATGGGTATGTCAGGGCCCTGTGTTCCGGCAATGTTGTAGCACTTATGTTCTTTTAGAGGCTCATAGACAGGTGTCGACTTATGTATGGTTTAGAATGCCTTTTCGGCTGATTTTTGTTGTATAGTCTTTCATGGCATCATGATAGCTCGTACCTTATATATAGTTTCTTGACAGTCTTGTCGTCCCATGTTATGTATGTTCATGACATTATCTTTCATTGTTGGATGTTCATGATCCATGTCTACTATTTATATTGATCTTGTCGGCCCTTAAAGATAATAAGGAAGGTTAGATAAAATGTACGTTGGTGCTCGGCAAGTATGGCCCGGGTGCTAGTCATGACCCTCCAGTTGGGTCGTGACAAACTTGGTATCAGAGCAAGTCTGTCCTAGGGGATGTCTATGAGCCGTGTCTAGTAGAGTTTTGATTATGGATGTGTAGCGCGCCATATTTATAATCAGGAGGCTACGTGACATCTAGGGTTGTTACCTTCTTCCTGAATCTAGATCGTGCGTAGAGTTGAGTAGTAAGTGTTCATATCTAATATTCACCTTGTTTTCTTTCAGCGATGCCTTCGACTAGGAAGCAAGCAATTAGTAAACGTCTTGATACAGCTGTGGGAGAGGGTAACATTCAGGTGCCTCCAGCCAGAGCAGGCCAAAGTGAGGCTCAGAGTGAGATGCCGTCTCATACCTCTCCGTCTCCTCCAGAGGATATTAGGAGGCACCCAGTACATCCAGTTCCTCCGTCTAGCACTACAGACCACGATATGCACAGTGCGGTGCAATTGTTGACTAGCTTGGTAGCTGCTCAGGCTCAGAGGCAGAATACCGGTGCTGCTGATAAATCGGTTAGTGCGAGAGTTCGTGATTTTATTAATCTAGACCCTCCAGTGTTTACCGGATCAGACCCCAAGGAGGACCCACAAACATTTATTGATCAGATTCATCGTACATTGCGGGTTATGCATGCTAGTGATACGGAGGCAGTAGAGTTGGCTTCTTATCGGTTACAGGATTTAGCGGTTTTCTGGTATGATAGTTGGGAGAGATCTAGGGGTCCGAACGCTCCTCCAGCCGTGTGGAAGGAATTTTCTGAGGCCTTTCTTCGTCACTACTTGCCAGTTGAGATACGACGAGCTAGAGCTGATAAGTTCTTGAACCTTCGACAGGGTAATATGAGTGTACGAGAGTATAGTATACAGTTTGATTCTTTAGCAAGGTATGCTCCCCATATGGTGTCAGAGATGAGTGATAGGGTGCATCTGTTCGTGAACGGGTTAGGACCACATCTGATAAATGAGTGCACAATAGCCTCCTTGGTAGAGGGCATGGATATTTCCCGTATTCAGGCTTATGCCCAGACCCTAGAGGATCGTAAGCGCCAGCAAAGGGCAGATAGGGAGCAGGATAGGGGCCAGCATAAGAGGGCGAGATTTGTAGGGTATTCTGATGAGTTCAGAGGCAGTATCAGGCCCCAATCTTTGAGGAGTTCGGCGCCACCTGTGGCTAGTGCTCCTCCAAAGTTTCAGAGGCCTCGGTATGATCGATTTACCTATTTTGGTTCAGGTCAGAGTTTGAGGGCATCAGGCTCACAATTTCATAGAGATACTAGTCAGACGAGACCCCCAGCACCTCGTTGTGATCAGTGCGGCAAGGCCCACTTTGGACTGTGCCATCGAGGTTCCGATGCGTGCTATTCTTGCGGACAGCGTGGCCATATGATGCGGGATTGTCCTAACAGAAGAGGTGGTGGTATGGCTCAACCGACTGGATCTGTGTCTGGTTCTTCCTCATCAGTTCGACCTCCAGCACAAGGTTTTTAACAGTCGACAGGTCGTGGTAGAGGTAGAGGTTCAGTGTCGAGTTCGAATGGTGCTCAAAATCGAACCTATGCTCTAATAGGTCGACAAGATCTCGAGTCATCTCCGGATGTTGTTACAGGTATATTGTCTGTGTTTTCTTATGATGTATATGCGCTAATTGATCCAGGATCTACCTTATCATATGTTACACCCTTTGTGGCTAATAAGTTTGGCATTGAACCTGAATTGATAAGTAAACCACTTGCGGTATCCACTCCGATAGGAGATTCTGTGATTGCTAGAAGGGTTTATAAAGGTTGCACTGTGATGATTTGTAGTCATCAAACCTCGGCAAATTTATTTGAGTTAGAAATGGTTGATTTCGATGTGATAATGGGAATGGACTGGTTGGCCTCATGCTATGCAAATGTTGACTGTCGTACGAAGATGGTTAGGTTTCAGTTTCCTTGTGAACCCGCCATTGAATGGAAGGGGAACATTGCTACGCCGAAAGGTAGGTTTATTTCCTATCTTAAGGCAAGGAAGATGATCTCAAAAGGTTACATTTATCATCTTGTTCGCGTTAGGGATGCGGAGGCGAAACCGCCTACTCTACAATTAATCCCCGTGGTCAATGAATTTCCAGATGTTTTCCCAGATGAACTCCCAGGCCTTCCTCCTGAAAGGGAGATTGAGTTTAGCATTGATGCATTGCCTGACACTCAACCGATCTCTATCCCTCCATACAGGATGGCCCCGGCAGAGTTGCAAGAGTTGAAGGCACAGTTGAAAGACTTGCTGGATAAGGGTTTCATTAGGCCTAGCACTTCACCTTGGGGTGCGCCAGTCTTGTTCGTGCGGAAGAAAGATGGGTCGTTAAGGATGTGTATCGATTATCGACAGTTGAATAAGTTTATAATAAAGAACAAGTATCCACTTCCAAGAATTGATGACCTGTTTGACCAACTCCAGGGTGCCAAGTATTTCTCCAAGATTGACTTGCGTTCAGGGTATCATCAGGTGAGGGTTAAGGAGAAGGATATTCCAAAGACGGCCTTCCGGACAAGATATGGGCATTTTGAGTTCTTGGTGATGTCGTTCGGGCTAACAAATGCCCCAGCAGCTTTTATGGATCTCATGAATAGTGTATTCAGGCCCTATCTTGATGTGTTCGTGATCGTATTCATTGATGACATTCTGGTGTATTCTCGTTCGGAGGCGGAACATGCGGGCCACTTGCGGATAGTATTACAGACCCTTCAGGATCATAAGTTATATGCTAAGCTCTCTAAATGTGAATTCTGGCTGAACTCAGTAGCATTCCTTGGCCATGTGATATTTGATGAGGGTATTAGTGTCGACACTCAGAAGATCGATGCAGTGAAGAATTGACCGAGACCTACAATACCGTCAGAAGTCCGCAGCTTCCTGGGGCTAGCAGGATATTATAGGCGGTTTGTAGAAGGGTTTTCCTCTATATCAGCACCATTGACTAAGTTAACACAGAAAGCTACCAAGTTCCAGGGGTCTGATGCTTGTGAACATAGTTTTCAGGAGCTAAAGAATCGATTGACATCCGCGCCAGTGCTCACTCTCCCAGAAGGAACAGAAGGTTATGTGGTATATTGTGATGCCTCAGGTATAGGTTTGGGATGCGTATTGATGCAACGTGGGAAGGTGATTGCTTATGCATCAAGACAATTAAAGAAGCATGAAAAGAATTACCCGACTCATGATTTGGAATTGGCTGCAGTAATATATGCTTTGAAGATATGGCGGCACTACTTATACGGCGTCCATGTTGACATCTACACAGATCATAAGAGTTTACAATACATCTTCAAGCAGAAGGAGTTGAATTTGAGGCAGCGTAGGTGGCTTGAATTACTGAAAGACTACGATGTCGAGATATTGTACCATCCCGGTAAAGCTAATGTTGTGGCAGACGCTCTCAGCCGTAAGTCAATGGGAAGCTTAATACATATTGAGGCAGGTAGACAAGGGTTGACCAAAGAGCTTCACCAGCTGGCCAATATGAGAATCAGATTGTTGGACTCTGATGACGGAGGTATTACTGTACAGAATACAGCAGAATCATCTTTGGTAGCCGAGGTAAAAGCACGGCAATATGAAGATCCTACCTTAGTAAGATTGAGAGAGGGAATTCAGCAGTGTAAGATTACAGCTTTCAAGATCGGAGGAGATGGGACACTGAGATACCAGGGCCGATTATGTGTACCTAGTGTGGCAGGGTTGCGAGAGAAGATTATGATTGAGATTCACCAGTCCCGATATTCTATCCATCCTGGCTCGACAAAGATGTATCATGACGTTAAGGAGCAGTATTGGTGGGATAACATGAAGAAGTCTATTGCAAAATTTGTAGCCCAGTGTCCTAATTGTCAACAAGTAAAGATTGAGCATCAGAAACCTAGTGGATTGATTCAGAATATAGAGATTCCGACCTGGAAATGGGAGGTGATTAATATGGACTTCATTATTGGATTACCTCAATCTTATCATAAGTTTGACTCCATCTGGGTGATAGTTGATCGACTTACAAAATCTGCCCATTTTCTGCCAGTTAAGACAACTTACACGGCTGAAGATTATGCGAAGTTGTATATCAAGGAGATTGTTAGGCTTCATGGTGTGCCGGTATCTATTATATCAGACCAAGGAGCTCAATTTACGGCTAACTTTTGGAGGTCTTTTCAGAAGGGTTTAGGCACACAAGTAAATCTCAGCACTGCATTCCATCCGCAGACTGACGGACAGGCTGAACGTACCATCCAGATGCTTGAAGATATGCTACGAGCATGTGTTCTAGATTTCAAGGGGAATTGGGATGACCATCTGGCACTTATAGAATTTGCCTACAATAATAGCTACCATTCCAGTATTAAAATGGCCCCGTATGAGGCACTGTACGGGAGGAGATGTAGATCACCAGTTGGATGGTTCGAAGTCGGTGAGACAGAATTATATGGGCCAGATTTGATTCACCAAGCCATTGAGAAGGTGAAAGTGATACAAGAGCGACTGAGGACGGCACAAAGCAGGCAAAAGTCTTATTCTGATGTCCGACGTCGTGATCTGGAATTTGAGGTTGGTGATTGGGTTTTCCTGAAGATCTCGTCGATGAAGGGTGTTATGCATTTTGGGAAGAAGGGTAAGTTGAGTCCGCGGTATATTGGGCCGTACAAAATTCTTCGACAAATTAGACAGGTTGCTTACGAGTTAGAATTGCCATCTGAATTGGAATTTGTCCACCCGGTATTCCATGTATCTATGTTGAGGAAATGTATTGGAGACCCTTCTCGGGTCGTCCCTATCAAAGATGTACAAGTTACAAAGGATCTATCATATGATGAAGTGCCAGTGGCTATATTAGATCGACAAGTCCGCAAGCTGAGAACAAAGGATGTAGCTTCCGTGAAAGTATTATGGAGGAACAAGAATATAGAAGAAATGACATGGGAAGCAGAAGAGGAGATGAAGTCTAAATACCCTTACCTATTCCAGAGTGAAGATAAGGAGGATGCCGGGGGAAAGAAGGACGCATTATAAGGTGAAACGGCTCTATGAGGTAAGCAATAGCTTGTGAATACTCTTTTTTTAATACAAAATGGTGATATGCAGATAATGTACATATCCATAATGCTTTGTATAGTCTTGTAAGGCCATAGGTTGGGTTTAACTGCTTGCAAGTTTGGCTAGTATCCATTTTATAGGGGAAACTCAGCCGGAAATCTCCGTCGGAATCCACGATGAGTTAGACACCCCATAAATCCTTACATTCGAGGACGAATGTTCCTAAGGGGGAGAGGGTGTTACAACCCAAATTCGCATACCATAGATCACGTCGTAAGTTAGTCGATGTAAATCCAAGAAGAGATTATCTTTGAGATGATAAGAAGTTAATCCTATTGGTCTTAAATGATACAAGGGTGTATAAGAGTGGTTAACAAATATTAGAAGTTAAACGAATCAAGGATGTTGTAACCCGTATTTTCGGGTAACACTAGAGGTGATTAACTGTCCCAAGAGGTCTTGTTTTAATGTATTTGAATCATATAATATCCGCATCATAAGTCTTGAAGTCAAGCGAGTTATGAAACAAAAGTCGATAAAAGTTGTCGCAACTTAGGTTTATAATTTTACTTAAACTTTAGGTCAAATGTTACTGCATTTTTCTCCCAATGTGCTTGGAATTATGGGGTGATCTACCTATAAAATTGAAGATCTATGATTCTAGTTTCCAACGCATTAAACCGTTCGTTGATACGATCTCGGAATAGAGAGATATTCGCATTTTTGCGAGAGTGCGCCAAGCTGCTCTCTATGGGGCCCACAAAGGCGGTTTAAGACATATGGACATATATAAGATACCTCAACCCCGTTTTAAGTCATTATTTTTCAGTATATTCAGACCTTATAACCCTAAAAACAGTCTCTCAAGGTTCTCTCATGATCCAAGACCCAAACAAAGGGCAAACAACACAAATCAAATGTCGGGAATCCCGTGGCGCTAGTAAGTTTCTTGTTCTTCTTGTTGTTGCTGATTTTTGTGTTGTTCCAGCTCGTGTGGGAGGTTGTTTTAAGTGTTTTATGTCCTGTAAATACACCTTCAAGTTTTTAATATCAACCCTAGGTAATTTCAAGTCTTCTAAAGTAATTCTAGTGCCGAAAAATCCGAATTAATTGCTAGTTTCGCTTCCTTGTTCTTGTGGCAGAATTGAAGGGATATTTCGTGGAAAATTAAGGTCAAATTGGAGTTGTTCTTTCTGTTTAAAGGTAAGGAACCTCTTACTCTATATATATTTAAGATTATCCAAGTTGCATCTAAGTCGTTGAAGCTAGAACTTGTGAAATATATATCGAAAGGCTTGGTAGTAATGTTGTTGGTTGGTGGATTGTTTTGGAGGCTCAATATGATTATTAATGATGTTGTTTGGGCTGTTTGGTGATTGTATTGACTTGTGGGAAGTCATATAAATAGGGGAGGTGCTGTCCGTTTCATCGTAAAATAGGTTGTGGTCGATACATAATAGTTACGACGCTTAAACGATAATGATAGTGTCATTTGTCTTATTGTAGACTAAGGAGTCGTGATATTTGCATCGCTTGAGGTTGGGCAGTATATACAAGGTATGTGAGGCTATCCCCTTCATTCTTTTGCACGACTCCGATTGTACATAATGTAATGAACGAGCTCCCAAAGATACTCTACTCTTAGAAGCTAGCAGTACTTACATTGCTGCCCTTCTTATGAAACGATTGGTATTGATGTTACTTCTCTTATTCTTATATTATCAATGTTGTTGGTAGTTCCTGATTCTTATAAGTTTCTTGATGAAGAGTTAATCCTAATAACGTGTACGAAGGATACCGACCTTACGTCACTCCGAAAGGTTCAAAATGTGATTCCAATGAGTCCAGCATGCATCATATATATGTATCTATTTTACTCTACCGAGCCGCGCTATAGTTGGCCGGGTATGGAACCTATTGTGCAACCACTGATCAGTTGGGTTTTACCGAGCTCCACGTGGCCGGGTACGATTCTACCGAGCCCTATGATGGCCGGGTACGTTTTACCGAGCCTATTATGGCCGGGTACGATATGATGATGGTGATGCCCACAAAGGCGTATGTTTTAAAAGTTTATGTATATATATGTATGTATCATGTATTTCATGTCAGTAGCCCTCAGAGGTACCCAGATGTCACAGGTTGTATATTCTCTATCCATGTTTACATTACTATTCTTACTTATGCTTTCTTGCCTCACATACTCAGTACTTTATTCGTACTGACGTCCTTTTTATTTGTGGACGCTGCATGTCGTGCTGCAGGTCCTGATAGACAGGTAGACGTAGCTCCCCCACCACAGTAGGCTGTCCAGTTCAGCGGTTATTGGCGAGATCCCTTCTCCGGACTTGCCGTGGTCTTGGTATGCATTTTTGTTATAGACATTATGGGTATGTCGGGGCCCTGTTCCGGCAATGTTGTAGCACTTATGTTCTTTTAGAGGCTCATAGATAGGTGTCGACTTATGTATGGTTTAGAATGCCTTTTCGGCTGATTTTTGTTGTATAGTCTTTCATGGCATCATGATAGCTCGTACCTTATATATAGTTTCTTGACAGTCTTGTCGTCCCATGTTATGTATGTTCATGACATTATCTTTCATTGTTGGATGTTCATGATCCATGTCTACTATTTATATTGATCTTGTCGGCCCTTAAAGATAATAAGGAAGGTTAGATAAAATGTACGTTGGTGCTCGGCAAGTATGGCCCGGGTGCTAGTCATGACCCTCCAGTTGGGTCGTGACACCAAGCCTATGTTGCTGAATAAGAGTAGAGAACTTATGAGGTTAATGCCATGGTGACTTAAATCTCCCTAATAGTCGAACATATATATGGGGGATAGGGACATGAGACATATGTCCCTAAAGTTGCTAAATTCAAGACTTGTGTCAAATTATGAATCATTCACCCCAAGTGGGGGAGGAAGGGCCATAGAGAGGCCACTTAAATACAATGAAACAAGAGTAAGACCATGTAGCAATGATGTTTGAATATTTTGTTGAAGACAGGTGTAGTCTCGAAAAGAGATCACGGGTAGCGTGATTCTCTGAAAGGAAATGCAAAAGATAAACCACTAGTATAAAAATAATGTGGAAGGTTAAGAAATATAAATTCTTTGTACGTGACAATATACATGACAAGGTCAACGATACTAAAAACTAAGAGTAAGGTTTGCAAAGGGGTTTTATACTTGTTAGAAAGTCAGGGACAATGGAACCCAAGGAAGTACTACAGATCAAATGTGAAAGGCTTGCGAGTTCTTAGTATGAGTTAATCACGGATTTGCGATTTAGCTAAAGTTCCAAGGCTTTAAGAAATACGGAACGAGTGGGAGAGATAAATGTGATGTGATAATAACCCAAGAGTGCATCTGGACTTGAAGGAGAGTCTCTTAAGAATCTTACAAGCAAGGAAGTGTTAAGTGATACGTGGATGAACACACTTTCCCACGGATATCCCAACAAGTGTCGAGAGGCGAGCAGGATGAATTCCCAAGTAATGGAAAAGACCACGTAGCGTATGGAAAAGCGCATAGCTATTCACTAACTAGGAAGAATTAGGTGAGAGGAATTGGAATAAAATATATAAATTGAGATGGTCATGGTTATCGCAAAATAGTTCGTATTAGAATGGTGGACTCGCCTAGAGCACAAGTGTTAATAGAAGATATAATGGATCAACTGTAATGCAGCCGATTTGAGTGACGCCGAATATCAACTAAAATATATAGAGGGACTTCATGTATACATATTACATTGGAAAGTGAGACTACTGGTGATGAAGTGGTGGTGTGATAAACTCAACAAACCAGGCAAATAATACTACAAGTTCATGGGAGGCAAACAAGTGTGTGGCACAATAAGGTTGTCAACTATAAATTAAGGGAAAAATGTGATGGGAGTGAATGCTCTAGTCACAAAGGAAATATAGTATCAACATATTGTCTAGACCAAAGTGTTCGAAACAGATTGAGAAAGGATGAACACTTGTTACGAACCAAACATGTTTAACATGATAGCTCTTAGGCCGCAATACCAGGAAACACTATTGGTGACTATAATACTGGGAATAAGGTGAGTTACTCATCGAGGATGGAATCAGGTGGACTAAGTCCTACACTTATAAGGAAAACAAGAAGTGGTCGTTGACGAATTTAGGAGGATCTCAAGTTTCAGAAAAGGCCTTGTTCAGGCCAATGACTCTTGTTGAATTGAATACATATGAAAGGTGTTGATATGTGCTTGGGAAGTGTTTAGTAGTAAAGAGGGATTGTGAGAATGTTCACAGGAGAAGTAGAGTGGTTCCTTAAAACCCTATAAGATTTATAATTAGGAAAGAGGGTGGCTAAGAAAGGTCTGAGCACGTTGTTACTTCACATTTGAGGCAATGCCATGCAAGTTGATGTTATCAGGGTATGCGTGCAAGCTAGTAGATGTTATTCATTTGAAACAGATGGTCCTATAAGAAAACTTACCTAGTAATGTCTTTTGTTGAGAAATTTTAAAAAACAAACAAGTTGCAATTACTAATAAGATTGTAACTATATCAAGGAAATCTTTGTATAACTCAATTCATAGGAGGTCATATGAAAGAGAAATCTGATATAGATGTTCCACTAATAATGCAACGTGGCAAGATGATCATTTATGCCTATAGGCAACTCAAGAATCATGAAAAGAATTATCTAACACTTGACTTAGAACTTGCGGCGGCGGTATTTGCATTGAAAATTTGGCGTCGTTATTTATATAGGGTCCATGTGGATATATTCACGGACCATAAGAGCCTTCAATGTATTTTCAAACAGAAGGAATTGAATCTGTGGCAGAGAAGATGGCTTGAATTACTCAAGGATTATGACATTGATATTTTATACCATCTGGGGAAGGCTAATGTTGTGGAAGATGCTCTTAGCCGAAAATCTATGGGTAGCTTAGCACACTTGGAGGCATATCAAAGGACATTGGCCAATGAAGTTCACCGATTGGCTAGTTTGGGAGTTCGTCTTGCGGACTCTAGTGAAGGAGGGATAATTGTGCAAAATAGGGCTGAATCATCGTTTGTTGTGGAAGTCAAAGAGAAACAATACAACGATCCATTATTAGCGCAATTGAAAGAGGGGATTCATAAACATAAGACCATGGCCTATTCTCTTGGCATGGATGATGGTACACTAAAGTACCAAGGGCGACTATATGTTCCAAATGTGGATGATCTCCGTGAAAGAATTTTGACTGAAGCTCACACTTCTAGGTATTTTGTGCACCCAAGTTCTACAAAAATGTATCATGATCTTAAGGAAGTCTATTAATGGAATAATATGAAGAGGAATGTGGCGGACTTTGTGGCAAGATGTCCGAATTGTCAGCAAGTGAAGGCCGAACACCAAACGCCCGGTGGGTTGGCACAGAACATAGAAATTCTAATGTGGAAGTGGAAAATGATTAATATGGATTTTGTGGTTGGATTACCATGCACCCCACGTAAGTTTGACTCGATTTGGGTGATTGTGGATCGAATCACAAAATCAGCACATTTTTTGCCGGTTAAGTCTACCGACATAGTGGAGCAGTATGCTCAGTTGTATATCAAAGAAATAGTCAGGTTGCATGGCACCCCAGTTTCCATCATTTCTGATTGGGAAGCATAATTCACTGCTAAGTTTTGGAAGAAATTTCAGCAAGGCTTGGCTACTCAGGTGAATCTTAGTACAACCTTTCACCCGCAGACTGACGGGCAGGCAGAGTGGACTATTCAAATGCTTGAGGATATGTTGCGTGCTTGTGTTCTAGACTTCAAAAGTAGCTGGGATGATCATTTACCACTCATAGAATTTGCATACAACAATAGCTATCATGCTAGCATTCAGATGGCACCGTTCGAGGCTTTATATGGTAGGAGAAGTAGATCTCCCATTGGGTGGTTCGAAATTGGGGAAGCAGAGTTGATAAGGCCAGACCTCGTGCATCAGGCTATGAAAAAAGTTAAAATCATTAAGGAACGGTTAAAGACTGCTCAAAGTCATCAGAAATCCTATTCGGATGTTCGTCGTAGGGATTTGAAGTTCAAAAACGATGATTGGGTATTCTTAAAATTTTGGTAAGAAAGGGAAATTGAGTCCGAGGTATGTCGGACCGTACAAAATCATTCAGAGAATCGGTGAGGTGGCGTACAAGCTTGACCTACCACCTGCGATGTCATTAGTACACCCGGTGTTTCATGTGTCTATGATGAAGAAAGTAGTTGGAGATTCGAGACTCATTGTTCCGGTTGAGACTATTGAGATAAATGATAAATTGACTTATGAGATTCTGGTTTCTATTATTGATTGCCAAGTCCGAAAATTGAGAAATAATGAAATTACCTCCGTGAAACTGTTGTGGCGAAACCAACAGGTTGAAGAGGCTACTTGGGAGGCCGAGGAATAAATGAAGAAAAAGTATCCTTATTTGTTTGAATGACCATGTATTTATAAAGATGTGATCTAGGAAAATTATAAGACTTACTTTCTATGAATTATGTATGATTTGTATATTTGATGTTGAGGGTGTTCCGTTCTGGAAATATATTGCTTATGAGGCCACAGTTGGTGTTGTTTCATATTATGTTACGTCGTTGGATTATGTATATGCTGTTAGGATGTGTTTCTGGGGCTCTCTGACAGGTGGATATGCCTAATTACAAAGGAAACTCTGGCAAAATTTTTGAAAATTTAGGGAGTTAGTCAAATTTTGGGCTGCTAGTTTGTGGTATAAAACAAACTAAGTTGCATAAGATGCTAATGACGGATTTTTACCCTCATTCGAGGACGAATGATCCTAAGCGGGGGAGAATGTAACACCCCAAAAAATTTCGAAGTACTTAAGTGTAAAGCGGTAAAATTTGCTAAGAAAATAATATTTCATAGTGCCGGACTAGGCTTACGTGTTGATATTTCATGGCTCGGACTTTTTGGGTTGAACAATACACGAGAAAATAAAGGAAATTTTTTGGCGGAAAGGTGCGTTTATGCGGTCTATTATGCGACCGCATAATCACTCTGCGGGCCGCATAACGGCCGCAGAAGTGAGCAGGAGAGGGCCATTCTGGAAGCAGCTATGCGGTCGACTATGTGACCGCATAACTGTTATGCGGTGCATTATGCGACCACATAACAGTTATGCTCACCACATAGTGACCGCATACACAGACAGATTTTGATCATTTTTGTCAGCAATTATGCGACCGATATGCGGTCCGCATATAGAACCGTTCCGGAGCTCCACTTTTGGATTTTTAAAACCTGACCCTATTTCATTAAATACACTCTTTGGGCTATTTTTGAGCAATAATCTAACACTTTAGAGTGAGAGAGAGTGCCCTAAAGTGAGAAGGTATTCTTCAATAATTGTTCTTCAATTCTTGCTCAAGTTTTGGAAGATTAAGGAGGGAAACTCACTAGGTCTTCATCCTAGAGGTAAGATTCTACACCCTAACCCTCAACTTCGAATTTTGTGTAGGAATGGATAATTAGCAAGATAATATTTGGGCATGAGGGTTATTTATTTTACATGCATGTGTTATCAAAGGGTGTAGGAAAATTGTTGTGCTAAAAATGGTAATAATTGGGTTGTGGAATGATGGAATCCTTCATAAAAAGGACCTTGAAACCTTATGCATACTTAGTGTTTGATAAAATGCTCAAGTGAGCTAGAACCATGATCATCTTCCTAATTTTGGTGCAATTTGTTATATTTCTAAAATAGATTGAAATTGCTAAGAATTCCAGAACATTTAGAGTGTAAGGAAGCTCAAGTGAGGTATGTTGGCTAAACTCTTCTCTTAGAATTGAATCCCACTATATTCATGTAAATTATGTAAGTCCCGAGTGATTCATTATGAAACTAGCTATTCCGAGTAAGATGGGGTTGAAAGATATATGTTTAACAAGCATCCCAAATACTTTATTCATGTTATGTTACCAATTGAGGATGTGTTAAAATATGGGTTGTGCATTAATAATGTTTCGACTTTAAGTCAAGTTCAAATGAAGGCTATTATTCCAAATTTTGTGAAATATCTCTATGTGCCTTAGACTCTAAATTGCTCACATGTGTACTACACACCTTGATTTGAATTGTATTTGTTGTTAATGATGATGATGATAGTTGAAATTGAAAAGGTGAGCATGAAATACTAAACATGGCCAACGTGCCCAGAATGATCTTATAATTATGGCCATTAGTGCCAATGAAATGAAAAGATGTGAAAGTAATATGAAATGCGATAATTGATACAAAAAGGTTAATGCCTCGAATAAGATAACCTAGCCGATCGGGTCGTGATCGGACACCATGCCGCATACATGGTGGTGATTGTGCTTGAAATTGTAATTAAAATTGTGATTGTGGTCGTTGTCCCTAATGGATAGCCTAGCCGATCGGGTCGTGATCGGACTCTGTGTTAAAGACAGTGGTATTGATATTGAGAGAAATTGTGGTTGATGTCTCTAATGAGATAGCCTAGCCGATTGGGTCGTGATCGGACTCCGTGCTAAGAGTATAGTGGTACCGGTTTTGTGAATAATGGTATTTTGGACAATGGTATATCGATATTAAAAATCTCCCAATATGAGATATGGAAATTAATTTGAACATTGTCTTGATCCTAAATTGAGGTTTGATGTTGATTAAGGCTTTCATTGATATTATGATAATCTTGTTTGTATTGTTTGTCATTCTATTGAGAGGGTGTTTAGTTATACATACTAGTGTTATTCAACGGTACTAACGTCCCTTTTGCCGGGTGCGCTGCATCTTTAAATGGATGCAGGTGGTTTCACAGCCGGAGATATTGATCAGTGATATCAGTACACTCTTTTCAGCTTATTTGGTGAGCCCCACTTTATTTCGGGGTCATGTATCTTTTGTTTCTCATGTACCGTATTTTGAGGTATAGCCGGGGCCTTGTTGCCGGTATTTCCATATTAATCTTCTATTGTACTTAGAGGCTCTATAGACAGATTGTGGGTTACGATTGATGTTGGGAATTGAACTAGTAATGTTGGTACTTGGAAATCATGTTTTTCATTAATTCTATAAACTCGTAATATTTTGGAATTTATAAATGAAGCTGCTAATAGGAATGAAATGGAAGTTATTAATGAAATCTTTTTAGTGTTGATTAATGGAGTACATCTCCTCTTTATTCATGGATGAGTTTGGGTAGAAGGAAATCTAACCGGCTTGCTCGGCCGGGTTCTGTCGGTTGAGCGCCGGTCGCGCTCCTCAGTTTTGGGGCGTGACAGTGGGGCCCAGCCCCGGTGTTATGCTTTTCTAGCCAGGCCTGAGGCTGAGTCATCCGATGTTGTTATTATAGGTACTGTTTCAGTTTGCAGTAGAGATGCTTCAATTCTATTTGATCCGGGGTCTACTTACTCCTATGTGTCATCCTATTTTGCTTCATATTTGGTTGTTCCTCATGATTATTTAAGTGCTCCTGTATATGTGTCCACACCTTTGGGAGATGCTATTGTTGTAGATCGTGTTTATCGTTCTTGGTAGTCACCATTGGGAGTTTTGTGACTAGTGTAGACATTCTACTTCTCGATATGGTTGATTTTGATGTCATCTTGGGTATGGATTGGCTGTCACCTTATCACGCTATATTGGATTGTCATGCCAGGATGGTGACCTTAGCCTTGCCGGGGTTGACTCGATTAGAGTGGAGAGGGACTCTTGGTCATTCTACCAGTAGGGTTATCTCTTATGTGAAGGCTCGATATATGGTCAAGAAGGGGTGTCTAGCTTATTTGGCTTATGTCCGCGATTTTAGTACGGATGTTCCTTCCATGGAGTTAGTGCCGGTTGTTTGTGAATTTCCAAAGGTTTTTCCTGCAGATCTGCCGGGGATGCCACCCAACAGGGATATTGATTTGGCTTCGGGCACTTAGCCCATTTCCATTCCGCCATACCGCATGGCCCCGCCAGAGTTGAAAGAATTGAAGGAATAGTTACAAGATTTGCTTGATAAGGGCTTCATTAGACCTAACGTCTCGCCCTGGGGTGCACCTGTGTTGTTTGTGAAGAAGAAAGATAGATCGATGAGGATGTGTATAGATTATCATCCGTTGAACAAAGTCACCATCAAGATCAAGTACCCATTGCCGAGGATTGATGATTTATTTGATCATCTTCAGGGTGCCCAGGTGTTTTCGAAGATTGATTTGAGATCTGGCTACCATCAGTTGAGGATTAGGGCATCCGATGTCCCTAAGACAGCTTTTCGGACTCGTTACAGGCATTATGAGTTTCTGGTGATGTCCTTTGGGCTGACAAATGCCCCAGCAGCATTCATGGATTTGATGAACTGGGTGTTCAAGCCCTATCTGGATTCATTTGTGATCGTATTTATTGATGATATCTTGATCTACTCCTGCAGTCGAGAAGAGCATGAGCAGCACCTTCGGATCGTTCTTCAGACTCTGAAAGACAACCAATTATATGCTAAGTTCTCAAAATGCAAGTTTTGGTTGAGTTCTGTTGCTTTCTTGGGTCACGTTGTATCAGCAGAGGGTAATCAGGTGGATCCTAAGAAGATTGAGGCAGTCCAGAACTGGCCTAGACCCACATCAGCTACAGAGATCTGTAGTTTCTTGGGATTGGAAGGTTATTACCGTCAGTTTGTGGAGGGGTTTTCATCCATAGTAGCCCCATTGACCAGGTTAACCCAGAAGGGTGCCCCGTTCAGGTGGTCAAACGAGTGTGAGGCGAGCTTCCAGAAGCTCAAGACAGCTTTGACTACGGCACCGGTATTGGTATTACCCACAGGTTCAGGATCTTATACAGTATATTATGACGCATATCGTATTGGTCTGGATGCGGTATTGATGCAGGGTGGCAAGTTTATGGCATATGCTTCGCGGCAGCTGAAGGTTCACGAGAAGAATTACCCTGTTCATGATCTAGAGTTGGTAGCCATTGTTCACGCGCTGAAGATTTGGAGGCACTATCTTTATGGCATGCCATGTGAGGTATTCACGGATCATCGAAGCTTGCAGTATTTGTTCAAGCAGAAGGAACTCAATTTGAGGCAGAGGAGGTGGTTGGAGCTATTGAAAGACTATGATATCACCATATTGTATCATCCCGGGAAGGCCAATGTGGTGGCCGATGCTTTTAGTAGAAAATCAGCTAGTATGGGTAGCCTTGCTTATATTCCAGTTGGTGAGAGACCACTTGCATTGGATGTTCAGGCCCTGGCCAACCAGTTCGTGAGGTTGGATATTTCTGAGCCCAGCCGTGTTCTAGCTTGTACAGTTGCTCGGTCTTCTTTGTTTGAGCAGATCAGAGATCGGCAAGATGACGATCCTCATTTACTTGTCCTTAGAGACACAGTGCGGCACAGTGGTGCCAAGTAGGTTATTGTTGGAGATGATGGAGTTTTGAGGATGCAGGGTCGTATTTGTGTGCCTAATATGGATGGACTTCGTGAGTTGATTCTTGAGGAGGCCTACAGTTCCCGGTATTCTATTCATCCGGGTGCCGTCAGGACTTGCGGCAACATTATTGGTCGAGGAGGATGAAGAAAGACATAGTTGCATATATAGCTCAGTGTCTAAATTTCTGGCAAGTAAAGTACGAGCATCAGAGACACGGTGGTTTGCTTTAGAAGATAGAGATTCCTGAGTGGAAGTGGGAGCGTTTCACTATGGATTTTGTTGTTGGACTCCCACGGACTCAGAGAAAGTTCGATGCAGTTTGGGTCATTGTGGACAGGCTGATCAAGTTAGTGCACTTCATTCCTGTGGAAGTTACCTATTCTTCGGAGCGGTTGACAGAGATTTAGATTCGTGAGATCGTCCGTCTTGACGGTGTGCCCAAGTCTATCATTTCTGATCGAGGTACACAGTTCACCTCGCACTTCTGGAGGGCAGTACAACGTGAGTTGGGTACGCGGGTTGAGTTGAGCACAATATTTCATCCTCAGACGGACGGGCAGTCTAAGCGCACTATTCAGATCTTGGAGGATATGCTCTGCGTATATGTTATAGACTTCGGAGGATCGTGGGATCAGTTCTTGTCCCTTGCAGAGTTCGCCTACAACAATAGCTACCAGTCGAGCATTCAGATGGCTCCCTATGAGGCATTATATAGTAGGCGGTGTAGGTCGCCAGTTGGGTGGTTCGAGCCGGGGGAGGCTCGGTTGTTGGGCACAGACTTAGTACAGGATGCCTTGGATAAGGTCAAGATTATTCAGGATCGACTTCGCACAGCTCAGTCCAGGCAGAAGAGTTATGTCGACCGCAAAGTTCGTGATGTTGTATTCATGGTCGGAGAGAGAGTGTTGCTTCGGGTATCACCCATAAAAGGTGTAATGAGGTTCGGAAAGAAGGGCAAGTTGAGCCCTAGGTATATCAGACTTTTGAGATTCTGGAGAGAGTGGGAGAGGTGGCTTACAGGCTTACGTTGCCACATAGTTTAGCAGTTATTCATCCGGTATTCCATGTGTACATGCTTCAAAAGTATCACGGCGATCCGTCCCATGTGTTAGATTTCAGCTCTGTCCAGTTGGACAAGGATTTGACTTACGAGGAGGAGTCGGTGGCTATTCTAGCCCGGCAAGTTCTCCAGTTATGAGCAAAGAGTTACCCTTCAGTTCGAGTGCAGTGGAGAGGTCAGCCTATTGAGGGAGCTACTTAGGAGTCCGAGTCCGATATACGGAGTAGATATCCCCACCTTTTCACCAGCTTAGGTACTTTTCTATGTCCGTTCGAGGACGAACGGTTATGTTAGAGGTGGAGAATGTGATGACCCAAAAGGTCATCTTATGTTTTAGAACTCGATTCTGCGCTCTTAAGCCTTAAAAATCTCATTTTTTACCCTCCTCTATTTACGTGCACAGTCCGGTGTGTTTTCGAAAAACTTTTATGTTGAAATTGATGAAAATAAGAATTTTTACCTTAAAAGTTGATTTTAGTTGACTTCGGTCAATATTTTTGGTAACCGGGTCCGGATCCGTGTTTGACAATCCCAGTGGGTCTGTATCGAATTATGGGACCTGGGCGTATGCCTAGAATCGAATTCGGAGGTCCCTATATCAAGTTATGAATTTTTGATGAAAATTAAAAATCTGAAAATTAACTATTTTTAAAAATTGATTGATGTTTGGCATTGTTAGTACCGGGTCGGTATTTTGATTTCGGAGTCCGGTACAGGTTCATTATAATATCTAAGACTTGTCTGTGAAATTTGGTGAGAAATGGAGTTGATTTGACGTGATTCAGACGTCCGGTAGTGAAGATAGAAATATTAAAGTGCTCTTGAGAATTTTATTTGATTTGGTGCTAAATTCGTAGTTCTAGGTGTTATTTTGGCGATTTGATTGCGCGAGCAAGTTTGTATGATATTTTTAGACTTGTGTGCATGTTTGGTTTGGAGCCCCGAGGGCTCGAGTGAGTTTCGAAAGGCTACGGGATATTTTGGACTTAGAAAATCGGGTATTTTTGCTGTATCTCGTATCTATTATGTTGTGCTTCGCGATCGCGTAGTCACTCTCGCGATCGCGAAGGGAAAACTGGGCTGGGGAGGATTTTACTCTACGCGAAGGCGAGACCATGGTCGCGAACGCGGAGCATTGGGGGGAGTTGCTCTACGGGAACGCGACCCGTCGAACGCGAACCCGTAGCTTTAGCTAGGCTGGGCAGGGGACCTGGGAAACACTATGTGAACGCGAGCCTTGTCTCGCGAACGCGAAGGCAAGGCGGGGTAAGCCTTTGCGAACACGTAAAGCCTCCCGCGATCGCGTAAGTCCTTAGGAGGCTGCCCGTCGCGAACGTGGCAGTGTTCACGCAATCGCGATGAACACTGTCGCCTAGCACTTAACAGAATCCAAAAACGGGAATTGGCCATTAACTCATTTTCTCAAAAACCAAACGGGCTAGAGGCGATTTGCAAGAGATATTTTCTTCCCCAAAGTGTTGGTAAGTGATTCTAAACCATTTTTTTTTTCAACTACCCGTTACATTTCATGAATTTTCAACCTAAAGTCTAGAGTTTTTATGGTAGAATTAGGGGTTTGGTTAGAAACTAGGAATTTCGAAAATTTGGGGATTTAGACCTCAATTTGAGGTCGGATTCCAAAACCAATTATATATCCGGGCTCGGGGGTGAATGGATAAATGGATTTTGGTCCGGACCTCGGGTTTTGACCAAGCGGGTCCGGGGTCGAATTTTGATTTATTTGGAAGAAAATTTGGGAAATCTAAATTTATGCAATATAATTGATTCCTTTAGTAATATTTGATATTATTGAGTCATTTTTTGAATAGACGCGAGTGGTTTGGAGGTGAATTCTAGAGGAAAAGCTGTGATTGAGTATTGAGTGACCTTCGGAACGAGGTAAGCATCGTGGTTAACCCTGACTTGAGTGAATTAGGAACCTGAGATTATTTTCTATGTGAAATTCATATGAGCAGCGTATATGTGAGGTGACGAGTACTTATGCGCCGCCAATTTACCAGTTTGTTTTCCTTGTTTCTCCCATTTTTCTTATATTGTCTCTTTCCCATGCCTAATTGCTACAGGTTTAGTCTAATATTGTTAAATTAATCGTTTTTGTCATGTTTACGGATCTTCTGGTGATAATTGAGTAATTATTTCGAAGTTGAGATTGATATTGTAGAATCAAATGTTGAAGTAAAGCTTGTACTTGTTATTCTATTTCCCTGTTGTTATTTATTCATTGCATTATGGTAAGGGAGATTGTTAATGCACGAAGGGTGATGCCGTGCCATGATATGAGAGTTAATGCATGAAGGGTGATGTTGTGCCATATTATGAGTGTAAAAGCACGAAGGGTGATGTCGTGCCATATTGTGAGTGTTAATGCACGAAGGGTAATGTCGTGCCATGATATGAGAGTTAATGCACGAAGGGTGATGCCGTGCCGTTTCTATTGTTTTTATGGTGAGATTGAGAGTAAAAGCACGAAGGGTGATGCCGTACATTTTTTCTTTACTGCATTCATTGTTTCTGTTGATTCACAATATATTGGTTGTTCCAGTCATCATTCTGCTGTAGTTCCTTATCTCGCATTTCCCCCAGCATGTTTTTTCCTCCCGATATTTCCTGTCTAACTCTTCATTACTGTTATTTGTATATACACTGTTAAATTATACAGGTTGATTTGTAGGTGCCTTGGCTTAATCTCATCACTACTTTGTCGAGGTTAGGCTCGACACTTACCAGTACATGGGGTCGGTTGTACTGATACTATACTCTGCACTTTCTGTGCAGATTTTGGTATCGGCTCGGGTTGATCAAGATTTTTCTACTGGACCGCTATCCGGAGACTCAAGGTAGATCTGTCGGCGTTCACAGACTTTGAAGTCCCCGTCTATCTTTTATGTTCTACTGTTTTTTTCATTCAGACAGTTGTATTTCTTTTAGACTATTACTTGTAGTGAATTTCAGAATGCTCGTGAATTGTGACTCTAGATCCGGGTGGTAGAAATTAATGCAGTTTTTATATTATTTCGCACTCACTATATTCCATCTTAGCTAATTGTTGTTATTTACTTAATGGAATAAGGATTGGTTTAATGATTCTCTAACGTTGGCTTGTCTATAAAGAGAAATATTATGCGTCATCACGATCTCGACGGTGGGAATTCCAGGTCGTGACAGTTTTCCAATTACTTTTTGAGAAAATAATGTTTGACTGTATGTGCTAGTTTTTTGAAACCTCACCTTTGATTTTAGATCTTAGAAGGGAAAAAATGGTTTGAGAGAAAATTTATATTCTATCTTTATCATTGACGTCTCCAATAATATAAGGACTATTTAAGGGAATTGTATCCACATAATGTCTGAGATTCAACCCTATCCGTCCTTGACTAGAAAAACACAGAAGAAAAAGGGAAAAAATAGATATATAGATCCCTGTGACAAAGAGTAGCGGCGTATGTGAAAGAGTTATAAAAAAAAAAAGGTGCTAATAAGACCAAACCGCATATTCGGCCACCGACTGCCAAAGAGCAAAATAGCTGTCGGTGAGCACGTTCCAGTGGGTACCCCATGTGCACTCAATTGCCAATGCTGCCTCTCGACTACTACTTATTGAACACACACATTGCCCGGTCCCACTATGACCGCCGACACGTTCTTCAACTTTCTGTTTTTAACTCATGGGTTACTTTTATCTATATAGCCTGGTCTCAACTCTCAAACCTCAATCAGTAGGAACACTCATTCCGAGGAGATGATACGGCAATTGTTTTTTTGTGTTACAAGTTGGAAAACTTGATGATCATTAATTTCAGTAGCTACTAGGTTTCTAAGGATATACGTACTCATATTACTCCCCAGGTTGTTGGTTTCAAATCGATCAAAATAGGACCCTCGCGGTTATTGTTTGAGAATCAACACGTTTAAACAAAAGACTATACTACTGCATTTGATTAGAGACATATATGCAAAGGCTGAATCCAATCGGACGGTGACTTTAATTTTTGGCCAACAAAATTTACATTTATACATAAATCAAACGGAGAAAGTACATAATATGACATAAAGCACAAGAATGGTACTGGAAAAGAATTACAAGGACAACGAAGAGGGGGAAAACCAAAAATTAATACAACGGCATGATCAGGCTCGGATTGGTTTCACTTTCACTCAACTAGCATTCTGTGCCTGTGTAGCTGCTCCGTTCGACTATACGATGAAGATGAATGCAATGCTTCCAGGAACAGGGGACCGCTATGAATTAATTCAATTTCTACTAATTTATACATTTATACGTACTCACCACAAATTATACTTTAACATGGATATATAAAGTAGTACTACGAAGCACATTTACTGTGTCTGCCTGCATAATGAGACGTACATTTTAACTCCCCGATCGATCTATGATTTGGCAACCACTCGAATCTATCAACAACTTGGAATCAATCAATGAATGAACCAACATCACAAAAAGAGCTTATAGATCTTCCAAAAGAAATGGTAATTTGACGCATGCATATATATATATATATGATCAGTTTGTCATTGCCTTGCCGTCATCGAAGTTCTTGGAGTAGTTGAAAGAGTCATAGCGGAAGGTTTGAGGTAGACCGACGTTGTTGTCGGAGCGGACGAACCTCCGCAGCTCCGACCTTACTTTGTAAAACACGTGCCTCAAACTGCCTCTGCTGTGGCATCCCAATACGGCTTTCTCCTCTTCGTTCATTTCCAGATCCTGGGCGAACGTGGGCTTCTTGGACATGATCCAGCCCAATCCCCACTCCCACCATTTCCTTATCGAACTGCCAGCGTATTCTCCCATTCCGGCTGATAAAGAGGACAAGGATTTGGATCGGCGAAATGCCCATGAGGAGGAAGAGGTGTTAGAGGTGGAGTAGAATGAGAGGATGGGTTGTTGACAAGCAGACCTCGCGCGCATGTTGATCCTTAGGGAGAGTGAAGACAGCCTTTTGCGGACGCCAAGTCCTCCTCCTGCTGTTTCTTCTGCAGGTTGCGACATCGGCAGAGCTTCCTTGCTCTGAAAACTCTGAAGAAGAGAGCTCATGGTTTATGATTAATGGGATTCGGTGGTGATGAAGAGGGAAATTAATGTAGTTCAGATGGGGCTTTCCTTTCGGAGAGAAATGATATGAAACCCCCCAACTAAAAACTACTCAGCATTTTAAACAAGGTGAGTGGTGACAAGTAGTGGTCATCACTCACCACCGTCACCCGCACATTCCTACGTTTTCCCTTCACATTCATTGACAGCCTGTTATATTCTCCTTATTTATTTATTTATTTATGAGACTCTTTTGCCCCTCAACTTCCCATTTGTGACCAACGGCCAGCACTACTACAGGTTGTACACATTCAATCTATAATGCATATGAAAATCCAAAGCTGTGCCCTTGGAGTTGCTTTTATCACGATAATTTTAAGGTAACCGTTACCCCCCTAACTTTTTCCTCATTTCACCTATTTATGTCAAAGAAGAAAGCTTATTATCTGCCAGTAATTAAGTGGAGCCAGTCATTTGGCGTTCTCAAGTGTCATCATTTACTGCAGTTGAACGCTGAGGTGAACCACATCGATACGGGAACCCCGACATCCTTGTCTCGTCAAAAGCGTATTGAAGGTGCCATGGATTAAGATTTTCCAGCGCAACGACAGCCTTAACTCCTTGTGCAGCGAAAGTTACAAACTCGCGAGGAGAGATGAGGTGTTTCACATTTGTCTTATCAGTCAATGCACTTGTATGCAACATGTACTAAAAACGAGCCATTATGGTACGTATGACAAAATAAACATGACTCCATAATAGAACAGCTAACCACTAGTGTTTACCCTAAAATTTGGATAATGATTTTAATGATATGTGATTTCATCCAATACCAATTAATAAACGAGAAAGAAAGTGACTGAATTAAACTGTAAAATAAATCAAACCAGTGTGCAAACTGAACCTCGACCTCGAATTAAAATACTCTCGAGGTGATAATAGTATAAGAACAGCAAAGAATGAATAACTCTGATGAACAGTAAGTAGAATAGTAAGCAAAACCGAAATGATTGTATATCTTTTTCTCAGTAAATAATGATGATTACAAATCGCTTGAATTCCTCTTTATATAGTAGAGGAATCCTAATTATGGTATACTTCTAATTACAGAAGGAAATCGTATAAACAACTGATTAACCGCTACTGATTTGATCCGTTCCGAGATTCACGCCACGATTCTCGACCAATCACGGATATTTCGCCCTTTCCGTTATTAAGCTATCCCGATGTTACTCGAAGTCTATCTCTTCTGGCTTCGATTGATACCGACCTCGATCTAGAAAGAGGGTTCGATGTTGGACCCTATGTATCAGCTCTTCGATGCAACGTCCCAGTCTCGATCAAATAATGAAATCGGGTAGCCCCGATTTCTATCGTATACAACTAGAATTCAGAATGGCTTCACCGAACCAATCGACTACCAAGCTATTTTCCTTTTAGATATCTCTCCTGCTGTTATTGCCTCAGAATGACAGTAATTTACAGTTTTAGCAATTTAAACCAAACAGCCATCCTGAATGCCCATCCAACTGCTAACAACATATCTTGTAGCTTTATACCACTTATCACTACGCGCTGGAACAAATACTAGGTCAGAGCAGATCAAGTTGCAGCTGGCATACCCTGCACTCACATGTTTACAACAGCAATAGACAAAAAGGCTTCATAGACAACTAACCATCTTAAACTGGTTTTTGCAGTATTCTTACAAGTGATGTCGACAAAAGTGTCTTGCAATAATTTTAGTTTGTTGCCTTAATCTTGCAAGTGATATCTAGTAAATTATTTTACAAGAATCTTTTGTTTGTTGAGCGTGCCCAATTGTAGGATATAAGTAGTCAATAACTACATCTATTCCATGATTTCGTTATAGTTGAACACGCAATCATAAAGCCTTCCTCCAAGAAACTCAGCAACCTCTGGGTGCTTCACCTAAAAACACCCAGAGGAAAAAAAAAAAAAAAAAAAAAAGGGCCGACGTGCATTAATATTCTAATCATCAAGTGAAATATCCCCCCTTCACCCAGATTTTAGTGATAAGGCTCCTTAAAAAGGGAGCTTTTTCTCTTCTTTTTGTCCTTCCTTGGTTCCCTATAGAAATCAGAAGGTGGGGAGGGGTGGGGTTGGGGTGGGGTGGGGTGGGGGGGTTTGGCTTGCGCATCTAGTAAATAAAGCATTACCATTCCAATCTGGAGGGAGTCACATTTGAATTGAGCATATAGGTTTGTCTCTATACCACGACCCTGGCAAAAGAAATCAATATGATAGTTAAAAAGTGAGAGAGATATTTTATGGAAATTACAATTTCCTTAAAAGACAAGTCGAAGAATATTGCCAAATGCCAAAAAAAATGTTCACTTTGTTTCGATATTGTCAAATGCCCATATGAAGCAACTTGGAAGAAAGTCATAATAATTTACAAGTTCCAAGCTACAAGGTACCTGAGGAAGAACTACCACCTCAGTCTTAATTTATGTGAAACGGTCTGGTTGTTAAGTCAAATCACTTAATAATATTCAGGAATAATTCGTTTTAAACTTAAAAATACAGGAAATCTATACACATAAACAAACACTGATCCAATAAGAGATAAAGGTCCAAGATCAATAAAAATCATGGATGAAATAATCACTACTAAAAAATTGGCTAATTTCGTCTAGGAAAACCGATCGAAATCGATCCGAAATTGAGAAAAAGCGATCGATTTCCGACCGCTTTTAATTAGTCAGAAAAATGATGGTCGCTAAGGTGTTTCGACCGAAATCGGTCGGAAATTTCAATGTGTTGACTAACAGTCAAACTACATTTACCGACCGAAATCGGTCTGTATTAAATAAATTTTTTTTATTTAATTTAGAAAATACCGACCGAAATCGGTCGGTATTAATTAAATTTTATTTTATTTAATTTTCAAAATACCGACCGAAATCGGTCGGTATTAATTATTTATTTTTTTATTTAACTTTCAAAATACCGACCGAAATCGGTCGGAAATATATAATAATTTTAAAAATATTCCAGATATATTTTTTTTTGTATCGCATGTATACTCCCCAGGCCGAGATATATTATCATTATTATTTTATTGAATTCTAATTCTAAATATAGAACATTAAATCTTATTACTAAGCACTAACTACAACCCTTTCTATATTTGCTTATTTTTTGTTAGTCCACAACTGTTGGACTCTATGCATCAAAGCTCAACTTATAAGATGGAAAAGCTCACTTCTTTCAGCCGATGTGGGACAAGAGTATTTCCCAATTTCCGACCGAAATTGGTCAGAATTTTTGAAAAATTATAATAAAAAATTATTTTCCTATTTCAGTCGATGTGGGACAAGAAAATAATTTCAAATTCCGACCGAAATCGGTCGGAATTTATGAAAACATTTAATAAAAAATTATTTTTTCATGGAAAAACCCACTACTTCTCTTCCCATGGAATATTTATTTACTAATCTATCTATTTTATTATTTGTTTGTTTCTTTCTTTTTTATGAAAAAAAGAGTGCATTAAATAAGAATTCCATAAATCAATAAAAAATCATTTTAAGTGAATAAAATTATGATTACATTTTAATGTAAAAATATGCTTAGTTATGTTTTCTAAAATTTCATTTATTATAATGAAATAACACATTAATTGTTTTATATAAAAAAATATATTAACTAACCAGAATTAAATATATCGTACATTGGTTAAGTAATTGGTATATAAGCTATAAACTATATCAATATATATATATATATAAGTTTAATCGAACATAATTGAATTTTCAATTGATCCAATTATATTGAGTTGTATCCAATTATATTAAGTTGTATTAATATAATTTAATTCAATTATAGTAAGTTTTAATCGAATATAATTAAATTTTTAATTGATCCACTGATGAAATATCCGAGCAAAGTACTAATATAGTATAGTATAGTATTATATATATATATATATATATATATATCAAATAAGTATTAAATATTATTTATTTAAAAGCTATTTATATAAAGGGTGACAAAAACCGACCGACTTGGGTCGGTAATATTATTAAATTTATATTTTAATTATTTTAAAATTATTTTTCCGACCGAAGTCGGTCAGAAATATTTAATTATAACTTATTCCAGTTGGTTAATTAAATAGATATAATTTTTGTTATATTAAAAACCAATTGCCTTGGGCGGGAAATAATAATTTCGAAATTTCCGACCAAATTCGGTCGACAATTTGGAAACATTTTAATAAAAAATTATTTGTGTATATTATATACAAGTATGACTAAGTGTTGGTCAAATATTGACCAATTTCCGACCGAAATCGGTCGGAATTTTTATTTTTTTTGTTGTGGAACCACTATTTCTGTTGTTAGAAATATTTTTGTTGACTTTTGCGATCAATTTAGCAATTTCCGACCGATTTCGGTCGGGTTTTTTTACGATCGATTTCGGTTAGTATGCCTTTGGACGAAATATGCCAGTTTTCTTGTAGTGAATGAAATTTGACCTTAAAAGACAAATTGTGCCACCAAAAATGATAGAGGAATCGGAAGCTAATGTGTCATGGACCTAAAATGATGGCACTAACATTTTGCATACATATTTAATCCAGTAATGAATTATTTCAAATTAAGAGGGTACTCAGGGTATGTCAAGTGGAAACCCTATTGCACTTGCCTAGAGAAAGGATAGTTTAACCTGAAAACATATGTATTCACTGAATCATGAGACAGAATGCTTGATTTGGAACAAGAGGAAAATATTAAAAAGTAAAAGAAAAAGTGGGTTTTGGAAGTATACAGAGAGAGGGTGACATGTGGAAAATCAGATAGAAGAGACCCTTTATGAGTCTATTAGAGGTTGATGGGGGCAAGAGACGCTTGCATTTATAGATAGCACCAGGGGTAAGAGATATATATATGTTCCCACCTGCATAGGCATCATTGCCAGTCCTATGCTTTTAAATACTGCATCTCAAGAAAATAGCCACTTACAATCAATATTACTGATGGTATTGTGTTAAGAAGCAAAATTTGTGGTTCCAGAGACAAAGAATTGACAGCAAAAGGCTCGCCATACCTTCCAGAATGACAAGGTCAGCATCACTTGCCAAGTAGGCAAGCTCTGGTGTGACTCCCATAAGATCAATAACCTGTGGTTACAGTAAATTAAGTAGGTCTGTCAATTAAGTTGGAGTAGCTAGATATATTCAAAAATTCTGGAGATAGTACCATTTTTGGCAATTTAGTGACTACTTTTATTGTGTTAACTTCTGATGCATCGAATTTTGGTTTTGGGGGGATTAAATTTAAGTGCTAGCGTCAGACTTCAATTTATAAGAATTTGTGAAAATGGTAGCTGCTCCAATTAGCTCGAGCCAAGCATTAGCAAGTTAGGAAGTAGAATTCTTGTGTGAGCCATGCTTGACTCTCGTCAGGAACCTCAACTGAGAGGGGCACATCTAAAGTTTAGAAATAAATCACAGGATTTCACCCTTTTTTTTCCGAGAGAATCATGCAAATGAAGCAGATAAGTGACTGCCCCTTGCCGGCAAATCATTACCAGAATTTGCAACTAAAAGATTGGACGTGTCCACATCTACAAGCTTCCCGTGCTCATCTTTCAACTGTTAATAAGCAAACATACGTGCTAATTTAACCTAAAGAGGCAACTGAAAGCACCAACGTCGAAACATAACCCTTCTACCGCCTTTAGATATTATCTCTACCAACTCATGGTAAGTAACATCGTTGATAGAAGGTAAGTCATTAGCTTCCAAAATAATCTGCAAAGACAAAAAAATCTGCCAACTCATGGTAAGTACCATCGTTGATAGAAGGTAAGTCTTAGCTTCATTGGATTGATGAAATAGAAATAAGACAATAATGATGACCTCTACAGTAAAGAAGGTGCCAGATTATGAGGTCTTTTTTCTTTGTAAGCTTTTGGAATACGAAATATCTGTGATATTCTCGTTAGTATAGATGATTGGGTACTCTACTACTCTTCATAATTAATCGGATTTTTGCTTAGATACAAGATATACCATTTGCATACGAGGCACTCCCCAACTCTATCGATACAACCAGTGTAGTCCCACTAGTGGAGTCTGAGGAGGATAGTGAGTACGCAGTCTTACCCCTACCTTTGTGCAGGTAGAGAGGTTGTTTCCGATAAACCGTCGACTCAAAGCTAGCATGCATAAACACAACAGAATAGAGAAAGACATGCAATAATATAGAAGTCATAGAAGAGAAAAAGTAGCAACGACAAGATAATAGTGAAAGCGAACAACAAACAACATTACGTAGTAATAAAAATCTAAGAATATGGAAATACAAGAATAACACTGCCAATACAGGTATGAGAGGAAAGACGTTCGACTTCCCGCCAACTTTCTATCCTAATTCTCGACCTCCACACCCTCCTATCAAAGATCATGTCCTAGGTAAGCAGAAGATGTGTCATTCCTGCCTAATCACCTCTCCCAATACTTTTTCAGTCTACCTCTATCTCTCCTCATACCTACTTTTGTCATTCTCTCACACCTCATACCTACTTTTGTCATTTTCTCACACCTCCTCACCGGGTCATGGGGCGTCTCCTCTTCACATGTCCGAACCATCTCTGTCTTACTTCTCGCATCTTGTCCGCCACACGACGGAGGTCATGCCTACCTTGTCCCGGATATCGTCATTCCTAACCATATCTCTCCTAAGTCAGACCAACATAGTTATGCGCTTCAGAATATCCCGTGATAAGTATAATTAAATACATCGATCGTTACTGCACTAAGACATCTAACATTTAAGTTTTACATAATTAATCACTCCAACTATTAGATTATCAATAAACATTATATTAATGAGTGTATGTATATACTCAACACGGTAATTAAGACAAAAATAAAACAACATTTGAATTAAGTAGTTAATAAACATCGACTAGTTTATACTGCCATGGGTTTGAATAATAAGTAGTCAGTCAACGAGAAAAAGTCAGAGACGTATATTCAAGCAAGAGAATGGAGTCCAATCTTATCTTATCATAGGTTATTAGGGCCAGCAAGCTGAGACGTGATTAAACTTCTGACTTCATGATCTTCACTGGAGTGGAACAATTCACTTATCAACTCTCTAGTATGGATGTCATAGGTGCAGAGATATGTCTCCTCTTTTTCCTTGTTTTTTCGAACAAAGAACAAAATAGACTTGTGTGCGCAAAGCACTGTATCCTTAATATTGTCGAATGGCAGCTGCCTGATGATTCGTTTGGTTTCAGCCCATTTAAGTTTTTGGTGATCTTCTAGAACCAACACATGTAGCTCATCCTTTACTATTTCAGCAAACGAGAGTTAACCATTCCAATCTAAGAGATTAGTAGTGCTCAGCTTTGGAAAGAAATTACCCTTAGGAAAATTAGTATGACCAATATAACTCTCATTCTCCATATCAAAAACATCAACTCCTATATCAGCATTATCCCAGGAAATGCAATAAGCAACTGATCCCCTCCCAAAGAAAACCTGAATTCTATCCCTCTTCCTATTTCGACATTCATTAATGTTTTGCACCTCAACAGCTCGCCAGCGATAAGTATTTCCAGCAAACCCAACACTAAGTATTTCATAACCGAGTGATTGATGATGATCTTCATGAACGGAGAGCAACTTGACGGCTTGGACAGAGAAAACAAAGTCCAAGGCGATGCACAAACTAGGTTTTTGTGGACAAGGGATTTCAATATATTGGAACAATGCGAAGTTATATATGCGGTATCTTGAAGGAGAAGCCCAAGTTGGTGATTGCTCCAGATATAAGCCATGTCTACTCCGTGTTCTTTTGACGAAAACGACATTTTTTTCTTTGGTGATGATCTCCTCATCAAAATCCATATAATCCTCAAAGGAATTCAGAAGGCGAAGGTACCGAAAATCAGGGTGTAGAAGTAAGGCATTCCAAAGCTTGCGATTAACGGATTTGAATCTCGTAAGAGACTTGACGGGCACGTAGCTCAAGATGTGGAAGATGATTTCATCCCTAGGCACGAGTTTGTCAAGGAATTTTCTGAGCACTCATTCTTCTTCATCTTTATAATTTCTTTGGTATTATTATCGAATGGCTTATTTAAATTTGCTTCCCAAGAGGTCAGCGATGAGATGAAGGGAAACGTAGAGGGTATACAAAATATTTATACTAATTCAAAGTTGGTAGTAGGATACCTAAATTATTTAGGATTTGGTATTTGCTACTTTATTTAGTTCACGTCTAAATAGGATTTGTACTCATAATTATATAGGAATAAGTTTTCATGTTTCCGGTTAAAATAAGTTTTGTACTATTATAAATTGGGGTATTGCTAGATCATTTTATATATGAAGATTTGCGAGAAATGTAGAGTACATTCAGAGATTTATAATAAAATATATATTCCTTCGCTCCAAATCCAAACAACATAGATAATACGGTTTGCAACTCCAATTTAAACAAAGCTAAGGTGTTTATATATCCTTTTCTTACTTTTTTCTTCTTCTTCCAGAACACCTATAGTAAATATATTACTCCTCTTCTTTTCTGTTTTACGATTTGAATTAAGTACTTACAAAACATGAACGAGTTTATAGTCTTCTATGTATGGGTTGAATATCATAAGTAGTTAAAAAGAAATTATGATTTCATAGCACTATTTTGATGTATGGAAGATTGGCAAATATTAAAAGGTGACTTGTTGTTCTTTTCTTTTACGGTTATTCATAAAATTTCACTAGCAGCCCGCTGGTGTGCTATGTGTCTTTCAGTGTCAGCTTGCATTGCATCTCACAAAGATTTTCATTACTGTCATCACTTTCATCAACACGTACTGATGATCACTTGATTTTCCATTAAAACTCCAGAGTTTCAAAGTGAACTTACCGTGTAATTAAAACTCCCAAGTTCCAAAAGAAAATCTTTTTCTGTTGCGATTCAATTCCCTCTCCTTAAGTAACTGGTTATTAAAATTCCAAATTAAATTCCCAATATCTTAAGTAACGAATAACACTAACCTTTTTGCAACAGCCCCACACATTATTTTTACGAACAGTCACATGCAATATTAACAGTGTTTCACGGAGCTGCCAAGTTGCCAAAGGCAATTCCCACAATGCCACGATCTCTTTCCTTTCCTTTTCCTTTCTTTATTCTCCTTTTTACATTGTTTTTGTTGCTTTTCCCCTTGCATGTAAGGAGACTATTGTCTGTACAATTCGAGTCAGTCACGGACCCAAAATTTTGAACAAGCAGGTTAAATAAAAATAACAAGAACCGACAATAAGGGCGCTACCGGCAAATAAGATTTGTCCGGTGCTCTTTTTAACATTAAACTCATAATGCCACCACAAAATAAACAATTCAAAAAAGTTGCGTTTCAAAAACGTTGAGCAAGAAATTTAAAATACTTAACAAAAACCACTTACTTTAAAAATGTTAACACTTTATCTATTTAATTTGATAATTTCATTTCAAATAATTTCACCTTTGTTACACTTTAAGTAAAAGTCTATTTACCCAATTTAGAAATCTTCTAGACTCTAGAAATTTGTCAAAATCTAAAATCATTTTTTTGTTGATAAAGAATAAAGTCGCTAATTTACAAACAAAAGACAACGAAAAGTAAAGAATTACGAATTAAACTAAACTAATACAAATTATAAGAGAAGAGAGCTTATTAAGTAAACTAACAATTTCAATGTAACATAAATAAACAATTTAAGTTGAACTAACAAATTATAAATAATTTCAAAGATTGCACTTGCATATTTTATCAAACATAATGTAAATTTTGCTTTGTAGAAAACTTTGATCCTTATAAAGTAAAATAGACTAGAATATATCCTGTGAATTTTAGTAAAGAGACAAATGTAAAATAAAATTATAAAAATAAAGTAGAAAAATAGAGATAAAAACCAAAACACATAGAGGAAAGGAAGAATCAAGTAACAAGAGCAGATGGTGTTAGTTCCTTAAGCCTTAGTTAGCATTTACTGGATAGTGGATATGCATGTCCCCTTGTGCAGTACATATGGTGATAAACACAAAAACTACTACGCAAAAGCACAAAACAAAAGTGACCAGGTGTCCTGCTCGTGACCTTAACACTAGTTTGAACCAGCTAGACCATATTTCCAAAGGATCATCTTTGATCAAGTGGGTTCAACAAAGAATTATATCTATATAAAATATCAATATAGGCGGTTCATATGAACCCTCTTGATCCTAAGTGGGGTCCTCCCCTGAGTCGAGATTATGAGTGCTACTCGTAAATTGTGACAGGTGAAACATTTTAACTGTTGAATTGGGACTAGTCATATAAAAGTGCAAAAAAACTCACTTTTAAGACGAGCTTCTAACAGATGTAGATGGATCTTATCATCCTAAACCTAATATCTCAGTATATAAAGGTGGATGTAAGATTTAGATGGAGTTTTTTTTTGGTTAAGAAGTACTTTACTCCTAATATAAAAAAATTTCAGTGCTAATATGACTTTAATCGGATCCTTATTTAATTAAATAAAATATTATAGACTGGTATCTAATACACACATTAATTGAAACAATACTCTTGTCTCCTTATTTGGTGTTTGAGCATTTCTCATCTTATAAGATAGCTCTTGAGGCTCAAATATTGTTTATTTTTTAACATGGTGCCAAAATTTCAATATCATTGGCCACACTCCACATATCCAGACATCAATACGCGAAGTGTTAAATTGTCCACATATTGATTGAGAAAATAAACTATTATTTTCTTTCATATAATCCTTTACAATCTTTATCTCATTACCAAATAACTTCATAAGATATTTCTTGCTATATAATTTTGGACAATTTACCTTATTGTTAAATTATTACATCCCATACCGTGCTGCAGGTCTTAAGTTGTTTGTTTGTGAGTATCATTCACTAGGCAAAATCCCTGATAGAATTTGGATTGCACGCTCAAACAAAGATCTAATAGGAAGATCTAGAAGAATCAGAAAATTGAGAGGAAGTAGAAGAAGTTGAATTTCATTTCTTAATTGCAGTGTTACACCGACTAATATTATTTAACAAATAAAATGTTAGTCGTTGGGCTTGTACATTATCTAAAATACCCTTCTCGTTAACAACTCTACTCCTCAATACTCCCCTCAAGCTGGAGGGTGGAAGATGTCTAACACACCGAGCTTGAAAACTAAGAAACCATGTTGTGCAACAGTCAACCCTTTCGTCAAAGAGTCTGCTAACTGCAATGAAGAAGAAACATAACATGGTTGGATGAGCCTTATCTTGATTTTCTCCCTCATAAAAAACAGTCTATTTTAATATGCTTTGTTCTCTCGTAAAAGATAGGATTCTCAGCTACTTGTATTGCTGCTTTATTATCATAGAACAAAGAAACAAGTTTGGATATAAGTATTTCCAACTCTTCTAGTATCCCGGTTAGCCAAGTGATCTCTGCAGTTACAACAGCCATACTTCTGTACTAAGCTTCTGCTCAACTCTTGCTCACTGTTTGCTACTTCTTTGACTTCCAAGATATCAAAGAATTACCTAATTTCACAACATAGCATGTCACAGATCTTCTTGTTTTGAGGCATTATGCCCAATCTAAATTACAATATACACTGAGATTGTTAATAAAACCTACTTCCACGAATAATCGCAGTCCCGATGCTCCCTTTATATATCTTACTACTCTTAGAGCTGCTTCCATGATTTTGGTTTTTGCATAAATTGACTCAAAATTTTGACTACAAAGTTTATGTCAGGTCTGGTAATAATTAAGTACAATAGCTTCCCGATCAACCTTTGATATACTGAGCTGTCTTTTAATTCTGAGTCACATGTATTCCCAACACAAGTGTCATACTCTGCTGTTGTCAATTTCTGGTTCAACTCTATAGGAGTGAAAATTGATTTTGCACCACTTAAGCCTGCTTTTGAGATTAGTTCTAAGGCATACTTCCTTTGATCGAGTAAGATCCCTTTCTTGGACCTTGATACTTCAATCCCAAGGAAATATCTTAGTTGGCATAGGTCTTTGACCTTGAACTTTCTATGCAGAGTTTCTTTAGTATCATTCACTAGGTTGGGACAGTTCCCAGTAATAAGCAAATCATCCACATAAACTAGTATGATGACCAGCTTTTTTCCTTGCTTCTTCGTGAATAAAGAATGATCAAAGGCACTTTGTTTGTAGCCACTATGAATTAGTGCATCAGTAAGTTTTATGTTTCATTATCTGGATGCATGTTTGAGTCCATAGAGAGATTTCATAAGCCTGCACACTTTCATCTCCCACTGCTTGTGAAATTCTTGAGGCAAATGCATGTAGACCTCTTCATAGAGGTCTCCTTGTAAGAAAGCATTGCTAACATCCATTTGGTATAAATGCCAATTTTTTGTAGCAACTATGCTTATAATGATCCTTACTGTGACCATTTTAGCCACAAGTGAATATGTGTCATGATAGTCTAATCCTTTCTTTTGATTATACCCCTTGGCAACTAGCCTTGCCTTGTATCTCTCTATCTCTCCATTAGCCTTGTATTTAATTTTGTACCTCTCCCAGCTGGTAAGTCTACTATCTCCCAAGTATGATTATCCTCTAAGGCTTTGATTTCCTATTGCATAATATCGATCCACCTGTTATCTTTTGAAGCCTCCTGAAAAGTGCTAGGCTCAACTTTAACTGAGAAACAATTGAGACGCCTGCAAGTAAGCTTGATATCCTTTTATGAGATTAGCATAAGACAGCCCTTCAGATAGTGGATACAAACATTGCCCAGAGAATTTCTTGACAGTTTGATAATCCTTCAACCAAATTGGTAGTTTTGAAGTCCTTTAGTCTTCCTGTAGCCTTGAGCATCAGTTGATTCCATCATGTTTAGTTCGGGAACAACTATTATTTCTTGTCTATGTCTGCATTTTCTATTCCTGTAGGTATGACTGTTGAGGTGTCTTCCACTACATGCTTAAGTTTTACTGCTTCTGTTGCATTGAATTCTCCTGGATCTTGAATGTTATTTGCAAGTTGTGTTGTATCACTTGCAGTGTCTGTGTAAGACTCTTGTGAGATTGCACCTGATTCATGTATTACTGAGAAATCAAGTTGTACAGTCACATGCATTTGTGGAGGTAATCTGTCTTCTGATTCAGTTGTAGTTCCTCTGAAGGGAAAGATCTGCTCTCTGAAAGTAACATCTCTGCTCACAAGAAAGTTTTTGTGTATAAATCAAAAAAGTCTATAACCTTTCTGAACCTCTGAATAGCTTATGAAGACTGATTTTCTTGCCCTCTTATCAAATTTGTCTCCTTTTGGTAGGTTGCTATCAAAATACAAACAGCCAAATACTTTCAAGTGATCAATCCTAGTTGGTTTGTCGTATAGCACTTCAAAGGGAAATTTCCCTTGTAACAAGGATGTAGGCCACTTGTTGAAAAGGTAGACTTCTGTCTTAATACAATATCCCCAAAACCTGCTTGTCAAAGAACTCTGAAACTTCAATGCCCTAACTACTTCAAGTATGTTCCTATGTTTCCTTTCCACCCCCCATTTTGTTGGGGTGCGTAAGGACAGACGCTTTGATGCGCAATATCTAAGGAAGCCAATAATTCATTACAGCTAGAATTAAAAAATTCTTTCCCATTATCAGATCTCACTACTTTTACATTCATACTAAACTGAGTCTGTATCATTATGAGGAAGTATTTCAACACAGTTACAACTTCATATTTTGACTGCAACAAGCATACCCGGGTATATCTACTAAAATCATGCATAATTATAACAAAGTAATATTTCCTGTCATACGTAGGTAATCTGTGTGGACCCCAAACATCAAGATGAATAAGCTGGAAAATACAATCACTTTTATTGCTACTAAGAGGAAACTTCAATCCACTTTGCATAACTAAAGGGCACACTTCACAGTCATGTTGTGTGCTATCTACTACTTCATTTTTCAAGGTAGAAATATGTTTCATTGCCGTTGTTGATGGATGGCCTAATCTCATGTGCCCAAGAGTAGATTCATCAGCATCCTTGGTGACTATTGCTACGATAGGTGTATCATTCCATTTGAGTACATAAAGTCCACTGTTCTCCCTACCAGTCCCTATCACCTTCCCATTGTAAAGACCTTGTAATACACAAAAGTCAGTGAAGAATAGGACACAACATCTCAATTCCTTGATCAATTTGGAGACCGGCAACAAATTAAATTTAAAGTCTAGAACATATAGCACATCCTTTAATCCATAACTTCCTAGTATGGAAGGACTTTCTTTGTGTGTCACAAAGCATTTACTACCTGTTGGTACATGTACTCTATGACTCTTCTGTTGGTTAATATTCTCTAAGTTATTCAAAACTTCTTTATGACATGTAATTTGATGGGATGCTACAGAGTCTATTACCCACTCACCAAAAAAGGAATTGGACAACATTGCAGTTATACCTGCCATAAGTGTATGACGTACTGAACCAAAGATGCCAAAGAATGAAAAATGTATCTAGCACATTAACATCCAAGTCCTTTTTCAGTCAATGCTTGGAAGGAACTTATTCATTTTTCTCATTTGTATTATTTTCAAGTGAATATTTAATTAATTGAGAAATTACTATATCCAATGTGACATGATAGAGTAATAATTTAATTGATTGTTGGTGTTAGATTAATTTAACAATGATTGCTCTCCGAACTCTTAAATTTAAAACCTATGTTTACCTTTCTTATATACGTGTAGTTATTCACTGACGGTATTTTAAATACAAAAATAATTAATTTGAGATGTGATGTAAGACATTGCATTTATAAATCGTAAAATTTGATTTGCTCGGAATATCTAACACTTGCTGCTCTTAGAGTGCCATGTTCATGATAATTATGATTTATTTTGTTTATTACTCCATACTAGAAATCACGCAGGCTTTATCCTCATATTAGAAATTATTACTATAATTTTTGAAAGGCATCTTTGGTTCATTCAATGCTTGTAGAAGATTCTTTGTAAAACTGCAGTTTGTTTAATCCCATACTAAAAATCATGTTATACAAAAACTTCATATTTGGATATCATGACATAGAGAAATATTACAATTTCTTTCTTATGATTCTTTTAACATGGCTCAAAGTATTTTCCTTGTTTAGTATCTTATAGATATTTGCAACTTTGTGTTCTGCATTTTCAAATACAGATGAATTTTAGGAAGGTTGTTATACTAATTGTAACAAGTGATGTTGATGAAGTAAAAACTGGAGTAGCAGTATGGCTAAGAAACGCTAGAATGAAATATTTATGTATTAGTTTTCTGATTCTTCTTTTTCCAATTAATTCGGCTCATATGTCGAGTATGAGTTATCTTTCGTGGATAGAGCGGTGAGGCAAACTGCTTGAAGAACCAGGAGAGAAGCCTAATCCTCATTTCTGGTCACTTTGTGTTGAGACCAAATTATTTTGGAGCAGTCGAATTCGAAAAAGGAGATATACCGAAGTATAATTGAAACCATGATTACTAGAAGAACAGAGATAAAGTTGATCAAAGAGTATGTCTTTTGGCTTTATTCATAAAAGATCTTAATGTTACACGAGAATGCTAGTTTTGTTGCGGAAGTCAAATGTATATAGTGTGAATGAGTTACAACTACTATACCAAAAATTATGACAACCAGTAAATAATAAACAAGACAATAAGACAACAATAAAAGAACATCAGAATTTATGAGGTTCGGCCAATTTTGCCTACTTCCTCGGACACAATCAATATTTTATTCCACTCCAAAATTACAAGTGAAATAATACTAAAGAGAGAAGATACAAATGCCTTAAGAAGATAAAAAGGCAAATGAGAGGTGTGTTTAAATCCTAAACATTAGGCCTCCTTTTATAGGGTGAAATTCCCATTCAAAATTGTCATCCACCGATGTGGGACTTTTGACAATTTCAACAAATCTCCACCTTGGCAAAATTCCACATCTTCAATTTTCTCTCAATAACAAATTTTGGTTGTGTCTTCATCTTCAATCTTTAGTGTTCAACAATGTTGATCAAATCCAAACAATGTTGAAACTTGACCGCAGTCACCACTTTTGTCAGCATATCAGCAGGATTCTCCGTAGTATGAATTTTCTTCACCGTAACTCCACCTTCTTCTATGATTTCTCGTACGAAATGATACCGAACATCAATGTGCTTCGTCCTTGCATGATAAACTTGGTTCTTCGCTAATTGAATAGCACTTTGACTATCACAAAAAATTGTAATATTTTTTTGTTCAATACCAAGCTCCTTTAGCAACCCCTGAAGCCAAATTGCCTCCTTCACAGCCTCCGTAATAGCCATGTACTCTGCCTCTGTTGTAGACAAAGCAACTGTTGACTGCAAAGTAGACTTCCAACTAACTGGTGCCTTTGCAAAAGTAAACACATAACCAGTAGTTGATCTTCGTTTGTCCAGATCACCCGCAAAATCTGAGTCACAATATTCAACTACAGACTGATTGCCTTCCTGCTCAAAAAATAACCCAACATCTACAGTACTATGAATATACCGTAGAATCCATTTCACAGCTTGCCAATGCTCCTTGCCTGGATTATGCATATATCTGCTAATAACTCCAACGGCTTGTGAAATGTCAGGTCTCGTACAAACCATTGCATACATCAAGCTACCAACAGCATTTGCGTATGGTACCCTTGACATATACTCCTGTTCAGTTTCATCCTTTGGCGACATAGTAGTACTTAGCTTAAAATGGGGAGCAAGTGGCGTACTAATTGGCTTAGTCTTCTTATCTATGCCAAAACGCTGTAGTACTCTCTTCAAATATTCTTTCTGAGATAAACAGAGTTTCTTTGAATATCTATCTCTTATTATCTCCATGCCAAGAATTTTCTTTGCCTCTCCCAGATCCTTCATCTCGAACTCCTCCTTCAGTTGAATCTTCAACTTATCAATTTCTTCCGAATTCTTGGAAGTTATCAACATATCATCAACATATAGGAGAAGATATACAAAGGAACCATCATTAAGTTTGCGCAAATACACACAATGATCGTATTTGCTTCTCTTGTACCCTTGCCGCAACATAAACTTGTCAAATCGCTTGTACCATTGTCTAGAAGATTGTTTCAATCCGTACAACGATTTTTCAAGTTTGCATACCATATTTTCTTTTCCAGCAACTTTGAATCCTTCTGGCTGAGTCATGTAGATTTCCTCCTCCAAGTTTTCATGTAAAAACGTAGTTTTTACATCCATCTGAACTAGTTCCAAATCCAACTGTGCTACCAAAGCCAACATAATTCTAATGGAGGAATGTTTTACAACTGGAGAAAATACTTCATTGTAATCAATTCCCTCCTTCTGAGCATATCCTTTGGCCACCAATTTTGCTTTGTAGCGAACATCTTTTTGGTTAGGAAATCCTTCTTTCTTTGTAAATACCCATTTGCACCCAATTGTTTTCTTTCCCTTTGGGAGATTGGCCAATTTCCATGTATGATTCTGATGAAGGGACTACATTTCTTTATTCATGGCAATCCTCCACTTATCTTCTTCTGAACTTTGGATTGCGTCTTTATAAGTGGTAGGAACACCATCAGCTACAATTGAGGTTGCACAAGCAACCGTCTCTATGAGATGAACAGGTTTCGTTATTGTCCTTTTTGGCCTGCTGGTTGCTATTGATTCAAGTTGTTGTCGAGGTTCCTGAGTTGGAATCTCCCTCTCTACTGGCTCTTCTTCCAGAGGGTAATCTTCATGAGTTTCCTCCTCTGCTTCTTGTGTAGGAAAAATAAATTTTCCCTCAAACTCCAACTACTTTGATGCACCACCAGTTTATTTGACATCTTTAACTGTCACCTTATCTGTTATGGCAGATTCATCAAAGGTAACATCTCTGCTGAATATAATATTCCTTGTCTCTGGACACCATAAGCGGTATCCTTTGACTCCAGAAGTAATCCCCATAAATATAGCCTTCTTTGCTCTCGGATTCAATTTTGACTCTTTCACATGATAGTATGCAATTGAGCCAAACATGTACAAAGAGTCATAATCTACAGCAGGTTTTCCATACCATTTTTCAAATGGTGTCTTGCCATCAATGGCAGCAGATGGTAGGCGATTAATGAGGTGGCATGCATATGTAATTGCCTCAGCCCAAAATTCTTTGCCCAAGCCAGCATTGGACAACATACACCGTACCTTCTCCAGTAAAGTCTGGTTCATACGTTCTGCCACTCCATTCTGTTGTGGTGTATGTCTGACAGTAAAGTGTCGGACGATGCCATCATTTTCACAGACCTTATTGAAATGATCATTTTTGTATTCACCTCCATTGTCTGTGCGAATACACTTGATCCTCCTGCCTGTTTGATTCTCCACCATCGTTTTCCATTTGAGAAAAATTCCCAACACTTCATCTTTCCTCTTCATTGTATACACCCACACTCTTCGGAAAAAATCATCAACAAAGGTTACAAAATAGTGCTTTCCACCCAATGAAGGTGTTTTGGAAGCACCCCAAACATCAGAGTGTACATAATCCAAAATGCCTTTAGTATTATGGATCGCTGTACCAAATTTAACCCTTATTTATTTCCCTTTGACACAATGCTCGCAAAACTCCAAGTTGCAAGTCTTTATGCCTTTTAACAATCCTTGATTAGATAGAGCTTTCAAGGATTTCCCTCCAGCATGTCCCAAGCGCATGTGACATAGCCTGGTTGCTTCTGCCTCTTTGTCATCACTGGATGTCACTGTTGTTGTCCCAATAACTATGCTACCACGATAGCAGTACATGTTATTGTTCTTCCGATTGGCCTTCATTACCACTAGTGCACCGGAGCATATTCCCATCACTCCATTTTCTGTAATGATTTTGAACCCTTTTGATTCTAGGGCTCCCACAGAGATGAGATTCTTCTTCAAACCCGGTATATATCGAACATCTGTTAATATTCTGATCATTCAATCATGGCTCCTTAATCTTATTGAACCAATGCCATATGAGGTAAGAGGGTTGTTATCCGCTGTGTGGATGACTCCATATTCTCCTTCTTGAAAATTCACGAACCAGTCCTTGTTGGGACACATATGATAGCTACAAGCTGAGTCGATCAACCATATGTCTGATGATGTTGATAACTCTGTTGTAACTAATGAGAAGTCTGAATCATCACAATCAGCTACATTTGAATCCATAATGGCTTTTCCATTGTTATGTCTGGCCTTATTCTTCAACTTCGGACAGTCTTTCTTCCAGTGCCCCTTTTCTCGACAAAAGGCACATTCATCTTTGCTGGGTCTAGATCTCGACTTGGATCTTCCCTTCTTAGTCCTTGTTTGATTTTGAGGACGACCCCTCACAATTAGTGCTTCTCCTTCTCCGCCCTTCTGTTTTTCTCCCTTTCTTTGTTCATAGCTGTACAAAGCCGAACAAACTTCTCTGAGAGAAATTTCGTCATTTCCATGGAGTAGAGTAGTTTCAAGGTGCTCGTACTCATTAGGAAGTGACCCCAACAACATCAAGGCCAAGTCACCATCATCAAAATTTGTATCCATATTTTACAAATCTGTGACCAACTTATTGAAACTGGTGATATGTTCATTCATTGTGGTACTAGGAACATAGGTGAAGCGAAACAGTCTCTTCTTCTTGTATAATTTATTTTGACTGTTTTTCTTCAAAAATTTATCCTCCAGTGCTTTCTATAATTTACTTGCAGAGGTTTCCTTTGTGTATGGATATTTCTGCTCTCTAGCAAGGAAGGATCGAATGGTACCGCAAGCAACACGATTGATAATTTTCCAATCTTCTTCTCCAATAATATCTGGCTTCTTTTCTTCAATGGCAAGATCTAGCCCTTGTTGAAAAAGAACATCTAGAACCTCGCCTTGCCACATCCCAAAATGTCCTGACCCGTCAAAAATTTCTACCGTAAATTTCGCATTTGACACAATTCTTGTCATAAGCGAAGATGCCAACGATGACGTATTATTGACACTTGATGTAGATTCTTCTTGTTTACTGTCTCCCATTTTGACACAAATATTATTTAGTAGCTGACGACACAAATCAAGATTATTTCCTTTCTGGTGTGGAAGATCAGACTAAGCTGCAACCACAGAGCATACTCAGACAGAACCTTGACTCAGTTACCAAGATAGATCTTTTCTGATGTGGAAGATCAGACTATGCTGCAACCACAGAGCATACTTAGACAGTACCTTGGCTCTGATAACAATTGTTGCGGAAGCCAAATGTATATAGTGTGAATGAGTCACAACTACTATACCAAAAATTATGACAACCACTAAATAATAAACAAGACAATAAGACAACAATAAAAGAACACCAGAATTTACGAGGTTCGACCAATTTTGCCTACTTCCTCGGACACAATCAATATTTTATTCCACTCCAAAATTACAAGTGAAATAATACTAAAGAAAGAAGATACAAATGCTTTAAGAAGATAAAAGGCAAATGAGAGGTGTGTTTAAATCCTAAACATTAGGCCTCCTTTTATAGGGTGAAATTCCCATTCAAAATTATCATCCACCGATGTGGGACTTTTGACAATTTCAACAAGTTTGTGCTACATTTAGATTTGTAATTTATAATTTAATAAAATATTTTTTTGAATATGTATGCATTAACTATTTTTAGTCTTTTTAAAAAAATAATATAAAATACACATGCAACGCACGTGAAGAAAATAGAATATATATATATATATATATATATATATATATATATATATTCAGTACAAATATATCAGAGCTAAGCGTAAACATAGAGAGATGGAGCTATTGAAGAGGAAGACCTGTGGACTTCTTAAGTTGTAATCAACCAGAAGTGTTGTTAACTCATTGTTTTGTGTTATGTAAAGAGGCGGAAGTCATTGGTATTATTAGGTTAATCTAATTTTGTTTATAGCAATGAAAGCATAATAATCATATAAATATAAGTTTTCTCGAAGTTAATCCAACTTTTACTTATATCAACTATAGCGCAATTTTAAATAAAAATGAGGTACAATAAAATGTGAAAATGATTTCTCATATAAAAAGCTAATGCATTTTATCAATCTAAAGGTGAATTTATTTCATAATTATCATGAACATGGCACTCTAAGAGCAGCAAGTGTTAGATATTCCGAGCAAATCAAATTTTACGATTTATAAATGCAATGTCTTACATCACATCTCAAATTAATTATTTTTGCATTTAAAATACCGTCAGTGAATAACTACACATATATAAGAAAAGTCAACATTGATTGTAAATGTAAGAGTTCAGAGAGCAATCGTTATTAAATTAATCTAACACCAACAATCAATTAAATTATTACTCCATCATGTCACATTGGATATAGTAATTTCTCAATTAATTAAATATTCACTTGAAAATAATACAAATGAGAAAAATGAATAAGTTTAAAGAATGAAAAATGTATCTAGCACATTAGCATCCAAGTCCTTTTTCATGTACTTGATCGGGGTATGGAGATTTTTTTCCTCAAGTGTTAGCAAAATAAAATAACCCATAATCTTTTGTTCACGTCTTATAACATTTCGAAAAAATTACCAACATAAATGCTCAACAACAATCAAAATTAAAGCAGTGAAGAAGACACTGATTCACTAAATACTCCATATTAAATAGCAGCGACAACATATATTAATCTGATTTGAGGGATGGGATTTTGGGTCTTTTATTTTTCGGATATGGAGATTAGCTTTCCTTAACCATATCAGATTCTTTCACAAATGAAAGGACACAACTCTTTAAGAAAAGACACTTCTTAAAAATGTTATAGTATCGTTTTCTTTTTATTTATTTTTAAGTAGGATATGTAACTATTAAGGGTAATTTTGTAATTCAACTTTTAATTTTTGAGCTTCCTACTTTTATAAAAACTAGTTTCTTCTCACGTGCTTTGCACGTGAAATGTCAAGATAATAAATATAATATTAATAAAATATTGACAAAAGTTAATTAATTATATGTGTACATTGATTTAATTATCAGAAAATTATAATAAATGTAAAATTTATTTAAGTTGCAATTTTATTTCTATTATATTGATGTAATACTTGAATTTAAATTGTTTAAATATTGTCTGGATCTTCAACAAAAACGATTTTAGTTAAGTTAGTTAAATATTTTTTAATTATATTAATTTATCATATAAGATGTAAATATTAAATATAGTCATATCTTACCTAATATATTTTTATATATAATGCTCTTAGTGTATGTTCTTTTTACCAATGTAGTGGCACTGTCATGACCAGAACTCTTTTGATTCTTTGACCACAAAAACTTAACAAAATAGGAAGGAAGGAATGAAGGAATTATAAGGAACAAAAAAGAATGACAAAAGGTGAGAATTTATAGTCCCTTTAATCTCTGAGGTAGAATATTTGGTTTTGGAGAATAGCTAAAATATAATACAGGTTGTAGATTTAGAACCAACCGCTACTCAAAAATTCAAATGGGTTAGTTCTAAAAGAAGAAATACACCCTTTAGTAAAGTCACTTCAAATGGTTTCCTTTTTTTCCGTTTAAAAAAATATTATTATTATTATTAAGTAATCTTTTTCAGTTTTTATGAAATTATTATTGTTATTATAATTAAATATAAATATATAATACTAAAAGGGTTTTTTAAATTTTTTGAAATATTTTCCTATTTAAATTCAAGAATTAACAACAACTTCCTACAAGATGAAGAGTCAATTCAATATGTTTAGAAATTATGTTTATATAATCCAATACATCATAATGTAACTAAAATGTTGATAATGAAAACTCAGCGTAACACAATGATAATTAAACCTAAAGTCATTAAATCCTTTAAAATAAATATAATGCTATACATATTTGGTAACTTAATTCAATTCAAGCCTTTTTAATTTTCATATAATTGTTTATAAGCTAGCAGAAACTTTTATACTTTGTGTTTGTTCAATACTTGATGATGTTTGACTGTACTTAGTCCTTTATGTGAATATTCATAATTTAAACTATTTTAATCAAACACATCAGAATGATAAATTATAATAGTAGCAATCGAAATACATAATCATTAATTTTATTGTATATATATCTTCTATTTTTGAATTTTACTCTAAAATCCTTCTAAATATTTGGATCCTTGTAAAAAATTGTGATATTTTATATGCTCCATAAAATTATTTAAAAAGGGGTATGATAAAAAGATAACATTTTTTTTCTATTAACAATTGGTAAAATTTTTGCAGAGAATGTACTACCATCTATCATTTATTAGTGATAATAAAGAAGCATCATATATTGTGTAAATATTAAAAAGACTATATTTTTCACATACCTCCATAAAATCTCAATAGATCTCATTATTCTAATTGCTAGGACAAAGTAGTACTTCTACCGATGAATCCTACAAGCTCCAATTTCCAAACTTTTTCCTAGTATAAGTACTCAAGCTTCTCTTTCTTCTTCCCTGTTGATCACATGTTTTATTTTTCTTTTGCTAAAGTCAACGTTTGAATACATTAGAAAAATGACAATTCAGTTACATAAATAAAAAGACACAACCTTTTAGAATAGACACTTCAAAATAAATTAGTTTTTTAATATTTTTTACAAGTAATTAATATTTTAAAAAGAATATTTTAGTAATTTGACTTTCTAGTTTAGGGCTTCCCACTTTTATAATAGTATATATATATATATACACACACTTTTTATGCCCCTTAATAAATACATTATACTCCATAACCCCTATAATGATAGCATTTCAAAAAGTTTTGAAAAATAATTCGAGAAATAAGTAGTTAATGATAAGGATAAAATAAGAAAAAAAAGATTGTATTTCTCTTGATTTGCAAAAATAGACAACTAAAATTAAAAAATACCGAGTAAATAAAAATGAACGGAGAGACTACACTGTTAGGTTTGAAATCTCAATATGGATAAAACTTGTAGGGAAAATACGTAGTTAAAAAGGTGGACTCTTCACTTTTCTTCTTTGGTAAGGATGCTAAGTGTGAGAATCTAACGCTACAATTCTGATAGAAAATAAACTGCAATAAAATTACTTTTGGCTTTTATTTAAGAAAACCGCCAGATGGCGTTATGTCAATTTTCTTTTTTCAAGTTCATATTCAAGCATTTCAGGTAAAAAGAAACTTCAGAGATTACAGAGCCATCTAAGTCTTAACAAGCAGCAAAGTGATCAAACTAAACCAAAATGCAAAAACTAAAGTTAGGCCGTAATACCCTTGATTAAATATCGGTCTAGATATACGATTTAAGTCAGTTCATATCTTGAGGTTGTACATCTGACTAAAGGTAGTTTCTCTTCCGAAGATTGACTGGCAGAACAGCAGAAGTTGACTCTTCTGAAGAATTTGCATAGATTGGACTCGGTTCACAAGCCAGGCTTAGCTTTTACATTTCGTTAACCAGCTAGCAATGACTTTATCTTGTTTTCTCAAGGAGAACTGGAAAAGGAAGAAAAGAAAGAAGGTCCACCGACCCAATCTGCTCTTCTCATCATCGCTTGCTATTATTCTATTTCCTACATTGCAATAGCCAGAGAAACTCCATATGTAAAGTAAATAAGGGCAAATATATGCAACACATTAAAGAGTTTTTACACATTGATCATCTTGGTCAATGATAGTGAAATATCTATGTTATTTATTCATACAGTAGAAAGACCGCCCCTGTCTTCCAAGACAAAAGAAGCTCAAGGTTTCTTCAATGGAACTTGCTCACAATTCTTCCCTCGAAGCCTCATCTCTTGGATGCTCAATATAAGATGCATAAGTTTTGATTATTGACTCATAAACATCAATACCTTTCAAATACTCATCCTTGTTCAAGAACTGCAGCAATAGAGAATGTATATTAACTATAGGCCAAAGTCAGGATCTCCACCAGATAAAACAAAACTATTTTAACAGAGGAACACAATTTTCAAGTCCAGTCAAATTTACTATATCACAGGAGGTATAATATTGAAAACTGGTGAATCCTCAGCTGCTATGGTCATAATTTACATCAGTTTTTGGGTCGTGTAAAATGTTGATGACTGGTAAAGAGTAACAAATAGCCATCGCATTGTTTTCTTCTTCCTTATTGTGGAGTTCTCAATTTCTTTTGGCTTTCCCATCTTAAGAGTATGTTTAATAGGTTTGAAAAACTGTATGTGTTTAAGCACAGACAACACTACCATGTCTCACCAAGTATGCAATAGTGTAAATAATGCTCACCTCGTTGTGGTCGTGAAGAAGAATCGGAGTGTTTGCCATTGGAGAAAATCCTATTGCTGGCAGGCCTCGCTCCCGAAAATAGCGTGCATCTGTCGATGCAGGAAATATTTCTGGTTTTCCAACTCCGGCATTAGCTTTGACGATAGATTCTTCTAACAGTGCCCACCAAACATTGGAACTGTCAACAGCTGTAATGGCTGGCCTTCCAAACTTGTCATTCACAGACACCTTCTGCTTGAACTGTCGGAGAACAAGGGTATCGTCCAGTCTCTTAAATTAACATACAGCATTTCTAAATATTGTTCAAATAGACAGCTGATACGAAGTCAAACAATAACCAGCAAGGAATTCTATCAAGTAGTATTCAGACAAGAGTTCTCTCAAATATGAACACGCATTTAAGCCCAAAACGACAATAACCACCTACAGAATTCAGAAGGTGAGGACATGTATTTTTTATGGGGTCAGGAATTTGCCATCCATTTAAGAATGATGGTATGGTCCTTTCACGTTAGCTAGGTGAAGAGTTTCAGACAAGAGTTCTCTCAAATATGAACACGCATTTAAGCCCAAGACGACAAATCAACAAAAGCAAAGCCATGTTACTCACAGACTCCCCTACAAGCTCAGGCTATTGTAGGTCCCAGCAGAATATTGAACTTCTCAGACACTCAGTCTCAGATATGAGATAACTATTTCCACCCATCCCGCTTTATTTCTCTCATTCTTTTTGGAGGGTCTATTTGACCTCCTTCTCTAGAAACATTGAGCTCATTAATTTGTCTTTAAAAAAGTTGAAGTTGTGAAGTTTCTTATTTCAAAAGATCTTGTTAAACATAGTCCAAATATCTTTATTCACCTCTCTAAAAGCAAACAAGAAAACAAATTAGATGATGTATCCTTTTTACTATCCCTTCCCCGAACCCCGCGCATAGCGGGAGCTTAGTACGCCGGGCTGTCCTTTTTTAGTCAACTAATACGAGGAACATGACAACATAATATCTTAACTTCCAGGAGCTACAATAAAGGAAGCACCCAACCTTCGACTTCAAGACGAGTTAATATTTAAAAGAATTTCCATTTACGATGTTTTTTTATTCTAAAAGGATTGATAGTTCCTTCACAAAATGATTAAAACCTTTGCATAAAGAGGCGCATAATTTTGCCTCCTCAACACCCTCCTGGGTTGAAGAGATAGGGCAGTGAAAGGACATGAAATCTCAAATAGTATGCAGGCAAGGAAAGTGGTTTCATTTATGAATTTCCTCAGCACATCCATCATATTTTGCGCATCCAGATGTATTCAAAGTACTTTCATGCTCTTCCAAAAACTCTGGCTGCCTATGCTTACAAGGACATCCTTTAAAATGGGACACCCACATGTAACTAGCATTTCACATCTTACAGTTCAAGCCTAGCACGCCTTGAAGTAGAAATGTGAAGTTTTGCAAGAAGCTTTTCTAAAGTTGTCATCAGTAAAGTAGCGAAGGCAGATTGAAGAAACATAAAGCTAAAAACTAGTGACAGATCCCAGAACGGATCATTCAGGTTTAGTCTTGGAGAAGCAAAGAAGACAACAACAACAACAACAACAACAACAACAACAATAACACTATCTCAATCCCAAACTAGCTCGGGTCGAGAAGTAAATACTAAGATATAAAAGTCAAATATTCATTACTTATGTCTCTATTACAAGAACTTCTCCGGAACATGGAAGCAACTAAAGTTTGCTGAAAACAGTAGGGCCTACCATATCCTATATTATTCACTTCAGAATATTCCCTTATATGAGGGAAAACATGGCTGATTAATAGCATGTTTCGCTGCAAAAATCAGCTTATTTTGAGAAGTGCTTTTTCTTAAAAGTGTTTTTCTCAAAAGTACTTTTGGTGAGAAGCAGTTTGTGTTTGGCTAATTAATTAGAAAAGCACTTAGTGTTTGGACTTTGGCCAAGCTTTTAAAAACTGCTTCTAAGTGTAATTTTTCTCAAAAGTACTTTTCAAAAAAGTGTTTTTGGAGGGAAGCTACTTTTTTTGCTTCTCCAAAACTGCTTCTGCTTCTGCTTCTTCTCAAAAGCACTTTTTTTTTCTTCCAAAAGCTTGGCCAAACACTTCAACTTTGGATAATAGTGCTTTTAGGATTGGAGAAGCATGGCCAAACAGGCTATAAAGGACATAGGAAAGTGAAAGGATGAGAACAAGCTGGAAATGTGGAAACTCTCGCAGTCCTAGATTAGACTTTTCTACTTCCATAAACTAACTGCAGTGCAGCAGCTTGAAAGACAGACTTAATCAAAGCTTCAGATAGACTGCTGGTTACTAGGCTCGCTATGGTAACACTTCATGCCAGATTGGGAGAAAAGAAAGGCATGGAACGCTTTTCTTTGGTGTATCCACCACTGCACCACACCCAACATAAGGAAAACAGTAAAATGCAAATTGTTCTAGGCCTCTTTCTCTTTGGAAAAGGACTGAGGTATAGCAAACAGGAGGCAGTCACATCATTACATATTGGTCTATTGCAGCTCTAAAAGGAGAAGTGAGGACTATTATTCCTAATACCTCAAAAGTCATGTTTCGTGAAGCAGGTGCCCATTCCTCAGCTATTCTCTTCTCCAAGGATGCTTGATCTGCAGTTGGCGGTACTCTGATGTCAAATCCTGCTTGGGCTTCAGATGGCTGCAGGTTCATGACAAAACCCTGCCACAGAAATAAAGAAGTCCATGTCTTAAACTTATCTCAACTGCATGAATAAGGGCGCTACTGTTTGACAAGAAAGGGTTGTTCCGCCGAATAAAGAGGAATATATGCGGAAAACACCCTAAATCTTCTATCAATCGCTCTCCAAATGTTTGTTAGATTGAACCTCAGGAACAGCAGAAAAAAGCATATTAAGATGAACTGCGTAATGAAATGTTCCAATTCATATACTCCAATAGTCAAATTTATCTCCATTCACTAAACTACAGTAACATTTAAGCTCTTTTGTTACTTTATGAAAAGCATCTAAGCTCTTCTCTCAGAAAAAATTATACTTTACAGAATTTGTAAAAACCATAAATTAGTGCATAAGGTTACTACTACAGCACTTGATGGCAACGAATGATTAAGCTCAATCAAAGACTCCAAGAATTCGTCAGACAAGGAATACTACAGGGAGGACTAGATGAGCCACAAAGTTCTCATTGCTACAAAATATCACGAAGGGAAGCGCAAAATTCAAGTTTTCTTTTAACATAAAAAAAGGTCAGAATAGCCTGACTTACAGAGGGAGAAGGGGTGCCAGCTTTCAAGAAGACCATATTAACAGAAATGACCTCGCCTTCAGCTTTCAATCCCGCCTTAACTAAATCGAACTGCGCAGCCCTGAATCTCCTTATAGTTTCGATGCTTTTAAGTAGATTCTCCGTGGCAGTATTATCATAGAGCTTAGCCCCGTGTCCAGGAGCACCTACAGCTTTAACGACCAGCCACCAGGGGGACCTCTCCCCATAGAATGCACGATAGTTTTCGGTGGGAGAAGGCAAGCCCTCGTCAAGTACAATCCCAACATTCATCTTCACGAAGACATCGGAATCGACAAACTTTCCGGCACCATCGTCTCCGCCGATTTCCTCGTCGGGGACGAAGGAGAGGTAGACAGTGCGCGTTGGTTGGAAGCCAGAAGCCTTGAGCTTGCGAATGGCCTCCAGGTACTGCAAGCCCACGCACTTCATGTCCTGAGAACCCCGGGCGTAGATGTTGCCGCTAGCGGGATCTAAGTGGGCGGAGAAAGGTGGGTGGGCCCACTTGTGATGCTCGGAAGGGACAACGTCGGTATGTGAGTTGAGTAGGACGGAAGGGAGGCTGGGGTCCTTGCCTGCCCATTTCAGGAGAATTAAAGGCTTGCCCTTCACCAGCTCCAGGGTCTGGGATTCGAGGTTTAGCGACTTCGCCTGTGAGGTTATAAACTCGGCGGCTTCATAGTAGTTGGGCTGAGGTTGGGCTGTATTGATCTGAAGGTACTGTTGGAATCTTGATATGATTGTCGACGCTTCTTCCGCGGCCGTCGCTGTGACCAACAACAAGACCGACAGACACAGAGAGTAATGATAAGAGTTGTGCTTGTCTCGCCTACCGCCGCAAAAACTCATCTCCGCCGCCACTGCTTTTGGCTTCAAACTAATGGAGAGTAATGTTGTATCAAAAATCGAATATGTATGTTAACAAAAGTCCTAATGTTATAAAATAAAAACTATAAAGTAAAGACAAGTATAGAGAGAAAACTGATATATTATTCAAATTTCAAACTTATGTATATAATGAACTGAAAACTTTTTTATTTATAGAAGAAAGAAAGCAGCTGCGAGGCTTTTCAGGAAGTAACTGCAAGGCTTTTCTTTAGCTGCTTGAAAGCTGTGTGCATGAACTGCTTGCAACCTGCCTGTTTAATAAGAAGTTGCTGCAAATTATTTCATTAAGCTGTTTGCAACGTGCCTGCATCAGCTGCTTGTAGATAAACTTCAACAGAGTACTAAATGGATAATCTTCTTCAGGAAGATTATCTATAGCGGAGTAATAAATGAACATCCACAATATAATTATTTTCATAACACTCCCCCTTGGATGTTCATTAAAAGGTATTGTGCCTCGTTAAAACCTTACTAGGAAAAATTCAGTGGAAAAAATCTTAGTGAAGGAAAGAGAGTACATATATTTAGTAATACGCATTTCTAACTGCCTCATTAAAAACCTTATGAGGAAAATCCTGTGGGAAAAAAAAACCTTAGTAAGGAAAAAAGAGTGCATCGCGTATTTTACTCCCCCTGATGAAAATATTGTTTCAAATATTTGAGTCTCCGCATTCCAATCTTATATACCATGTTCTCAAAAGTTGAAGTTGGCAAAGATTTAGTGAATAAATCTGCCGGATTGTCACTTGAACGGATTTGCTGCACATCAATGTCACCATTTTTCTGAAGATCGTGTGTGTAGAATAATTTTGGTGAAATGTGCTTCGTTCTATCTCCTTTTATAAATCCCCTCTTCAATTGGGCTATGCATGCAGCATTGTCTTCGTATAAAATTGTGGATCTTTTATCACACTCCAAACCACATTTTTCTTGAATAAAATGAATCACTGATCTCAACCATATGCATTCCCTACTTGCTTCATGAATAGCTATTATCTCAGCATGATTTGAACAAGTAATAACAATTGACTGCTTTGTGGAGCACCATGATATGACAGTACCTTCACATGTAAACACGTACCCGATTTGAGATCGAGCTTTATAGGGATCAGATAAATAACTTGCATCTGTATAACCAACAAGATCTGCATTACCTTTGTTAGCATAAAACAAACACATATCAAGAGTTCCCTTTAAATATCGCAAAATATGCTTAATCCCATTCCAATGTCTCAGAGTAGGAGAAGAGCTATATCTTGCTAGTAAATTAACAGAAAATGCTATGTCAGGCCTTGTAGCATTAGCAAGATACATAAGTGCACCAATTGCACTAAGATAAGGTATTTCAGGACCAAGGAGTTCCTCGTCCTCTTCTGGAGGTGGGAACGGGTCCTTATTCACTTCAAGTGATCGAACAATCATTGGTGTACTCAATGGGTGCGCTTTGTCCATGTAAAATCGTTTTAAGACCCTTTCTGTATAGGCAGATTGATGCATAAAGATTCCGTTTGCTAAATGTTCAATTTGCAATCCAAGACAAAGTTTTATTTTTCCAAGATCTTTCATCTCAAATTCTTTCTTAAGATATTCAATTGCCTTTTGGAGCTCTTATGGAGTTCCAACAAGATTTATGTCATCAACATAAACAGCAAGTATAACAAATTCTGATGTCATTTTCTTTATAAAAATACATGGACAAATAACATCATTTATGTAACCCTCTTTCAGTAAATATTCACTAAGGCGATTATACCACATGCGCCCAGATTGCTTTAAACCGTACAAAGATCTTTGTAATCTGATTGAATACATTTCCCGAGATTTCGAATATGCTTCAGGCATTTTAAATCCTTCAGGGATTTTCATGTAAATCTCATTATCAAGTGAACCATACAGATAAGATGTAACCACATCCATCATATGTATTTCAAGTCTTTCACGTAAGGCTAAACTGATGAGATATCGAAATGTTATGGCATCCATAACTGGTGAATATGTTTCTTCATAATCGACTCCGGGTCGTTGTGAGAATCCTTGTGCGACAAGGCGAGCCTTGTATCTTTCAACTTCATTTTGGTCATTCCTTTTTCGCACAAAAACCCATTTATGACCAACTGGTTTTACACCAGCAGGTGTTTGGACTACTGGTCCAAAGACCTCTCTTTTAGCAAGTGCGTTCAATTTTGATTGAATTGCCCCTTGCCATTTTGGCCAATCAGATCTTTGTTGACATTCTTCGACAGATCGGGGTTCACAATCCTCACTATCTTGCATAATGTTAAGTGTAATATTATATGTAAAAATATTATCCACCACTATTTCAGATCGATTTAAATCAATCCCATCACCAGTAGAACTTATTAAAAGTTCCCCACTCACTTGAGTCTCGGGTTCATTGATTTCTTCAGGAATCTCAAAACTAATCAGATCTTGGGTCTCTTCAGGATATCCCTTCATAATATCATTTTGATCATTTGTCGATTTTCTTTTTCTAGGATTTCGATCCTTAGAACCCAAAGGCCTACCACGCTTCAGGCGTGCTTTAGGTTCACTAGTTCTTATGCTAGTAGATGATCCTGTTGGGACATCAATTCGTATAGGCACATTCTCTGCAGGGATATGTGACTTAGTTATCCATTTCAAATCAGTAAACGCGTCTGGCATTTGATTTGCTATATTTTATAAATAGATGATCTTTTGGACCTCCTGATTACATATAGGGGTACGTGGATCAAAATGAGATAATGATGAAACTTTTCACACAATTTCTCTTTTGATTTCCTTTTTTATCTCCCCCTAATTGTGGAGAATTTGTTTCATCAAATCGACAATCTGCAAATCGAGCAGTAAATAAATCTCCCGTCAATGGTTCAAGATAGCGAATAATAGAGGGTGATTCAAACCCAATATATATTCCTAACCTTCTTTGGGGGCTCATCTTACTGCGTTGTGGTGGTGCTACTGGCACATATACAACACATCCAAAAATTCGTAGATGGACAATATTTGGTTCGTGACCATAAACTAATTGTGATGGAGAATATTTATTATAATGTGTTGGTCTGAGACGGATAAGTGATGTTGCGTGCAAGATAGCATGGCCCCAAACAGTAGTAGACAATTTTGTTTTCATAAGTAGTGGTCTTGCTATCAATTGCAGCCGTTTAATAAATGACTCTGTAAGGCCATTTTGAGTATGAACATAAGCTACAGGATGTTTAACTTTTATTCCAACTGGTAGACGGTAATTATCAAACGCTTGAGATGAGAATTCTCCAGCATTATCAAGGCGAATAGCCTTTATAGGATAATATGAGAATTGTGCCCTTAATCGAATTATTTGGGCTAATAACTTTGCAAACGCCAGGTTGCGAGATGATAGTAGGCAAACGTGAGACCATCTTGAAGATGCATCTATTAGGACCATAAAATATCTAAACAGCCCACTTGGTGGGTGAATAGGTCCACATATATCCTCATGTATACGTTCTAAAAAGGTAGGGGACTCAATGCCAACCTTCATTTGTGATGGTCTAGTGATCATTTTGCCTTGATAACAAGCATCACAAGAAAATTCATTATTTGTAAGAATCTTTAGGTTCTTTAATGGATGCCCACTCGAATTTTTAGTAATTCGTCTCATCATTATTGATCCAGGATGGCCCAAACGGCCATGCCAAAGCACAAAAGTATTTGAATCAGTAAACTTCTGGTTTACGATAGAGTGTGCTTCAACTGTACTAATCTTTGAATAGTATAAGCCAGAAGATAAAGTTGGTAACTTTTCTACAATGCATTTCTGGCCAGAAATATTCTTTGTAATACAAAGATATTCCACATTCATTTCATCCATTGTCTAAACATGATACCCATTTCGGCGGATATATATAAAACTCAACAAGTTTCGTCGGGACTTGGAGGAGAATAATGCATTGTCTATAATAAGTTTTGTTCCTTTAGACAGAAATACAATAGCTCTTCTGGAGCCTTCAATCAAACTTATATTACCAGAAATTGTAGAAACATTTGCTTTTTCCTTATGCAAATAAGAAAAGTATTTCTGATCTTTGAATATGGAATGAGTTGTTCCACTATCAATTGCACAAATATCTTCATGATTGGTCTTTGATCTAAACATAATTTGAGGATTATCCATATTCTTCAAAATGATATAAATAAAATAAATATGATAGTAAACATTATTATCAAAGCATAACGTTTATTTATGTACAACAATTACATAACCATACTATCTACTACAAACAACAAAAATTAAAATATTTACATTTCTACAGATTCACTACCGATCACATGACTTGTTTCTCCTTCTGGGAGTGCAAAATAATCAGCTACATCCAAATGCATGAAGTCTAAATTATCTTCAGAAATAAAATTTGCTTCAGCATTTTTCTCTGTCTTCTTCAGGGAGGCTTGATACAGCTCAACCAGGTGCTTTGGCGTACGACATGTACGTGACCAGTGCCCTTTTCCTCCACATCTATAGCATGCATTTTCTGGCTTTGCTTCTTGCATCGCTTCATGCTTTTGTTCCTTCCTTTTCCGCTGCTGGTGGTGAGGAGGGTTCTTTGGTGCATTGTTATTACCACGATTAGAGTTTCCTCCCCGACCATGGCCATGACCATGACTGGGGCCACGTCCTCTTCCACGCTTAGCTTGGTGGAAGTTCGTCTCATTCACCTCAGGGAATGGACAAGAACCAGTAGGTCAGCTTTCATTGTTTTTCATTAATAGCTCATTATGTTGCTCGGATACTAGAAGATGTGAGATAAGTTCAGAATACTTTTTAAATCCCATCTCTCGATACTGCTGCTGCAGGAGCATATTCGAGGCATGAAAAGTGGTGAAAGTTTTCTCCAACATATCATGATCAGTAATATTATTACCACATAGTTTCAATTGGGAAATAATTCTGAACATAGCATAATTATACTCACTGATAGATTTAAAATCTTGTAGCCTTAGATCAGTCCAATCATAACGTGCTTGTGGAAGAATGACCATCTTCAGGTGGTCATATCTATCTTTCAAATTATTCCACAGTATGACTGGATCTTTAACAGTAAGATATTCCACTTTCAGGCCCTCATCAAGGTGATAGCTTAGGAATATCATTGCTTTGGTACGGTCTTGGTTTGTTGCCTGATTTTTATCTTTGATGGTGTCTGCCAGACCCATTGCATCAAGATGAATTTCGGTATCAAGCACCCAAGACATGTAGCTTTTGCCCGATATATCCAGGGCTACAAACTCAAATTTAGAAAAATTTGACATTATTTAGAAAAAGAAAGTTCGTACCTCTGATACTTTCAAAGTATTTTCTCGAGATGGCAGAGTCTCGTGCTGATAACGTGTTATAAAATAAAAACTGTAAAGTAAAGAAAAGTATAGAGAGAAACTGATATATTATTCAAATTTCAAACTTATGTACATAATGAACTGAAAACTCCTCTATTTATAGAAGAAAGGAAGCAGCTGCGAGACTTTTCAGGAAGCAGCTGCAAGGCTTTTCTTTAGCTGCTTGTAAGTTATCTGCATGAGCTGCTTGCAACCTGCCTGTTTAATAAGAAGCTGCTGCAAATTATTTCATTGAGCTGCTTGCAACCTGCCTGCATCAGCTGCTTGTAGATAAACTTCAACAGAGTATTAAATGGAGGAAGATTATTCATAGCGGAGTAATAAATGAACATCCACAATATAATTATTTGCATAACACCAAAGTCATTTTGTATTCTTTTCTTTACGGTTTGCTTGGATTGTATTGTATAGTTTTAATATAATCTATCTATCTATATCATTATAAAAGCACAAATAATCTATGTTAAATGTTAAACGACTAAATTATACTTTAAATATTAATCAACTTTTATAATCTTAAATAAATACATATATAATTTAAGAATATAATTGTAAATCGTCTAATACTGGAACTCTTTTTCGATTTAAACTACACATCGCCGAGAAATTGATTTTGGGTCAAATTCTTTTGGGAAGAGTAGCTTACAAGCCTACAAACATATTTTTTTCATTGCTTTGATTGCCTATGATGTAAATTTCTGACAAATTATTGAGTCCAAGTCAAATATTGACATAAGAAAAACTATTGTACATGAATTAAGCTGCTCAAGCCAAATTACCAAGGAAATTTGGATTAACTAACCTAATACACCCAAACTTACTCTATCCACATTATTTTGCCGTTCTTATCGGCATAAATAAGTAATTGTAATTTCACTATTTTTTAAAAGTGGTCTAGTTAAAACATGTATCCTAAAGAAAAATAATTAGTAGTGAAGTTATATATATTAATCCTAAAGGTTGTTGCATCATAAGGTTCCATTCGTACTGATTTCAGTCCTAATTACAGATGCTACACCGAATAAAATTTTGCAAATTAACTCAACACATACTGTACTTAAGTTTTGCATCTTGAATATTGTAAATAGAAGCCGAGAAAATAAAACAAAAATATAAACAAACAATTATTGAGTATATCGAGAAAGAAATAAAAAGAACAAATATGTAAGTATATAGGCGCAAGACGATTCCCATCATTGGATTAGAGACAAATAAGAGAACAGAGGAACTATGCTATATGTATAATTTAAGGATATAATTGTAAATCATCTAATACTGAATTCTTTTTTTTGATTTAAACTACACATCACCGATAAGTTGATTTTGGGTCAAATTCTTTTGAGAAGCGTAGCTTACAAGCCTACAAACACATTTTTTCATTGCTTAGATTGCCTGTGATGTAAATTTCTGACAAATTATTGAGTCCAAGTCAAATATTGACATAAGAAACACTATTGTACATGAGCTAAGCTGCTCAAGTCAAATTACCAAGAAAATTTGGATTAACTAACCTAATACACGCAAACTTACTCTATCCACATTATTTTGCCGTTCTTATCGGCATAAATAAGTAATTGTAATTTCACTATTTTTTAAAAGTGGTCTAGCTAAAATATGTATCCCAATGATAAAATTCTCTTTATAGGACAAGGTGATTGTAAAGCAAACTAACTAGTAGTGAAGTTTTATATTTTTATATTAATATCTTGGTACAAGCTGTTGAGATATTCATGATGACTCTCTCGTGCTTTTTGACAAAAAAATTTGAGTGAGCCATTTCAGGCAGGAGGAAGTATACTTCTGTAATTTTTTGTGTAATTTTATATCCTTTTTAAAATAAAATAAATATTTTCAAATATCTGTGCGGTTAAGAATTTATTAGAAATAAACTTTTGTGATAATTGACATATGATAATATGCAACTCAACAAGTTGTTGGGATTTTAAGCTTGTGTAGCTTAAAGAAAGTAAATGAGAAATGGAGGAAAAATGAAATATTTGAGTTTCCCTTGTAAAAGGGACATTGTCCCATATCGGAGAAAGAAAAGGCTTTTGATGGTATATATATAATTGCTCTCCTTCTAACTCTTAAAGAGTTAAGAAAAAGACAAGCCTCGCGCCGTCGTCGTCGTCGCTCGGCTCGGCTTCGGCTTCGAATTGATTGATTAATCTTTTTGGACAAAATTCCTTTCAATTATTTAATTAATTAATTAAATAATTAATAAAAAAATTCCCGAATTATTTTAAATATATTTTTCCCGCAATATTTCAAACACCCCTTTTCCAACAGCCATGGCTGTTTCTGAAAGGTTGCAAACCTTTTCAGAAACAATGCCAGCAACTCTATAAATAGAGTTTGAATCCCAGAATCTTTCCTTACGAAATTTTCTGAGCTTCTTCTTCTTCTTCTTCTTCTGCACAATATTTTCCAGTGTGTTTTACGACCATTGAGTGGTTCGCAGTTCATCAGAGTTTTGGTACCAATACACTGGTGAGTTAAATAGTTCTATCCTGGAAGGATATATTCCAGCACCTCGGGTACTTGAGGGGAATAATTTCCTTAAGGACACACTGTGTATTCAGTGGGCTCGATTTATTCCTATACTATTTTTTTTGTTTTCCAGAATCTATTTCGTTAAATAAGTACTACTAACTTTCTATTTTATTTTTTCAGAAAGTTTAATTGTTTATTACAGCAATACAGAATAATAACAATCTTAAGGAATTTTTTTTATTTTTATATTCTGTATTTTTTTTGTGGAGATTAAAACCTGTGTGGTTTTCTACTCCTTCTGAATTTTACTATTCTGGTTTGAAGATATAAAAACTTCATCAGAGTATTGAAATTCGTAAAACGATTTGAAGAACATAAAAACTTCATCGTTTTTCTGTAAAACAGTATATAAAAACTTCGGTTTTATTTACTATACATACTGTTTTTTTGTTAATAACAGTATTGTGTACTGTTCTGATTTTTCCATTAATTGAACTCTTCTATTGTTTACAGTGAGAAATGATAATTGATAACGGAAATTCTTCTGCGACTATTGCGGCAACGACGATAGCCTCGTCAAGCCAGACTGTTGTTCCACCGGCAGAGAAACCGGGAAATTTTCCGGAGCCAACTTCAAAGGATGGCAGCAAAGGGTGTTCTTCTGGCTTACCACACTTGGTATGTAGAAATTCACTAATGAAGAACCTCCAGTGCCTGCTGCGGACATGCCGGACAACGAGAAATTCATGATTGTTGAGGCGTGGAAGCAAGCAGATTTTCTTTGCAAAGGCTATATCTTAAGTGCTTTAGAGGATGACTTGTATAATGTGTACAATGCGATGAATACTTCGAAAGAATTATGGGACGCACTTGAGAAGAAGTACAAGACTGAAGATGCATGCTTGAAGAAGTTCGTGGTTGCCAAGTTTCTAGACTATAAAATGATAGACAGTAAAACTGTTGGAACCCAAGTTCAGGAGTTTCAACTTATTTTTCATGACCTTATTGCTGAAGGTATGGTCGTGAATGAAGCATTTCAAGTGGCTGCAATGATTAAAAAATTGCCTCCTTCGTGGAGAGATTTCAAGAACTATCTTAAGCACAAGCGCAAAGAAATGAAGTTGGAAGATCTTGTGATTCGTCTCAAGATTGAGGAAGACAACAAAACAGCCGAGAAGAAGTCTCGTGGAAATTCAACGATCATGGGAGCTAATATCGTTGAGGAGACTGCTCCAAAAAGTACGAAGAGAAAGAGGTCTTCTGGACAGACTAAGGAGCAGAACAAAAAGAAATTCAAGGGCAGCTGCTACAACTCTGGAAAAACCGGTCACAAAGCCCCTGATTGTCGTCTCCCAAAAAAGTATAAGAAGAAGGGACAGGCCAACATAGTGGAGAAGAATTATGACATTGATGATCTGTGTGCAATGCTTACGGAATGCAACCTAGTTGGAAATCTGAAGGAGTGGTGGATTGACTCTGGAGCCACTCGACATGTTTGTCCTGTCAAGGAAGCATTTGCGACTTACTCTACTGCTGGTCCCGAAGAAGAGCTTTCCATGGGAAATACTGCAACAGCCAAGATTGAAGGTTATGGGAAGATATTCCTGAAGATGACTTCTGGCAAGGTGTTAACGCTCAACAATGTTCTTCATGTTCCTACTATTAGGAAGAATTTAGTTTCTACTTCTTTGCTTGTTAAGAACAGATTCAAATGTGTATTTGTTTCTGATAAAGTTGTTGTAAGCAAGAATGAAATGTATGTTGGAAAGGACTACCTCACAGAGGGCCTCTTCAAACTAAATGTAATGGTTGTTGACAGTATGAATAAAATTGCAGCTTCTTCTTATTTATTGGAGTCAAATGATTTATGGCATATTCGTTTAGGACATGTCAATTACAAAACCTTGCGGAAGTTAACTAATTTAGAAGTGTTGCCTAAATTCTAGTGTAATAAATCAAAATGTCAAATATGTGTTGAGTCTAAGTTTGTAAAACATCCTTATAAGTCTATTGAAAGGAATTCAAATCTTTTAGACTTAATTCATACTGACATTTGTGATATGAAGTCGACACCATCTCGAGGTGGGAAAAAGTATTTTATTACTTTTATTGACGACTGCACTCGATATTGTTATGTTTATTTGCTTAATAGTAAGGATGAAGCAATTGAAGCATTTAAGCAATACAAGAATGAAGTGGAGAATCAATTGAATAAAAAGATCAAAATGATTAGAAGTGATAGGGGTGGAGAATATGAATTTCCATTTGCAGAAATATGTTCGGAATATGGAATTATCCATCAAACTACTGCACCTTACACACCTCAATCCAATGGAATTGCGGAAAGGAAAAATCGGACATTAAAGAAAATGATGAATTCTTTATTAATAAGTTTCGGATTACCGCAGAGTTTGTGGGGCGAAGCTATCCTTAAAGCTAACCGAATACTCAACAGAGTACCCCACAGCAAAACGCAATCTATTCCATATGAAAAATGGAAAGAAAGAAAACCCAACTTGAAATATTTCAAAGTGTGGGGGTGTCTAGCAAAGGTACAAGTTCCTTTACCTAAAATGGTTAAAATCGGACCAAAAACTGTTGATTGCGTTTTCATTGGATATGCTACAAACAGTAAAGCATGTCGGTTTTTGGTTCATAAATCTGATAATCCCGAAATTCACATTAATACGGTAATGGAATCAGATAATGTTGAATTCTTTGAAAGCATCTATCCGTATAAAATTGAATGTGAGTCGTTAAGTGAAAGACCTAAACGACCTCGGGAAGAACCAAAGGAAAATACTCCAAGTATAGAAGATCCAAGGCGTAGCAAACGTCAAAGAACATCTACTTCCTTTGGACCAGATTTTGTGACATTCTTGCTTGAAAATAAGCCTGAAACTTTTAAAGCAGCTATGTCATCTTCTGATTCAGCGTTTTGGAGAGAGGCAGTCAATAGTGAGATTCAATCAATTTTGGATAACCATACATGGGAATTGGTAGATCTTCCTCCAGGAAATAAGCCTTTAGGTTCGAAATGGATCTTTAAACGGAAAGTGAAAGCTGATGGCACTATTGACAAATATAAGGCAAGACTTGTTGTCAAAGGTTATAGACAAAAGGAAGGCCTTGATTACTTTGACACTTACTCGCCAGTAACGAGGATAACATCTATTAGGGTGTTAGTGGCAATAGCGGCCGTGTATGGTCTTGAAATCCATCAAATGGATGTTAAAACAGCTTTCTTAAATGGAGAATTAGAGGAAGAGATTTACATGGAACAACCTGAGGGTTTTGTGGTAACTGGTAAAGAAAAGAAAGTGTGCAAACTTGTTAAGTCACTTTATGGACTTAAACAAGCACCCAAATAATGGCATGCCAAATTTGACCAAACAATGTTGGCAAGTGGGTTTAAAATCAACGAGTGCAACAAATGTTTTTACATTAAAAACACTCCAGGTCATGAAGTCATTGTTTGTTTATATGTTGATGACATGTTGATAATGAGCAAAAACATGGCAGATATAAATGCTACTAAGCGCGTGTTGGCTAGCAAATTCGATATGAAAGACTTAGGAGTTGCTGATGTGATCTTAGGAATCAGAATTCACAAGACTCCACAAGGTCTAGCATTATCACAGTCTAACTACATTGAAAAGGTACTTGACAAGTTCAAGTATTTGGATTCCAAAATTGCCAAGACTCCAATTGACGTGAGTTATGCACTTCAAAAGAATGAAGGTGAAAGTGACTCACTATTGGATTATGCAAGAGTATTGGGAAGTTTGATGTATATCATGAATTGTATACGACCAGATATAGCATGTGCTATTAGTAAACTAAGTCGGTTTACAAGTAATCCCAATCACATTGGATGGCAATGAAACGGGTTTTGGGGTATCTCAAACATACCCAAAATTACGCTTTGCATTATAACAAATATCCCTCCGTGATCGAGGGATATAGTGATGCAAATTGGATCACTGGATCATCTAAAGTTAAATCCACGAGTGGATATATTTTCACAATTGGGGGTGGAGCAATGTCTTGGAAATCATCCAAACAAACGTGCATCGCCCGTTCTACAATGGAATCTGAATTCATAGCTTTAGATAAGGCCGGTGAAGAAGCTGAATGGCTCCGAAATTTCTTGGAAGATATTCCATTTTGGCCCAAACCTTTGGCATCTATTTGTATACATTGTGATAGTCAAGCGGTAATAGGCAGGGCAGAGAGCGTTATGTATAACGGAAAATCTCGTCATATACGACGGAGACACAATACCGTTAGACAACTACTCTCTAGTGGTGTTATCACAATTGACTACATAAAGTCAAGAGATAACGTGTCGGATCCACTTACAAAAGGCCTATCTAGAGAGGCAGTTGAAAGATCATCAAAGGGAGTGGGGTTAAGATCTAGGACAAGTCATCATGACGGTAACTCTACCTAGCAGACTGGAGATCCCACGAGCTAGGTTCAAAGATATCAAACAAAGTTATGAATGACGGTTCAATATTGTCAAATAACTCAACCCATTCTCGTGATGAAGGCAATGTTCAGAAATCGAGGTAAAGCATTAAGGCTTTTTAATGAGTCAACAAAGTTTAAAGGTTTTTTAATGATTTGCTAAGTCTGGCAGGATATGACCATATAGTGTGTCTATAGGATTACACGTTTAGAAATCACCTATGTGAGTGTGAAGTGTAAGCCGCTTCAAGGGGAATGAAAGTAAAGGCCCATTCTCTAAGCACTCATGAAACCAGGCGGTGTTCATGGCTGAAACGAACACAACCGTGAGGACCATAGATGGTTAAGGATTGATTGTGTGACTTATGTTGTCTAGGTATACAACAAAGCTCGACGGTTCAAAGATATCAAATCTGCCGATTGACCGAGTATATCCGATATAAGTTCACTACGAAAAGTTCAAAGGGAAACCTACTTATCCAGATGCAATTAATTCTTGCATGTAAAACACACACGCGTCCGTGCATTCCTTTATTTTATAGCCATTCCCCATTCATGTGGGGGATTGTTGGGATTTTAAGCTTGTGTAGCTTAAAGAAGGTGAATGAGAAATGGAGGAAAAATAAAATATTTGAGTTTTCCTTGGGAAAGGGACATTGTCCCATATCGGAGAAAGAAAAGGCTTTTGATGGGTATATATATAATTGCTCTTCTTCTAGCTCTTAAAGAGTTAAGAAAAAGGCAAGCCTCGCGCCGTCGTCGTCGTCGTCGCTCGCTCAGCTCGGCTTCGGCTTCGGCTTCGGATTGATTGATTGATCTTTTTGGACAAAATTCCTTTCAATTATTTAATTAATTAATTAATAAAAAAATTCTCGGATTATTTTAAATATATTTTTCCCGCAATATTTCAAACACCCCTTTTCCAATAGCCATGATTGTTTCTGAAAGGTTGCAAATCTTTTTAGAAACAATGACAGCAACTCTATAAATATAGTTTGAATCCCAGAATCTTTCCTTACGAAATTTTCTGAGCTTTTTCTTCTTCTTCTTCTGCACAATATTTTTCAGTGTGTTTTACAACCATTGAGTGGTTCGCAGTTCATCAGAGTTTTGGTACAAATACACTGGTGAGTTTAATCGTTCTATCCTGGGAGGATATATTCCAGCACATCGGGTACTTGAGGGAAATAATTTCCTTAAGGACACACTGTATATTCAGTGGGCTCGATTTATTCCTATACTATTTTTTTTGTTTTCCAGAATCTATTTCGTTAAACAAGTACTACTAACTTTATATTTTATTTTTTCAGAAAGTTTAATTGTTTATTACAGCAATACAGAATAATAACACAAGTATATTTGAAAAGGCTGGTGCTGAGTCTCAAATGACATGCTCATATGCCCCCACAACAGTATAAGGTTGGGAATGAAAAAAGAGATATTATTTGAAAGTTATTAGGATACTTTTTCAAAAAGTAATGTCATGGAAGACTGTTTTTTTCTTCTTCTGTCGTTAATGTTTTCCTTGAGATATTACATCCATATACTTTAATCATTAAGATTAACTAAAGAAATTATTTCATAACAAAAATCATTAAATATGATGCATACTTTGATTGGTTTTACAACTTTAATATATAACTTGTGATGCCACACTTTGATTGTGTAAAAACTTTATAATTAATTTTTATGCATTTGAAAGTTTATTACTTTTTATATGCGTATTATATTCGACATAAAGTATTCGTGCAACGCAGGAGCATTGATTGAACTTTTTACTGTCACGACTCAAAATCTACCTAGTCGTGATGGCACTTAACCCAACCCGTCAGGTAACCCAATTAACAACTACCCAATTCAATTAATATTTAACTGACTCTAATACACTCCCCAAGGACTGGTAGTACAAATCATGAGCTTCTAAGATTAGAATTTAAAAACTGGTATGAAATAAATACATCATCTGTTCGAAATATACATAAACAGATTTTTATAAATCTAAGGCTACCATGAACAAGAGGCAGTTATGACCTGAACACAGGTACATCTTCAAATTCAGCTCCCATCGATCACAACAATATCAATATCCAATATCTTACATAAGGTGCAGAAGTGTAGTATGAGTACAACCGACCATATGTACTCAATAAGTAACAAACCTAACCTTAGGTTGAAAGTAGTGACGAGCTGGAACAAAGGTCAGGGTCCAACACCAATAGCCAACAACAGTTCATAACAACATAATAGAAGTAATAAAAGAAATAGTTCAGACATAAAATGCTCAGCTCGTTCACAGTTCCAGAAAAATAGGCCTGCTTTTCAAGTATATCAGTGAAAACCCGAATCTTTTACCGAAATCACTAAAATATGAGTACGTTTTGTAAAACTGTAATTTTTCCAAAAACTTTTCAACAACAGATAGGATGTTTCATTTTCAAATGGCATGAGGAAAATACATCTCTATGCCTACATGTCAATGATTATGTGAAGTCATGAATGACGCAATATCGTACAACATGAGGAAAAATGCATCTCTATGCATGTATGTCAAGTGTGCATGTCAATGCGATATAACTCAGTAATAAAACCATATGTATACTCTCAGAGTATCAATTCACTCAGTCCTCCCAATCACTCAGTCCTCACAATCACTCATTCCTCACAGTCACTCAATCCCCCCAATCTCTCGGTAGTCGGCACTCGACACTCGCACTCAGTAGGTACATGCGTTCACTGGGGGTGTGTACAAACTCCGGAGGGGCTCCTTCAACCCTAGCGCTATAAACCGCACGGACAACTCACGTGTTGCATGGACAACTCACGTGCTATAGTATAAATATCTAGATCTGCACGGACAACTCACGTGATGCACGAACAACTCACGTGCTATAGTATCAATATTTGGATCCGCACTGACAACTCACGTGCTATAGTATTAATATCTGGATCCGCACGGATAACTCACGTGCTACAGTATCAATATCTCAAAAATCAGGCCCTTGGCCTCACTCAGTCATCAATCTCTCCAGTTTCTCGGGCTCACAATGTCATGAAACTAGCCCAAAATGATGATATGACGTATCAATAAATAACAACAGAGACTAAGAATGATATACAATGAATGTATATGACTGGGTACGAAATTATATTTTAAACATATACTTCGACAACAGAACTGACCTCAGTGGGTCCCAATAATACCAACATTTGCATAAGCATGATTTCTAGCATGAGTCACAGCTTAGTTTCTCTAACACATAAAAATACATGGAAAAATATAAGTTAATTGACTATACAGCTCTACTGAATCAACTGAATCTCAATTTCTACGGTGCACGCCCACACGCCCATCACCTAGCATGTGCGTCACCTCCAAACAATTCACATAACACGTATAATTAGGGTTCATACCCTCAGCTCCAAGTTTAGAAGAGTTTCTTACTTCGAACAAGCCAAATCCAATGTCGAGCAAGCTAAACAATGCTCCAGAAATTCCATTCTACGCGTATCAACTTCCGAACGGCTCGAATCTAGTCACAATTAATTCGATTCATTCACACAAATTATAGGAATTAATTTCATATCAAAATACTAATTTTTTCTAAAAATTTCGAAATTACACTCAAAACTCGCCCGTGGGACCCACATATCGGAACCCGATAAAAGTTATAAAATATGAACGCCCATTTAACCACGAGTCCAACCATATCAATTTTACTAAATTCTGACATCAACTAGACCCTCAAATCCTCAAATTAAACCAAGAGGGTTTTCTAAATTTTCCAACTTAATTCACCAATTAAATGTTAAAAACAACCATGAATTCGGGTAATTTGGCCAACATTGAGTTAAGAACACTTACCCCATAATTTTTCTTGAAAATATGCAGAAAATTGCCTCTTCCCGAGCTCCAATTCGTCAAAAATAAAAAATGAACAAACCCTCGATATTAAATATTTTTTTGCCCAACTGTTCTGCCTCGTTTCGTATGTCAAACAATCCCGAAACTCTTTTTTGATATCTCCAATGGATTCCTTGTGAAACTTAAGTCAAGTTAGACTTTTGAATCACTCAGTTTGGCCTTAAAATGAGAGAGAGATGATATTTTGAAGATTTAAATGAAGTCCGAAAATTTAAGGGATAAAAAATGACATTTTCGTAATTATTTTACACCAGAAAATCAGCAACGAAAGAAATTTCGTTTTAGCACACAAAACTTATTCGAAACCTCTCAGACACAAACCATATATGCGTTTCAATCTTAAAACACGCTATGAACCTGCTCGCGCACTCAAAACACTGAAAAGAGGTCATCTTGACCCGATATTGACCATGGTCAAACTCTAAATCCTTAACCTAACTAGTTTCTCAACCAGTGATCCAAAACACACCCGAGCCCCTCGGGACCCTATTCAATTATACCAACAAGTATTAAAACACGGTACGAACTTAGTCAAAACCTCAAATCACATCAAACAACGCTAAAACCACGAATCATACCCCAATTCAAGCTTAACGAAACTAAAAAATTCTAACTTCTACATTCGATGCCGAAACCTATCAAATCAAGTCCGATTGACCTCAAATTTTGCACACAAGTCATAAATAACATAATGGGCCTATGAAAATTTTTAGAACTTGATTCCGACCCCGATATCAAAAAGTCAATTCCCCGGTCAAACTTCCAAACTTAAATTTCTATTTTAGTCATTTCAAGTCTAATTTAACCATGGGCTTCCAAATAATTTTTCGGACACACTCCAAAGTCCAAATTCACCATACGAAACTATTGGAATCATCAAAACTCTTTTCTGGGGTCGTTAACACATAAGTCAACATCCGGTCAACCTTTTCAACTTAAGCTTTCATCCTTGAGACTAAGTGTATTAATTCATTTTGAAACCTCACCGGACCCGAACCAATTACCCCGGTAAGTCACATAATAGTTGTAAAGCACAAGTTGAGCAGTAAATGGGGGAACGAGACTGTAATACTCAAAACAACCGGCCAGGTCGTTACATTCTTTCCCACTTAAACATACGTTCGTCATCGAACTTGCCAAGAGTTGTTTTCAAGCCATCAAATCACTATTCCATCTTACCACGCACGTACCCAGGAGTGATCCCACGCCACCCTATTCCATATAGGCCTGACAATACAACATAATTAAAGATTATTATTTTAACTTTAGTCCAAAAACTTAGAGCCCAATTTCTAACATCCAGAATTCTTTTCAAAACCCGAATCTCACATCTACACCCTGTAAAATTCTGAACAAGTTTTATCAAGCCATAGCCATAACCCCAGATATAATCACATAACATACTACACAACTTGCATGCTAGCAGCACCATTCCCGATCACAGTAATTACTCCAAACCAATCAAGTACTAGTATTAAACCCCACATCAAGCCAAACCTCGCTCCAAAACCTTCGTACACTGCTGATAATAAAAGAAACATACGGAATCTCATAACCCCTTATCAGATTAATAAGTCATGGAGCTCTCTCGCCCCAACCAGAACCATAATCACTGTCTAAGCCGACTTTCAATGTCATCTTACCAAATATACTGTAATCAAACCTGATAGTACTATTCTAGACCATATATTATTAAACACAACTATCCCACAGACATGCCACACCGATATAACTCAAGCCACAACTGCGCAATCTATGTACCCAAAAATAGATAATATCTCAAATAAGAGAACCGTATTGCAAGTTCAACAAGCACCACCACAACTGCAATGTTATAATCTCATCATATATAGTAGAACCAAGACACACGAATTTTATAACGGTAACCAGCTCTTCTAGAGCTCACATTAACATCAACCGCATGGCATGGTCACAGGCCTCCAGTCCAAGCATATCATACAGGAGCAGTCAAATAAGTATACATGTATGTGATAAATAAAATAAGACTCTTATGCTCCTGGACTGGTATAAATAACGCGCCATAGAGTAGGTATGTACAAAGTATGCTATCACAACTCAATTTGGCAAGTTAACGCAGAAATAGCAACTACCAAGTTTATTCAGGGAATTAACCTCTTTGTAACCTAAGGGTATAACCCAGGTAGTTCTCAATAAAGGTATGGATATGAGAAACACTATAACTTTATGCTTAACAGTCAACTCTAGGCATATCATAGCCTAGGCATTATTTCGAGTATGAATACTTGCCCCGATGCCCGCACATGGGCTCAAACCCCATACATATGGGCATTCATAATGCGCGTAGCTATCGCAAATAATTAACGCAACTAGTGCTTCCACTGATTTAAATAAAATACTCATCTTAAACATGCCGCAACCCGAAACAATATGCTTCTGAGAACTCCCAGTTTTCAAATTCATCTAACACATGAATTATTGTAACTGATCCCAACTCCAGCACTATAATGACTAACACATCTTTCATGCACAATCATCCCACGAGGAATACTTTCATAATTCTTCCGTGTAACATAGCAACAATTTGAGTATCAACAGTCTATCAACCAGGTGAGTACCACAATACCGATGAACATCCGTAAGTCAAAACACAATGCGCCTTCTGAAATGCGCACCCTTCTCAGGTATTACCGAGTAGTTATAACATTCCTCTAAATATCTGAAACTAGCCATTTTGTCCAAAATTCGTAACCTTCCCTTCAAGATTGAACTGCCACCTTGTACATGTAAATCTTAATCCCACACAACACACCTCATCTATTATGCCATCATGTGACAAGCACGAGAATCCCATTATCAACTCTGAGTCACCAGCAAATTACATACCCGGTAGTTAGAAACCTTCCATTTGCTTCCATCCAGGAGGATATCACAATACACAACACGTTCCCCACACCAATAGAAAATATCAGGTTCAAACCATGGTAGAAACCACCGAGAACTCTTTGAAACCCATTTGCACATAACCAAGCTATCAGAACTGAATTCCTCTAACTTGACCAAGCGACACAGGTCACCAAACCCAAGAATATTGCCGCCAAAACATCTGTAGAACCTTACCACATTATAATTACCCAAAAGAACCGAGCATGCCATTACCATACTAGTCTAGCCTACTACCCAATTGTCTTATTTTCTCCGAGTTTCTTCTGAATTACCCTCAAATTGACACTTCTCCTTGTCAGAACACTACGATCCTTACCCAAAGCTCACTAAAACACATCCTAACATAAAATGACGCTGCCATAAGGCCCATAAGACACTGTATTCTCCTTAAGCACCCCATAAGTACCACAACCGAAATGCCCCCTCTGAAATTATATTATTTGAGTCTAAGGCCGTTTCATTCACCTTCCTGATATCAAAATATAAAATCCATAATGATAAAAAAAAATACCACAAGTCTCGACACCATCCAAACTAAATCTCAGATTCTAGCCATATACAAATTCGTCAAAAATTCTCAGTTGCTACATATTAATCTTGAATCCATTAGAACTTTCTCGAGAGTCATCCACTCTTCTCAAATATCAATTGCACCGCCCAAACGGGCCGAACTGCCTATGCTCAATTAGCATAACACCACCCCAAAGAAGTAACCATGCCTTAACGCAATCGAGCAAATTCATACACAGTGCACACTACATCCGTTACGAATAACAACTCAACTCATTCCATGATTTTCATATACGCATAAAGTGCAATATAACCCATATCCAGTAATTTCCTTACTCGACTCATCCTCCATCTCAACCTCTGCAAGTCATAACTAATCCGCAAGTATGCCTCAGACCAAAACCAATACAACACATAACCGTGCAATCAAATCGGTGATAGCAGACTCCCATACTTGGCTCAAAGTCATAGAACAAAACATTCCATTACTCATAATATCCATACTTTATTACTGCCATAATACTGCAGTCAGTTCAACGAAAATTCTTCTCAAGCTCTTGCAACACCAATCATGAAATACCTAAATTATCTGCTAAGCTCGCATTTATTTCTATTGACAGTCAGGTCAACTTTCTCAACCAGATTCAAATTCAAATCTCAACACATACACCCCGCTGGTAGAAAAGAAACTCTCCGCTCAAAATTATAAGGGGTACACCTCCGTAGATTACTCTACATGAGATAACCCACATCTTTTGCCTAAAATTGGCATCTTGATATACCCTTTCACAGCCGCAATCACTATGCGATCACTTATTCTCCCTAAGTCCGAACTCATCAACAAGACGTGAAAATCTACTTCGCTCCACAATTAAACAACATGAAATATCCTTCAACACATTCATACTCGAGACTATACGTCAAATCAAGAAGACACCAAGCACCCAACACCCTTTTTTTTATATCTCAAGCAAACTATTCTCGTCACTATCAAACCATCTGAACATATATTGCAGTCACATCATGCTCATCATATAGCTATTCAACCGCTAATCGAGCCACAAATTCCACTCATTGGGACAATACCGGACATATGAGTTCAAATGTACAAGTTCACACAACTGAAGCTACCAAGCCTAAGCTGCTGTCTAAATCTGGCCTCAAGTCATCCAGACTGGCCAATCACCAAAACAAAGAATAGAAATCTCGAACCTCGTTCATGGAATCACAAGCCGACGATGCACATCTGATACCGAGAGCTCACATGCGCACACGAATGCATGGAAGGAATGCAAAGAATTATGTTTCAAGCTGAATCAATTCCGCACGATAAGGAAAGAAATATGGGAAATTATCCTAAATGCCTTGTAGCCTCTCGAAGATAAGTATGGACGTCATCATACTGATCCGCAAGACTCTACTAGACACTTGCTCATGACTTGTAGAACCTATGAACCTAGAGCTCTTATACCAACTTGTCACGACCCAAAATCTATCTAGTCGTGATGGAACCTAACCCAACCCGTCAGGTAACCCAATTAACAACTATCCAATTCAATTAATATTTAACTGACTCTAATACACTCCCCAAGGACTGGTAGTACAAATCATGAGCTTCTAAGATTAGAATTTAAAAACTGGTATGAAATAAATACATCATCTATTCGAAATATACATAAACAGATTTTTATAAATCTAAGGCTACCATGAACAAGAGGCAGTTATGACCTGAACACAGGTACATCTTCAAATTCAGCTCCCGTCGATCACAGCAACATCAATATCCAATATCTTACACAAGGTGCAGAAGTGTAGTATGAGTACAACCGACCATATGTACTCAATAAGTAACAAACCTAACCTTAGGTTGAAAGTAGTGACGAGCTGGAACAAAGGTCAGGGTCCAACACCAATAGCCAACAACAGTTCATAACAACATAATAGAAGTAATAAAAGAAATAGTTCAGAGATAAAATGCTCAGCTCGTTCACAATTCCAGAAAAATAGGCCTGCTTTTCAAGTATATCAGTGAAAACCCGAATCTTTTACCGAAATCACCAAAATATGAGTACGTTTTGTAAAACTGTGATTTTCCCAAAAACTTTTCAACAACAGATAAGATGTTTCATTTTCAAATGGCATGAGGAAAATACATCTCTATGCCTACATGTCAATGATTATGTGAAGTCATGAATGACGCAATATCGTACAATATGAGGAAAAATGTATCTCTATGCTTGTATGCCAAGTGTGCATGTCAATGCGATATAACTCAGTAATAAAACCATATGCATACTCTCATAGTATCAATTCACTTAGTCCTCCCAGTCACTCATTCCTCACAGTCACTCAATCCTCCAAATCTCTCAGTACTCGACACTCGCACTCAGTAGGTACCTGCGCTCACTGGGTGTGTGTACAGACTTCGGAGGGGCTCCTTCAACCCATGTGCTATAAACCGCACAGACAAATCACGTGTTGCACGGATAACTCACGTGCTATAGTATAAATATCTGGATCCACATGGACAAATCACGTGCTGCACGGACAACTCACATGCCATAGTATCAATATCTGGATCTGCACGGCCAACTCACGTGCTATAGTATCAATATCTGGATCCGCACGAACAACTCACGTGCTGCACGAGCAACTCACGTGCTACAGTATCAATATCTCAAAAATCAGGCCCTCGACCTCACTCAGTCATCAATCTCTCCAGTCTCTTCAGCTCACAGTGTCATGAAACTAGCCTAAAATGATGATGACGTATCAATAAATAACAACAGAGACTAATATATGATATGCAATGAATGCATATGACTGGGTACGGAATTACAATTTAAACATATACTTCGACAGCAGAACTGACCTCAGTAGGTCCCAATAATACCAATATTTGCATAAGCATGATTTCTAACATGAGTCACAGTTCAGTTTCTCTAACATATAAAATACATGGAAAAATACAAGTTAATTGACTATACAGCTCTACTGAATTAACAGAATCTCAATTTCTACGGTACACGCCCGTCACCTAGCATGTGCGTCACCTCCAAACAATTCACATATCACGTATAATTAGGGTTCATACCCTCAGCTCCAAGTTTAGAAGAGTTACTTACCTCGAACAAGCCGAATCCAATGTCGAGCAAGCTAAACAATGCTCCAGAAATTCCATTCTATGCGTATCAACTTCCGAACGACTCGAATCTAGTCACAATTAATTCGATTCAGTCACACAAATTATAGGAATTAATTTCATATCAAAATACTATTTTTTCCAAAAAATTCCAAAATTACACTCAAAACTCGCTCGTGGGTCCCACATCTCGGAACCCGATAAAAGTTACAAATATGAACGCCCATTCAACCACGAGTCCAAACATACCAATTTTACTAAATTCTAACATCAACTAGACCCTCAAATTAAACCAAGAGGGTTATCTAAATTTTCCAATTTAATTCACCAATTAAATGTTAAAAACAACCATGAATTCGGGTAATTTGACCTACATTGAGTTAAGAACACTTAACCCGTAATTTTTCTTGAAAATATGCAGAAAATCGCCTCTTCCCGAGCTCCAATTCGTCAAAAATGGAAAATGAACAAACTCTCGATATTAAATATTTTTTTGCCCAGCTGTTCTGCCTCGTTTCGTATGCTAAACAATCCCGAGACTCTCTTTTGATGTCTCCAATGGATTTCTTGTGAAAGTTCAGTCAAGTTAGGCTTTTGAATCACCCAATTTGTCCTTAAAATGAGAGAGATATGATGTTTTGAAGATTTAAATGAAGTCTGAAAATTTAAGGGATAAAAAATGATATTTTGGTAATTATTTTACACCGATAATCAGCAACGAAGGAATTTTCGTTTTAGCACCCAAAACTCATTCGGAACCTCTCAGACACTAACCATATATGCATTTCAATCATAAAATACGCTACGAACCTGCTCGCACACTCAAAACACTGAAAAGAGGTCATCTTGACCTGATATTGACTGTGGTCAAACTCCAAATCCTTAACTTAACTAGTTTCTCAACCAGTGATCCAAAACACACTCGAGTTCCTCGGGACCCCATTCAATCATACCAACAAGTATTAAAACACGATATGAACTTAGTCAAAACCTCAAATCACATCAAACAATGCTAAAACCACGAATCATACCCCAATTCAAGCTTAACGAAACTAAGAAATTCTAACTTCTACATTCGATGCCGAAACCTATCAAATCAAGTCCGATTGACCTCAAATTTTGCACACAAGTCATAAATAATATAACGGACCTATGAAAATTTTTAGAACTCGATTCCGACCCCGATATCAAAAAGTCAACCCCCCGGTCAAACTTCCAAACTTAAATTTCTATTTTAGCCATTTCAAGCTTAATTTAACTATGGACTTCCAAATAATTTTTCGGACACACTCCAAAGTCCAAAATCACCATACGAAGTTATTGGAATCATCGAAACTCTATTCCGGAGTCGTTTACACATAAGTCAACATCAGGTCAACCTTTTCAACTTAAGCTTTCATCCCTGAGACTAAGTGTATCAATTCATTCCGAAACCTCATCGGACCCGAACCAATTATTTCGGCAAGTCAAATAACAGTTGTAAAGCACAAATTGAGCATTAAATGGGAGGACGAGGTTGTAATACTCAAAACAATCGGCGGGTCGTTACATTTACCCTTCATTAAAAGACATCACAATAGACAAAATTGTCATTTACTATTTTCCTCAAATTATTACTTAATTATTTTTATAATATTTCACTAAATAATTATGCACAAATTTATTAAAAGAAAGTCCTTATTCCCTTTGATTTCTTTCCAAATATGGAGACTTGAAGAAGTCACTATATAAGCATATCTCCAAGTAAATTTGGAGAATTGAAAACGTATACGTAGCCGCCTATATAGTTCTAGAAAAACTTATGGTTGTAAATTTGTTTCATAGTTTGTTTTGATTTGATTTAGGTTTAGCTTTTTATTTTTGCTTTATTCTTTGTAGTATATTTTCATGAATTAATATCCAACAATAATTTTGACTTTCAATTTAGAACTCTGCATAAACTCTTTGCTAAAGTTCTTGCTAATGTTCTTCTTGATTTTATTGGCAATCTAAAGTGTCAGTCGATCAGGTATGCCTTTATATTAATTTAAAGTGCTGAGAATTTTTTGCTTAATTATGATGTGGTTTCTCTTTTATTATAATAATAATAGTGCAATTTATTTTTTCTAGCCCTTCTACACAGTAAATTTATTCTTTTTCCTAAAACACAGTCTTTTCTTTCTTGTATAGGATTATAGTTTTGTCACGACCCAAAAATCTCACCCGTCGTGATGGCGCCTATCCCAATATTAGGCAAGCCGATAATTTCAATAAACTCCCATATCTTTTATGTTTAAAAAAAACAATATGATTAAATTCAGCGGAAGAAAATTTACAAATACATATATAAACACTCCCAAAACCTGGTGTCACTAAGTACATGAGCATCTAATATGAGTAAAAGTTTGGAAAAATACGGTCCATAACAGTCTGAGACCAAATACTGTAAATAAAGAGATAGGGAAGGAGAGGCAAGGTGTGCGAAATACGGCAGCTACCTCTAAATCTCCGAAAAAGTCAACTGTGCAAGGGAATCAACACCCGCTATGTCCGAAAATACCTGGATCTGCACACGAAGTGTAGGGTATAGTATGAGTACAACCAACTCAGTAAGTAACAATAATAAATAAAGAACTGAAGATAGTGACGAGCTACACAATTATAGTTCACTTTCAGTAATTCCAGCAAAGAATAGACATGCTTTCAAATCCAGCAGTTTAAGTCAAATCAATTTATACAATTCAAGTTCATGTAATCCAGATATGGAATCCTTTAGAAATTTCACCACAACAACAGATAGCAACTAAGTGCATCAACTAATAAAAAACAAGTACAACCTCTCGGGACAACAATCACTCACTAGGCTCCCAGCCCTTAGCACTCACACTCAATGGATACTCGCGGTCACTGGGGGTGTACAGACTCCGAAGGGGCTCCTACAACACAAGCGCTATAATTTGCACGGCTAACTCACGTGTTGCACGGACACCTCACTTGCCATAGAATCAATACCTGGATCCGCACGGCCAACTCACGTGTTGCACGGACAACTCGCGTGCTATAGTATCAATAACTGGATCCGCACGGCTAACTCACGTGCTGCACGGATAACTCACGTGCTATAATAAGCCTATAAGGCCTGCTGCAGGCGGGCATCCCCGATTCACATAATAATAATAATAATAATATTAATAATATATATAAAGCCAACATGACCTGTTGCGGCGTGCAGCCCGATCCCAAAACTATCCTCATAGTCAGGCCCTCGGCCTCCCTCAGTCATTAATCTCTTCAGTCTCTTTATCATGGGCTCACAATGTCATAAAAATAGCCCGAAAATGATAATATGATGTATCAATAAATAACAATAGAGACAGGGATAAAATAATCAAGTAAACTGTGACTGAGTACAAAATAACAATTTAGCAGATAGTTCAACATGCACACGATCTCTGTGGTTTCCAACAGTACCAACATATAGCCTAAACATGGTTTCTAACATGACTTACAGTCAAATTTCCACAACACATAGAGAGCACATTGCTAACAACAAGTTACTCAACTTTACAGTTTTTACGGGACGGACCAAGTCATAATCCCCTCGGTGCACGCCCACACGCCCGTCACCTAGCATGTGCGTCACCTCCAAAATAATCACATGACATAAAATTCGGGGTTTCATACCCTCAGGACCAGATTTAAAACTATTACTTACCTCATAGCGTGAAATTCTTTACTCTGTTATGCCTTTGCCTCGTAAATCAGCCTCTGAATGCCTCAAATCTAGTCATAAATAATACGTTTTAGTCAATAAAATTTATTGGAATTAATTTCATATGAAAATATAATTTTTCAATAAAAATCCGAATTTTAACTCCAAATATCTCTCATGGGGCCCACGTCTCGGAACTCGACAAAAGTTACAAAATATGAACCCCCATTCCACCATGAGTCTAACCATACCAAAATTATTAAATTCCGATAACAATTCGACCCTCAAATCCTCAAACTTATCCAAGAGGGTTTTCAAACTTTTTCAACTTAATTCTCAATTAAATGATACAAACAACCATGGATTCGGGTAATTTAATCAATATTGAGTTAAGAACACTTACCCCATTATTTTCTATGAAAATCTCCCAAATATCGCCTCAATCCGAGCTCCAAATCGTTAAAAATGGAAAATGGGACAAAGTCCCATTTTCTGAACTTAAACTTTCTGTCGAGACCTCTCTTCTTCGCAAACGCGACAGGTCCCTCACGTTCGCGAGGCACAACTTGACTGCCCACAAATTTAACCCTTCGCGAACGCGACAATGGCTTCGCAAAGGCGAAGCTTTACCAGCTGAGACCTTCGCGAACGCGACCACCACCTCGCGAACGTGTAGAACAAGGACCTGGGGTCCCCAATAGCCTCACTCCTATTCGCGAACGCGACACCACTCACGCATTCGCGATGCACACACAGGCCATATCTTCGCATTCGCGTCCTCCACTTCGCGAACGCGAAGAATAAAACCTCACACTCTGAAAGCACTCTTCACGACTGCGAGGGCCCACTCGCGAACACGACTGCGAGGGCCCACGACTGATCCGTTAACCTCCCGGAACTCACCCTAGCCCCCCGGGACCTCAACCAAATATACCAACAAGTCCTAAATCATCATACGAACTTAGTCGAACCGTCAAATCACCTCAAACAATGCTAAAACAATGAATTACACCCAATTCAAGCCTAATAAACTTTGAAATTTCCAATTTCTACAAATGACTCCGGAACCTATCAAATCACGTCTGATTGACCTCAAATTTTGCACACAAGTCATAAATGACATAACAGAGGTATTCAAATTTTCAAAATTGGATTTCGACCCCGATATCAAAAAGTCAACCCTCCGGTCAAACTTTTCAAAATTTTAACTTTCGGCATTTCAAGCCTAATTCCACCACGGACCTCCAAATAATTTTCCGGACACGCTCCTAAGTCCAAAATCACCATACCGAGCTATTGGAATCGTCAAAATTCAAATCCGAGGTCGTTTACACATAAGTCCACATATGGTCACTTTTCTAACTTAAAATTTTTAATTATGAGACTAAGTGTCTCATTTAACTCTGAATCCCTCCGGACCCGAACCAACTAACCCGATAAGTCACATATCAACTGTAAGGCATAAATTGCGCATTAAATGGGAGAACGGGGCTGTAATACTCAAAACGACCGGCCGGGTCGTTATATTCTCCCCCACTTAAACATATGTTCGTCCTCGAACGTGCCAAGAGTGGTTCCAAGCCATCAAATCACTATTCTATATTACCACGCGCGTACCCGGGGTTGATCCCACGTCACCCTATTCCACATAGGCCTAACAACACAATACAACTAGAAATCCTTAATTTAGCCTTAGCCCTAAAACCTTGGAATTCAATTCCCAACCTTCAAAATTTCTGTTCAAGTTACGAATCTTACATTTACACATTGTATGAGTCTGAACAAGCTGCATCGAGCTATAACTATAATCACGGATATAATCACCCAGCATATTACATAACTCGCCTGCTCATAGCACCATTCCTGATCACAGTAACTACTCCAAGCCAACCAAGTACTAGCATTAAACCCCACATCGAACAAAAACTCATCCCAACACCTTCGTACACTGTTGATAATAAAAGAAACACACAGCAACTCATAACCATTCATCAGATCCACCATTTGTGGAGCTCCCTCTCCTTCGAAAAAAACCATAGCAAATTTCTAAGTTGACTTTCAATATTATCCTTTCAAATATATTGTAATCAAACATGATAGTACCCATTCTAGGTCCGATGACCTTATATTATTAAACACAACTATCCCACAGACACGCCACATCAATATAACTCCAGCTACAACTGTGCAATCCATGTACCCAATTATGGGAGATGTCTCAAGGACGAGAACCATATTGCAAGTTCAACAAGCACCACCACAACCACAATGTCACAACCAACTCCTCAAATTTCGTGAAGAGGATAACCGTAGGCGCATGTACACAATTCCTCAAATACGCTGCTCATGTAATTTTTATTTTTATCATAGAGGAAGGAAAGCAATGAAATACGATAAATTATCAAAAAAAATAAAATTTCCATACACGCCACGGATAACTCACGTGCCAATAATATGAACCACCTGGCATGGTCACAGGCCTCCAGTCCCAGCATATCATACAGGAGTAATTAAACAAGTACACTTGTATATGATAATGAAATAAGATTCTTATGCTCCTGGACTGGTATAAATAGCACGCCATAGTGCAAGCATGTGTAAAGTCTGCTATTACACTTTAAATCGGCAATTTAACGCAGAAATAGTAACTACCCTATTTATTCCGGGAAATTAGCCTCTTTGTAACCTCAAATGTACCCCAGATAGTTTTCAACAAAGGTATGAACATGAGAAACGTTATAACTTTACACTTAACAATCAACTCTAGGCATATCATAGCCTAAGCATTCTTTCGAGTATGAATACTTGCCTTGATGCTTGCACATTGGCTCAAACCTCACATATATGCACACTTATAGCGCGTAGCTATCACAAATAATTAACGCAACTAGTGCCTCCACTAAGTTTAAAGAAAATACTCACCTCAAACAGGCCACAACCCGAAACAATATACTTCTGAGAACTCTTAGTCTCCAAATTCATCAAACACATGAATCACCGTAACCGATCCCAACTCTAGTACTAGAATGACTAACACATCTTCCATTCACGATATTCCCATGAGGAATACTTTCATAATTCTTCTGTGCCACATAGCAATAATTTGAATATCAGCAGTCTATCAACCAGGTGAGTATTGCAATACCAAAGAACATCCGTAAGTCAAAACACAATGTGCCTTTTGAAATGCACACCCTTCTCAGAGATTACCTAGCAGTTATAACATTCATCGAAATATTTGAAATTGACCATGTTGTCCAACATTCGTTACCTTCTCTTCAAGACTGAACTGTCACCTTGTACATGTAAATCCTAATCCCGCACAACACGCCACATCTAATATCTATCATGTGAAAAGCATCAGAATCTCATTATAAACTCTGAGTCACCAGCAAATTACATGTCCTATTAGTTAGAAACCTTTCTCTTGCTTCTTTCCAGGAGGAAATTACAATACACAACACATTCCCCATACCAGTAGAAACTATCCTGCTCAAACCATGGTAAAAACCATCAAGAACACTTTGAAATCCATTTGCACATAACCAAGCTATCAGAACTGAATTCCTCTAACTCGACCAAGCCACACAGGTTGCCAAATCCGAGAGTATTGCCACAAAACACCCGTAAAGCCTCACCTCATCATAAGAACTAAAAGAATCGAGCATACCATTACCATATTGATCCAACATGTTACCCATTTGTCCTATTTTCTTCGAGTTTCTTCTGGATTATCCTCAAGTTGCCATTTCTCCTTGTCAGAACACCACTACTTTACCCAAAGCTCACTACAAGACATCCTAACATACAACTACACCGCCCTAAGGCCCATAAGCCATTGTATTCTTCTTAAGCACCTCCATAAATATCACAATTGTAACATTCACTCCGAAAATACCTTATGCGTATTTAAAATTGTTCATCTTTCCTTTCTTATACTTAAATGTATAATCCATAGTCAAACAGAATTACCGCACGTCCCGATACCATCCAATTAAATAACTAATTCTAGTGATATACAATATCAAAAAAAATTCAATTTCCACATATACATTTTGTATCCATTAGAACCTTCTAGAGAGTCCTTCACTCTGCTCAAATCTAAGTTGCACCGCCCGAAAAGGGGCCGAAAGGCATGTGCTCCCTTAGCTTGACCACACTTAAAGAAATAACCCTACCTTAGCGTCACCAATCAAATTCATACTTCGTGCGTACTACATCCAACAATAATAACTCGGTCATCCCATGATTTTCATATACTCATAAAGTGCAATATAACCTGTATTCAGGAATTTCTTTACTCGAGTCATCCTCGATCTCAACCTCTGCAAGTTATAACTAATCCATAAGTATGCCTCGTACCAAAACTAAAATTTAACACATAACCATGAAATTCAATTGTCAATAGCAGGCTCCCGCACTTAGCTTTAAGCAGCAATTATATAAAATTAGAACCCCGCAAGGATTTATCCTTCTTAATTACCAAGATCTCGTACCGTTAACCCGCCAGACTTCTCGAAGTCTTCTGTTAAGCTTTTTATGAACATTCTGAATTACCAGCCACAGTCACACACTCGACCTCTTACCGGGTAGCAAGTAATATTCGTCGCAAAAGCTTCATCAACATCACGCCACCGCTAACTTCTCATAAGAGATAACCCACCTATGGAATTCCTTACCGACATCTTCCAACGACGCTGCACTGGGTACAACGGCCACGTAATCAGTAAATTATCCTAAGCTCACGCTCGTCCACCATTTGTATAAGTATGCACTTTCCCTATTGACATCAACTGAAAGTTCAACAATACCTTCCGAACTCAAGTCATATTGTGCTTGAAACGATAATCAGATCTTCACATCCCTCTTCATTTCAAACAAACTTCTTTCAGCCATATTCAATATTTCTTCGTACAGTAATCATCACTCCAAATAAAGTTTGTAGGACAAATCACATTCTATCATGATTCCAAACCGTTCTACACTTCCTCAAGGCACGTGACTACCTTACCACAGAATTCATATGCTAATCTGCCACTCTTACTTCGGTTAAACCATCTCCTTTAAGCAACTCCTCAACCTCTACTTCTCCTATTTGACCTGCTAGTACTTCAACCACCGCGAAACACTTCCCGTCATGTCTTCCCTCACACTTTGCTGCCCAACTGTTGCATCAAATCAAAATGCATCTTTGTCGCACCTGAACCAATAAAATGTTACCGACCCTAAGCCTCTTCGAAGATCATTTTTCTCGAGCCATCAACATTAGAAATACCCATTCGCAACTACAATTACTTCACAATCACTTACACTCCTTGAGTACAAACTCATTGACAAGACATGCAAATTTAATTTGTCCCACAATTTAATAACGTGAAAGATCTTTCAAAACATTCACACTCGAGATTGTACGCCACATCAAAACAAAATAAAGCACCCAATGGCCTTCCTTTACACTTCAAGGAAACACTTCTCGTCACATTCAAATCGTCTTAACACATCCCACAGTTACATCATACTCAGCAACCATTCCACCGCTCATCGAGCCATAAATTCTACTCGTAGGGACATTATCGGACATATGAGTCCAAATGTACAGGCTACAATTGAAGCTACCGAGCCTAAGCTGCGGTCTAAACCTAGACTTAAGTCCTCCAGACTGGCCCATCACCAGAACACGGAATACACATCTTAAACATCGTTGATGGAATCACAAGTCGGCGATGCACAACTGATATCGAGCGCTCACACGCGCACACGAATGCGTGGAAGGAATTCAAAGAGTTATGTTTCAAGATGAATCAATTTTGCACGATAGAATATAAGAAGGATAATTTTTCCTAAGAGTTCGGCAGCCTCTCGAAGATAAGTACAGACGTCTCCGTACCGATCCGCAAGACTCTACTAAACCTGCTCATGACTCGTGAGATCTATGTAACCTAGGCTCTGATACCAACTTGTCACGACCCAAAATCTCACCCGTCGTGATGGCGCCTATCTCGATACTAGGCAAGCCGACAACATCAATAACCCCATATCTTTTATGTTTAAAAAAACAAAATGATTAAATTCAGCGGAAGAAAATTCACAAATACACATATAAACACTCCCAAAACCCGGTGTCACTAAGTACATGAGCATCTAATATGAGTACAAGTCTGAAAAAATACGGTCCATAACAGTCTGAGACCAAATATTGTAAATAAAGAGATAGGGAAGGAGAGGCAAGGTGTGCGAAATACGGCAGCTACCTCTAAATCTCCGAAAAAGTCAACTGTGCAAGGGAATCAACACCCGCTATGTCCGGGAATACCTGGATCTGCACACGAAGTGCAGGGTATAGTATGAGTATAACCAACTCAGTAAGTAACAATAATAAATAAAGAACTGAAGATAGTGACGAGCTACATAATTATAGTTCACTTTCAGTAATTCCAGCAAAGAATAGACATGCTTTCAAATCCAGCAGTTTAAGTCAAATCAATTTATACAATTCAAGTTCATGTAATCCAGATATGGAATCCTTCAGAAATTTCACCACAATAACAGATAGCAACTAAGTGCATCAACTAATGAAAAACAAGTACAACCTCTCGGGACAACAATCACTCACTGGGCTCCCAGCCCTCAACACTCACACTCAATGGATACCCGCGCTCACTGGGGTGTACAGACTCCGAAGGGGCTCCTACAACCCAAGCGCTATAATCTGCACGACCAACTCATGTGTTGCATAGACAACTCACGTGCCATAGTATCAATATCTGGATCCGCACGGCCAACTCACGTGCTACACGGACAACTCGCGTGCTATAGTATCAATATCTGGATCTGCACGGCCAACTCACGTGCTGCACAGACAACTCACGTGCTATAATAAGCCTATAAGGCATGCTGCAGGCGGGCAGCCCCGATCCACATAATAATAATAATAATAATATATATAAAGCCAACATGGCCTGCTGCGGCGTGCAGCCCGATCCCAAAACTATCCTCACAGTCAGGCCCTCGACCTCTCTCAGTCATTAATCTCTTCAGTCTCTTTATCACAGGATCACAATGTCATAAAAATAGTCCGAAAATGATGATATGATGTATTAATAAATAACAACAGAGACTGGGATAAAATAATCAAGTAAATTGTGACTGAGTACAAAACAACAATTTAGTAGATAGTTCAACATGCACACGATCTCTGTGGTTTCCAAAAGTACCAACATATAGCCTAAACATGGTTTCTAATATGACTTACAGTCAAATTTCCACAACACACAGAGAGCACATTGCTAACAACAAGTTATTCAACTTTACAGTTTCCACGGGACGGACCAAGTCATAATCCCCTCGGTGCACGCCCACACGCCCGTCACCTAGCATGTGCGTCACCTCCAAAATAATCACATGACACAAAATCCGGGGTTTCATACCCTCAGGACCAGATTTAAAACTATTACTTATCTTAGAGCGTGAAATTCTTTACTCTGCTATGCCTTTGCCTCATAAATCGACCTCTGAATGCCTCAAATCTAGTCACAAATAATTCATTTTAGTCAATAAAATTTATTGGAATTAATTCCATATGAAAATACAATTTTTCCAAAAAAATCCGAATTTTAACTCCAAAAATCGCCCGTGGGGCCCACGTCTCAGAACTCGACAAAAGTTATAAAATATGAACTCACATTCCACCACAAGTCTAACCATACCAAAATTACTAAATTCCGATAACAATTCGCCCCTCAAATCCTCAAATATATCCAAGAGGGTTTTCAAACTTTTACAATTTAATTTCCCAATTAAATGATAAAAATAACCATGGATTCGGGTAATTTAACCAATATTGAGTTAATAACACTTACCCCGTTGTTTTCTCTGAAAATCTCCCAAAAATTGCCTCAATCCGAGCTCCAAATCGTTAAAAATGGAGTCTCATTTTCTGAACTTAAACTTTCTGTCGAGACCTCTCTTCTTCGCGAACGCAACAGGTCCCTCGCGTTCGCGAAGCACAACTTGACTGCCCACAAATTTAACCCTTCGTGAACGCGTAGAACAAGGACCTGGGGTCCCCAATTGCCTCACTCCTCTTCTCGAACGCGACACCACTCACGAGTTCGTCATGCACACACAGACCATACCTTCGCGTTCGCGTCCTCCCCTTCGCGAACGCGAAGAACAAAATCTCACACTCAGAAAATACTCTTCGCGAACGCGAGGGCCCACTCGTGAACGCGAAAGAATAAATTAGAAAAATGCAGCAGCAGATATCAGCAATCTCACCAAGGCCAAAAATGATCCGTTTACTTCCCGGAACTCACCCGAGCCCCCCGGGACCTCAACCAAATATACCAACAAGTCCTAAAACATCATACGAACTTAGTCGAACCCTTAAATCACCTCAAACAATGCTAAAACGTTGAATTACACCCCATATTTGTGTTATATATTTATATGTTTATAAGTTTGCCTATATATAGCTCATTGAAGTCATTATGATCTTCATTTATATTTTTCATTTTCTATAAATTTACTCTTTTGAATTTTTTGTTCCTTTTTCAACTTTAAATCGTTGATTATATTTAAATGCGCTGATAGCTTAAGAAACTTTTTTCATAGTTTATTTGATTAAATATTTTACTTAGTAATTTATTATTATTGTAAATAATGCGCATCTAAATGATTAAATGATAAATAGTCATCATTTTTGTTTCAATGTGAAATAATTAATTAGAAATTTTTAGGACCGACAACAACGTTTATGAAAGAGAAATTAGGTTAGGTTCAAAAATGCACTAACATATTATTATATCATACAATAAAAATACCTATAATTAAATAATATATAACTAACTTAGCTGATCTATTTATCTCTGCAAGTTCTAAAAATATTTAATTACTATATCTATATAATCACATTTATTTTTGTCACTTAAATGACGGTTTAATGTTATTTTTTATTTTACATAATTAATTTTTTCTGTATACAAATTTTAGTTTACTGACGTTGTATACACGTGCAACGCACGTTCACTAAGACTAGTTATTATAAAAGCACAAATGTTCCATACTAAATGTTGATCGATTAAAATATTTATAAAATATTGACTGGCTTATATATTTTTTATTATTTATTTTCGTTTTGGCAACAACTTAGAAGGGAATGACACTACTGGAAATAGATACGTTAGAATAAGGGATATAAATTGATTAAAATATCTTTGAAATATTGACGAACTTTTATACCCTATATTATTTATATTAATTTTGGCAACAATTTATAGGGAATGACACAACTAAAAATAGACACGTTGGAATGAGAAATTGTCGTAGAATAGGAACTTAACCACGAAAGAGATAAAGTTTCGAATCAAATAAGAAAAAGTGAATCCTAAAACTAAATCTAATAAACTTTCCTCTAGGTAAACGTGGAAGAAATACATTAGAATTGAATGAAAGTTATGTCATTTGTACATTGTCAAATATTTTCAAAGTACTAAAATTAGAGTTGTCAAAATGGGCTTGGTCCGTGAGGCCAATTCAACTTAGTCCGCTATTTGGGTAGGGTTGGGCAGGATATTTTGAGCCCATTTAAAACTGAGGTTTATAAGCCTGACCCAAGTTAACCCGCTGGCCCTTGAGGCTTGACCAAGGTTGGGCCTAGGCCGGCCCATGGGCCAAAAATTAATTAAATTCAAATTAATTAACTATTAAATATTTAATATTTAAAAAAAGTAAAAACTAATAAAACTATTAACTATAATCCCCCTTCCTCAACCCTAGATTGCTCATTTACCCTTTTATATCAACTAGAATTTAGATTTTTGACATGCATGTAATATGACAAAATTAGTTTTTCTTTAACTTAATTAATAACGAACTCGAAAAGTTTTAGGTGGCCAATAATAATTTTTTTTCAAAAGAAAATATTACTTTAAGTGGCCAATGATACGGTTGGATTACTTTAATATATTATTAATATTTAAACTACTCTTCAGTATAGATAAAAATCAATTTTAAATACACAAAAAAAAAAATTGACCACTAGCAAATTTCAGGAATTTAAAAATTTATTGACTATAATGATAAAATCAACAAATGATGTTAATCATAAAATTAAAAAACCTCATCATATAAACTTACTGAAACAATCACTGAATCTGAGAAAAATGAAAGAAAAGTATTAAGAAAATATTCATGTAACTTTAAAAAAGAAGAGCTAGAGATATAGAGAATTTGCATTTCAATTACGAGATTGCACGTCAAATATCAAGCTTTTGTTCGCTCTTAGCAAACAGAAGTTGTTTACATGATTAAGCGACCACATTAAAAAATATAAAGGATTTAAAAAAATTCTTTTATCTAAAAAAAATTGATGGGCCGGCCCGTGCTAGCCCACGACCCTCTTAGGGTTGGGTTGGCCCATCCCATTCATATGGTGGGTCGGCCCATCCTAGCCGACCAAATTTAAAAGCCCACGAGACTTGGGCTGGGCTGACCCGTTTTGATAGCTCTAACTAAAATTAAAATGATTAGTTTAAAATTTTAAAGAAAAATTGTTTTGGTATCCGAAACTAACAACAGACTGTTATTCAAGAGAATTTTTATGATTTTTTACGGTATTTTATTTCCAATCCAACGTACTCAAACGACTTTGTGTTTGATTTTATGTTTTTAGAAATCTAGTTTTAGGCCATTTTTTCACGTTTCGGACATTAATAAATTTTTATTTTTATAAATAAGATAACTGTATTAATAATTATAAACTAACATAACTGCATATCAAAGGAAGGACCAGAGTATCACATTTGCAACGCACAATCAAGACTAGATAACGTGGAAGAAATTAAAATTCATTGGCATTAAACTTAAATTATTTTTCAAAGAGATAATTTCATGTTGAATAAAATCGTAATTCATTAAGGCTATTTAATATTTTGAACACTCAATAAACTAGCTAGACATTGAATTCTTTAAAGTGAAGCTCCATATAGTTAGTCCACATAATATCGTTAACCAATGGTGAATTATCCGCTAAATGACTCAAATTAATTAACACAAAAATTCATAAGCTTAATGAAAGTATCCTACTTTATTAATCTACCTCAAGTGCATAATCAACCATATATTTATAACAGTTGTCCAAGACTTTAGGAGTTTTTCAATAGATCTCCTGCCATTATGAAACTCTCGCAAAGTCTGAACAAGATGTCTACTATCGTATTTGCTTTATTATTAAAAAATAACTCAATTTTAGATTGATAGTTGACAGCAAACAAACGGATATATATTAAAGGTGTTGGAGTTTTGACTTTTTTGTCGACCCTTGTCCATCCTGCGAATGTCAAGCCCAGCCGAAGTAGCATTTTTAATATCATAAATTATATGAGATTAATTCTTTTCCGATAACAAATTTATTCACATATTTTATGTTAAATATTAGGTGCGCCTATTGTTATACGTGTGAGGCACGTACATAGAGACTAGTATATAATATTTGGATATATGTATTGTTTATGCACCAACAATATTAAGAATAATTTGTAATATTATTATAAAAAAAAGTAAGGTATGAGATGATATTATTATATAAAAAGGTAGGGTAAAGAATAAATTATAATTATTTAATAATAAGGAAAGGTTAGATGAGAGAAAATAATAAGGTAACGACGCGACACCAAATCGGTCATTTAAAGTGTCACTTTTCATGGTTACGTAACGAGCGATTTAACGATACGATACAATAAAATTTAAGTAACAGTGAAAACAAACATTATGTTTAAAGTAACAATACGATACGATACAACAGATAACAACCATGCAAGCTAGCTGTTAACTTTCGATTGAATATCTAGGCCCCGTTTGTTCATAAAAAAGTTTCCCTTCTTTCAAAAAAAAATTCAAAAATGTGTTTGTCCGTGAAATTTTGCAAGTTTTTTGAATTTTTTTCGAAAATGAGTTTCTCAAAAAACGAAAAGTAATTTTGACCACTTTTTCAAAATTTTCAGAAAAAATATTTTTTCTCACTCACAAAACTGCAACATTTTTTCAATCATGTCCAAACATATTTTTAAATTACAAATACCATTTTGCGACTTAACTCCAAATAGTTTTTTTCTTCAAAAATTATAATTTTTATATCCAAACGCCTACTTAAACTACTCAAAAACTATCTATTGAATACTTACGTATGATGTGGAAAAGTGACAAATTAAATAGAGACATATGATATATAATAGGTCCAAAATAATTATCAAAAAATAAAGAAATTTTTACCTAAATATACTCCTTTAGATAAATATTTATTATTATTTTTAGGTTCCTTAAAAATTACGTTGTGTATCTGTATTTATTATTTATATGTAAAACCATGATAAAAAAATGATCCCTTAAATTTAGTCCGTAACTCGCGCGGTTCGGGGGGCACTTGAGTGAGCCGCCGGCGTCCGACAACGTCTTGACCCCAATCAAATTTTTGGGCCAATTCCCCCTTCGTACTACCAAAAAATGAGATTCTTGCCGAATCCTAATTTGCTGCTCCAATCATTACCAAACTAATACCTATTCCGTTTAGTTATCCCTCACATCGTCCCCCTCCCTCTCCCACTCTCACCACAAGCAACACATATAGGGCAAAAACAAATTCACATTTTATTAATGCAAAAAGCTAAGTACAAAAATTTTCATTTATTTATTCAGCTTCAATCAATGTCTCATAATCGTTACAACTCTCTCGCACTAAAGTAGTAGACTTGCAAAGTGCTCACGTATATCATTTCTACAAAGCCCATAAAATTACGTTTGCATCTCGTTTTTTAAAGGATTTCAAAATATTTCATTGTTTTCGTACAAATCAACCCATTAAGGGTATTTAGCCAAATCTATCAATATTATATTTAAAATTACAGTAGGAGAAGATTCACCATTGACATCCATTAAAGAGTTTCAAAGTTTTAAATTCTATATTTGAATTTATGATTTATTTGGATTGGGTGTTATTGCAAACGATTGAGAATAGCCTTCGGAGTTTATCTCCAAATTTTGAGATAGATTGGTTAAGTTTATAATTAGTTTTAGGTGAAATTTCATATTGTAATTCGTCGAAGAAGAAGAAGACGAATAAGAATGTTGTATAAATAAGTTGTATATGTTTGTATGTTACTTTTGTATGGGCCAAAATCTGCCCTAAGGGTATTTAGCCTAATATGACATGAAGGGAAGAGTCGGTCGAGGTCGACCATAAGGCAGCAAAATTTGTGGCCGAGGTGTCAACCATGATCGAGTTCAAGCACTGTGTAAAGGACAATAATAGCTAGTTTTTAGAGTCAGATATTAGAGAGAATATTCTAGTGAATATTCCTGTCATTTGTACTATTAGGGTTTACTAGGGATATGTGTTGAAGATATAAGGGAAAAGAAAAAGAAAAAAATACATGTGATATTTGATAAGAGCACTTTAGAGAAGAAGATTCTCTCTTCCTTGTAAAAAAATACAAAGATTACCTTTTTGATAAAGATTCTTGTTCTTATTATTCCCCAACTTTTCCATCAGATCCGAGGATTGTTCATACGAATCTTGGACCTTTTTGTCATTCATCATTGTGAGGATAAATATTCGTCCAATCCATCAATTATTGAGTGAATCGTTCTCCTTATTTACTTAAATGTCATTTATTGCCATTTATTGTTAGTTATATCTCCATTAATGTTCATTGTCGCGCCCCTTTTTCTCGCGAAATCGGGTTTCGGCACGTGGCAACTCTTTTAAGGAAAGGTGTTAAAAGAGAGAGTCGCCACCTAACGGATTTAAGATGCGTTAGGGTACCTATTTACAGATAACTCTGGTTTAACCAGTTTGTGTCACCAAAGATCAGGTAAGGGCTCAAATTACCTCCAAGAGAAGGTGTTAGGCACTTCTCGAGGTCCACAATGGTGGGTCCAGGCCGAACTCGAATTATATGAATTAGCCTAAGCAAAAGAGAAAAGACAAAATTGGGCAAATAAATAAAATGATTGATTTTAAAACAAAAAAGAGGGTCCTAAGTATTTTAGCCTAAAGGATCACCCCGTGCAATATAAATAATACTTCGTAACTCCCTCAAAATGGGGTGTTACTCATATTATTCAGCGGGCACAGACTATCATCTCCTGCTACCCGATTACTATCTTTAAGTTGTTTACCTAAAGCGCACTAGTTAATTCTAAATCGTATCCTATGCGTGCACTACCTGTCCCGTGCTTATGGTCCAGGAGGCATTTGGACCTCTATCTCGGGTGGTTCTAGACTTAACTTAGGTTGCTCAAAATTGAAAAAAACTAGATGACATACAAAATAATTTGAACTTTCATGTATAAGCAAATAAGGGCTCAAGTTGGCCTCCGCATTTAGACAACAAATGCACGCAAACTAATTGCCATTGACAGTTGCATATTTTAAACAAGTTAAGGTTGCAGAATCCTAAAGGCAAGATCTATGTGATTCTGAATTTTAATAAGCAGACAATTTGTGTGTTAAAAGCTACTTCCCTTAATACGATTTCTAAAGCCTACATAGTTGCTTACTGATTACAAGTTTAAGAGATTAAAACCTATAGGCATCATGTCTAGGTGATTCACGCAGTAACTAACAATGGTAATCACAAGAATATATTCAGAATTGCTTAATCGAGTCCTATAGGCATGGTTCCTAATAATGATAATTAGCACACTGTTGAAAACTCTTAAAAGAAATGAGCAGGACAATAATTAAGACTGATTTTAGACCCTATAGGCAGAATTTCTATAGTCATAATTGAAAGTAATTTTAGATCCTATAAGCATGATTTCTATAGTTACAATTAGAACTGATTTTAGATCCTATAGGCATGGCATCTAAATTTGTAGATTAGGCAGTGTGTAAACAGAATCCTATGCGCACATTGAGATATTAATCATTCAATATCCTATAGGCATTGTTTCTAACACGTAAAAACAGAGCACATTTGAACCAAATAGAGAACCTCTAGGCAGGATTACTGACACATAATAATTGAACATGTTTGAGCATAATGCCAAATTTGAGCAAAATAGGATACCTATAGGCAGGATTTCTAACACATAATAAGTGAATATGTTTGAGCATAATGACACATTTATGAGCAAAATAGAATACCTATAGGCAGGATTTCTACCTATTTCAATGCAAATCCCCTTTTCCTACTTTACTAATACCCCAATTGTTATTACAATAATTATTACAGACCCAAAATAAATGGAATAAATTACAGAAATAAATGACTATAAGGAGCCTACAACAGGCCCAAAGATACACCCGGCCAGGCCAGGCCTTCATTCCCATGGTTCACAATAGCCCATAAATGACATCTTCATTGACATAAGGCAGCCAAAAATCAATTGATTCACCTACTAGGCATAAAACATATAGAACCAAGACACTAGTGTGTCAGAGCTCCCAAGGGCTTCAAGAACCTAGGGCAGTGCTCACACTAGGGAGGTTAATGGGAGAGATTCAGAGGATAACTAGGGACCAAGTCCTGGTGTGTCAGAGTTCACAAGGATCTCAATTGGATCCTGAGTAGTGCTCACACTAGGGAGGTCAAAGGGCAAAACCTAAGTAGCCTTGGTTTTCAGTTGGCTAAGGAATAAGAACTCAAAGAGACCAAGTAGTAAAGGAATAGAATGAGGTTAAGGGACAATACTGAAGGACAGAATCAAATTGAGCACGTAAAAAAACAGGTAACAGAACATGCTTAGATTTAAGACAAACATAACCAAGTTTCAGAAAACGAGTTCAATCACATAATGCACATATTAACAAGACAAGTTGCAAGACATACTTATAGTAAGAAAAAAATGAGATTTCAGATTATGCTAAGTGCAGAAGGCTAGTGTCACAAGAAGGAATCATATCAATTGGCAATAGAACCTAACATGCTGAGAACTAATTAGGGCAATTACTGGAAAAGTTAAGACACGACGAAAACATGATCAAAACAGGCTACATTGCAGCAATTCAGAAATAGACTTGTTATTTACTTAATGAATATACTCATATTTAATCAACCAATCCATAGAAGAAGATAGGAGATCATGTTCCAGTAGCAATTTCAAACAGTAAAGGGATGGCTATCAATAACACATAGGATAGGCAGAATTAAAAGAAATTAATCAACTCATGTCTAAACATGTCTTAAACTACAAACGTAATGGCATTCAGATTAGCAAAGCCTAAAAATGAAGTAACACATGGAATAAAAATCTTCAGAAGTGAAAACTCATGTTAATGACAGGTAAATCAAAATGAAATGACAAAGGTTTGGTAACTCACCAGTTAAATAAAACAAGAAAGAAAGGAAGCCCGCAATGTTATGAATATCAACGAAAGAGCAAGAACCCATAATTTCTGGCCTTGACTTACAGCCGGCCAGGAATCAAAGTGGAGAGAAAGATTGTTAAAGAGCAAGAGCACACCGCTTTAATTTTTAGTAATTTTCTTAATGATTCCAGAGCTGTTTCAAAGGGGAGTGGGGAGGAGTTTATATAGTGGAGAAATCAAACACATAAATATGAAAAAATATTAGCCAAACACTTAGAAAGGAAAGCAATCGAAATCAGTAAGGAAAAGAAAAAATTTCAAAACCCTAATTTTAGGTAAAGTACACAAATCAGCAGAAATCTAAAATAAATAAAAGGTAAAAATCACATGCTGCATAGAACAAGATGAACATAGACAGAAATATTTTTTAAAATCAATGAATCGAACCAGATTTGGTTCGATTTAAAAGAATCTGAAACCCTAATTTTAGAGTGAGTAGGAATCATAGAAATACACAGAGATTCATACCACAAAAGAACAAGAATGAACATAGACGAAAATAGCGCTTAAAATCAAAGAATCGAACCATATTTGGTTTGATCTAAAAGAGATTTGAAACCCTAATTCTAGGGTAAGTAAGAATCACAGAGGTTCATAGAGATTTATACCATAATAGAACAAGCACGAACATAGACGGAAAAGGTCAAGGAACTAAACCAGCTTTGGTTCGAAGTTGATGAGATCCGCTTTCCATGTTTAGGCAAGCGGTATATAGAAGGTTCCAGTACCAGGGGGAAGTAGAATATGGCAAGAAACAGCTATGTAATCCCATGTCCGGTGGGATTAAGAGAGAAAATTGGGGGAGACGGCTAGGGTTTGGGTAGAGAGATGAGAGAATCAAAAGGCGGGAGATGGTGGAGAATAGTTTAGGGTTTAGGGGAGTTTGGTTAATTAAAAGGGTATGAGTAATATGGGTCGTTGATCTCAAAGATCAACGACCACGATTAGTTGGGGGTTCTCGGTCGGGTTAGTTTAATTGATTGGGCTGGGGGTTATTTGGTTTGGGATCAGGGTATTGGGATGGTGTAAAGGTGTTGGGTTAAATTCGAAAATAGGGGATTTTAGGGCTGGATTTTAAATACCCACTATCTAACAAATAAATAATTTATAAAATAATTAATAAATAAAATAAATATCATTTGTGCATGAAAATAATTAAAAATAATTACTTAACATTATAAAAATATAAAAAGTCATTTTCTGTATGAATAATATAATTATATATGCATATGGGCTATTATTGCAAAATATGCAATTTGGCCCTAAAAATGCAAATGTAATTATGATAAATGCACTAAAAATATTTAAAACCTTATATTGGTATAAATGATAAGTTTAAATGATTAAATCATCATAAAAATAATTCATAGGGTAATTATTGGATATCTATATAATAAAAATGTAGAAATAAATTGATTTAAAGTCTTTAACAATCATGGAAAATTATGAAAAATACTTGTGTATGCTTGTAAATCAAATGATGATGCATACGCGCTATTTTGAAGGTATATATATATTTGGAAAATATGAGAAAAATATTGGGTATCAACATTCATGCTTTAAGAGTATTTTGCACTTATTGTCATCAAGCATTTACTGGATCTGCCTCCGTCTTTTGCACGTTTTCGAGATTGGCATCTAAAGTTATTATCCTTAACTAGATTTAACCCATTAATACATAAATTCAATAGTTTAATCGGAAGGCATACTGTTTTGTTCAAACAATTTGGCGCCGTCTATGGGAATTTTCTAGCTAAGTTTTTTAGTTTCTTCTAGATCTACAATCGACACTGGTTACTGACGTAAAATATATATATATATATATATATATATATATATATATATATATATATATATATATATAAGCATGAAGGGAAGTAGGCACTAACATATGTAGCTGCTAATGACAAAATGTTTACAGGAATTTTTCAATTGCATGGCCTAGGACACGAAGGCACAGTTGAATTGCAAGTTCAAACCTTTTTACAGAGATTTTCGTGTTTGAATAAAACGAGTGTCCCAATGGTGAAAGACCATCTGCATCATTTTTGGTGCTTTATTAGCAACTTTATCTGACTTGTCTTTTTACAATGCAATGAAAGTTGCATCTCAAGAAACTCCACTCTCCACCACTGGCCCTCCTTAGCCCATTTATGCTGATTGCATGTGCCTATTCGACCCCCCTACCTGTACTCTGCTTCCCCTTAACTAATTGATTAGTTCTTTTCCTGAAGATCAGGGGTTTATTGTACGCAACCTTACCCTGCATTTCTGCAAGAGACTGTTTCCACGGCAACTTTATCAAGGCTCCCCTTCGCGCGTGTGTGTATATATATAAAATATTTTCCTGCTATTTAGACAAAGCTTAAATTTCATAAATTGGGCACGGGAAGGAACTAGTATTAACTTTAACTTCGGACTGTGTTTGCTAAACTATGTAGACTTTGGGGACAGATATTCTTAACTTGACACTCGTAAAAAATCAGATTATGTGTGCGAGCAAAATAAGTAACTGTTGGGATTTTAAGCTTGTGTAGCTTAAAGATGATGAATGAGAAATGGAGGAAAAATGAAATATTTGAGTTTCCCTTGGCAAAGGGATATTGTTCCATATCGGAGAAAGAAAAGGCTTTTGATGGGTATATATATAATTAACGAAAAATTCAATCCGGAATAACCCATGACCCGCGACCCGGTTCGGTCAGGCCCGTTTTCTTTCCCGAATTATTTTAAATACATTTTCCCGCAATATTTCAAACAACTCTGTTCCAACAGCCATGGCTGTTTCTGAAAGGTTGCAAACCTTTTCAGAAATAATGCCAGCAACTCTATAAATAGAGTTTGAATCCCAGAATCTTTCCTTACGAAATTTTCTGAGCTTCTTCTTCTTCTTCTTCTTCTGCACAAAAATTCCAGTGTGTTTTACAGCCTTCGAGTGGCTCGCTGTTCACCGGCGTTTTGGTACCAACACTCCGGTGAGTTAAATCGTTCTATCCTGGGAGGATATATTCCAGCACCTCGGGTACTTGAAGGGGAATAATTTCCTTAAGGACACACTGTGTATTCAGTGGGCTCGATTTATTCCTATACTGTTTTTTCCGAAATTTATTTCGTTAAACAAGTATTACTACTTTCTGTTTTATTTTTTCAGAAAGTTTAATTGTTTATTACAGTAATACAGGATGATAACATTCTTAAGGAAATTAATTTATTATATTCTGTATTTTATTTGTGAAGATTAAAACCTGTGTGGTTTTCTACTCCTTCTGAATTTTACTATTCTGATTTGAAGATATAAAAAACTTCATCAGAATATTGAAATTCATAAAACGATTTGAAGAACATAAAAACTTCATCGTTTTTCTGTGAAACAGTATATAAAAACTTCGGTTTTATTTATTATACATACTATTTTTGTTAATAACAGTATTGTTTATTGTTCTGATTTTGCCATTAATTGAACTCTTCTGTTGTTTACAGTGAGAAATGACAATTGATAACGGAAATTCTTCTGCGATTATTGCGGCAACGACGATAGCCTCGTCAAGCCGGACTGCTGTTCCACCGGCAGAGAAACCGGAAAAATTTTCCGGAGCCAACTTCAAAGGATGGCAGCAAAGGGTATTTTTCTGGCTTACCACACTTGGTATGCAGAAATTCACTAGTGAAGAACCTCCAGTGCCTGCTGCGGACATGCCGGACAACGAGAAATTCATGATTGTTGATGCGTGGAAGTAGGCAGATTTTCTTTGCAAAGGCTATATCTTAAGCGCTTTAGAGGATGACTTGTACAATGTGTACAGTGCGATGAATACTTCGAAAGAATTATGGGACGCACTTGAGAAGAAGTACAAGACTGAAGATGCATGCTTGAAGAAGTTCGTGGTTGCCAAGTTTCTAGACTATAAAATGATAGACAGTAAAACTGTTGGAACCCAAGTTCAGGAGCTTCAACTTATTTTTCATGACATTATTGCTGAAGGTATGGTCGTGAATGAAGCATTTCAAGTGGCTGCAATGATTGAAAAATTGCCTCCTTCGTGGAGAGATTTCAAGAACTATCTTAAGCACAAGCGCAAAGAAATGAAGTTGGAAGATCTTGTGATTCGTCTCAAGATTGAGGAAGACAACAAAACAGCCGAGAAGAAGTCTCGTAGAAATTCAACGATCATGGGAGCTAATATCGTTGAGGAGACTGCTCCAAAAAGTAAGAAGAGAAAGAGGTCTTCTGGACAGACTTAGGAGCAGAACAAAAAGAAATTCAAGGGCAGCTGCTACAATTGTGGAAAAATCGGTCACAAAGCCCCTGATTGTCGTCTCCCGAAAAAGTATAAGAAGAAGGGACATGCCAACATAGTGGAGAAGAATGATGACATTGATGATCTGTGTGCAATGCTTTCGGAATGCAACCTAGTTGGAAATCCGAAGGAGTGGTGGATTGACTCTGGAGCCACTCGACATGTTTGTGCTGTCAAGGAAGCATTTGCGACTTACTCTACTGCTAGTCCCGAAAAAGAGCTTTCCATGGGAAATACTGCAATAGCCAAGATTGAAGGTTATGGGAAGATATTCCTGAAGATGACTTCCGGCAAGGTGTTAACGCTCAATAACGTTCTTCATGTTCCTACTATTAGGAAGAATTTAGTTTCTACTTCTTTGCTTGTTAAGAATGGATTCAAATGTGTATTTGTTTCTGATAAAGTTGTTGTAAGCAAGAATGAAATGTATGTTGGAAAGGGCTACCTCACAGAGGGCCTCTTCAAACTAAATGTAATGGTTGTTGACAGTATGAATAAAATTGCAGCTTCTTCTTATTTATTGGAGTCAAATAATTTATGGCATATTCGTTTAGGACATGTCAATTACAAAACCTTGCGGAAGTTAATTAATTTAGAAGTATTGCCTAAATTCGAGTGTAATAAATCAAAATATCAAATATGTGTTGAGTCTAAGTTTGTAAAACATCCTTATAAGTCTATTGAAAGGAATTCAAATCCTTTAGACTTAATTCATACTCACATTTGTGATATGAAGTCGACACCATCTCGAGGTGAAAAAAAGTATTTTATTACTTTTATTGACGACTGCACTCGATATTGTTATGTTTATTTGCTTAATAGTAAGGATGAAGCAATTGAAGCATTTAAGCAATACAAGAATGAAGTGGATAATCAATTGAATAAAAAGATCAAAATAATTAGAAGTGATATGGGTGGAGAATATGAATTTTCATTTGCAGAAATATATTCGGAATATGGAATTATCCATCAAACTACTGCACCTTACACACCTCAATCCAATGGAATTGCGGAAAGAAAAAATCGGTCATTAAAGGAAATAATGAATTCTTTATTAATAAGTTCCGGATCACCGCAGAGTTTGTGGGGCGAAGCTATCCTTACAGCTAACCGAATACTCAACAGAGTACCCCACAGCAAAACACAATCTATTCCATATGAAAAATGGAAAGGGAGAAAATCCAACTTGAAATATTTCAAAGTGTGGGGGTATCTAGCAAAGGTACAAGTTTCTTTACCTAAAAGGGTTAAAATCGGATCAAAAGCTGTTGATTGCGTTTTCATTGGATATGCTACAAACAGTAAAGCATGTCGGTTTTTGGTTCATAAATCCGATAATCCCGAAATTCACATCAATACGGTAATTGAATTAGATAATGCTGAATTCTTTGAAAGCATCTATCCGTATAAAACTGAATGTGAGTCGTTAAGTGAAAGACCTAAACGACCTCGGGAAGAACCAAAGGAAAATACTCCAAGTATAGAAGATCCAAGGCGTAGCAATCGTCAAAGAACATCTACTTCCTTTGGACCAGATTTTGTGACATTCTTGCTTGAAAATGAGCCTCAAACTTTTAAAGCAGCTATGTCATCTTCTGATTCAGCGTTTTGGAAAGAGGCAGTCAATAGTGAGATTCAATCAATTTTGGATAACCATACATGGGAATTGGTAGATCTTCCTCCGGAAAATAAGCCTTTAGGTTCGAAATGGATCTTTAAACGGAAAGTGAAAGCTGATGGCACTATTGACAAATATAAGGCAAGACTTGTTGTCAAAGGTTATAGACAAAAGGAAGGCCTTGATTACTTTGACACTTACTCGCCAGTAACGAGGATAACATCTATTAGGGTGTTAGTGGCACTAGCGGCTGTGTATGGTCTTGAAATCCATCAAATAGATGTTAAAACAGCTTTCTTAAATGGAGAATTAGAGGAAGAGATTTACATGAAACAACCTGAGGGTTTTGTGGTAATTGGTAAAGAAAAGAAAGTGTGCAAACTTATTAAGTCGCTTTATGGACTTAAACAAGCACCCAAACAATGGCATGCCAAATTTGCCCAAACAATGTTGGTAAGTGGGTTTAAAATCAACGAGTGCGACAAATGTGTTTATATTAAAAACACTCCAGGTCATGAAGTCATTGTTTGTTTATATGTTGATGACATGTTGATAATGAGCAAAAACATGACAGATATAAATGCTACTAAGTGCATGTTGGCTAGCAAATTCGATATGAAGGACTTAGGAGTTGTTGATGTTATCTTAGGAATCAGAATTCACAAGACTCCACAAGGTCTAGCATTATCAAAGTCTCACTACATTGAAAAGGTACTTGACAAGTTCAAGTATTTGGATTTCAAAATTGCCAAGACTCCAATTGACGTGAGTTATGCACTTCAAAAGAATGAAGGTGAACGTGACTCACAACTGGATTATGCAAGAGTATTGGGAAGTTTGATGTATATCATGAATTGTACGCGACCAGATATAGCATGTGCTATTAGTAAACTGAGTCGGTTTACAAGTAATCCCAATCACATCTATTGGATGGCAATGTAACGAGTTTTGGGATATCTCAAACATACCCAAAATTACGCTTTGCATTATAACAAATATCCCTCCGTGATCGAGGGATATAGTGATGCAAATTGGATCACTGGATCATTTGAAGTTAAATCCACGAGTGGATATGTTTTCACAATTGGGGGTGGAGCAGTGTCTTGAAAATCATCCAAATAAACGTGCATCGCCCGTTCTACAATGGAATCTGAATTCATAGATTTAGATAAGGCCGATGAAGAAGCTGAACGGCTGCAGAATTTCTTAGAAGATATTCCATTTTGGCCCAAACCTTTGGCACCTATTTGTATACATTGTGATCGTCAAGCGGCAATAGGCAGGGCATGGAGCGTTATGTATAACGAAAAAATTCGTCATATACGACGGATACACAATACCGTTAGACAACTACTCTCTAGTGGTGTTATCACAATTGACTACATAAAGTCAAGAGATAACGTGTCAGATCCACTTACAAAAGGCCTATCTAGAGAGGCAGTTGAAAGATCATCAAAGGGAATGGGGTTAAGGTCTAGGACAAGTCATCATGACGGTAACTCTACCTAGCAGACTAGAGATCCCACGAGCTAAGTTCAAAGAGATCAAACAAAGTTATGAATGACGGTTCAACATTGTCAAATAACTCAACACATTCTCGTGATGAAGACAATGTTCAGAAATCGAGGTAAAACATTAAGGCTTTTTGATGAGTCAACAAAGCTTAAAGGTTTTTAATGATTTGCTAAGTCTGGCAGAATATGACCAGATAGTATGTCTACAGGATTACACGTTTAGAAATCACCTATATGAGTGTGAAGTGTTAGCCGCTTCAAGGAGAATGAAGGTAAAGGCCCATTCTCTAAGCACTCATGAAACCAGGCAGTGTTCATGGCTGAAACGAACACAACCGTGAGAACCATAGATGGTTAAGGATTGATTGTGTGACTTATGTTGTCTAGGTATACAACAAAGCTCGACGGTTCAAAGATATCAAATCTACCGATTGACCGAGTATATCCGATATAAGTTCACTACGGAAAGTTCAAAGGGAAACCTACTTATCTAGATGCAATTAATTCTTGCATGTAAAACACACACGCATCCGTGCATTCCTTTATTTTATAGCCATTCCCCATTTATGTGGGGGATTGTTGGGATTTTAAGCTTGTGTAGCTTAAAGAGGGTGAATGAGAAATGGAGGAAAAATAAATTATTTGAGTTTCCCTTGGCAAAGGGATATTGTCCCATATCGGAGGAAGAAAAGGTTTTTGATGGGTATATATATAATTACTCTTCTTCTAGCTCTTAAAGAGTTAAGAAGAAGGCAAGCCTCGCGCCGTTGTCGTCGTCGCTCGCTCGGCTCGGCTTCGGATTCGGATTCGGATTCGGTCAAAGATTGATTGATTAATCTTTTTGAACAAAATTCCTTTCAATTATTTAATTAATTAACCCGGTTCGGCGCATGACCCGTTAAATACATTTTCTCAAACAACCCTGTTCCAACAGCCACTGTTTCTGAAAGGTTGCATACCTTTTCAGAAATAATGCCAGCAACTCTATAAATAGAGATTGAATCCCAGAATCTTTCCTTACGAAATTTTCTGAGCTTCTTCTTCTTTTGCACAAAAATTCCAGTGTGTTTTACAGCCTTCGAGTGACTCGCTGTTCATCGGCGTTTTGGTACTAACACTCCGGTGAGTTAAATCATTCTATCCTGGGAGGATATATTCCAGCACCTCGGGTACTTGAGGGGAATAATTTCCTTAAGGACACACTGTGTATTCAATGGGCTCGATTTATTCCTATATTATTTTTTCCAGAATTTATTTCGTTAAACAAGTATTACTAACTTTCTGTTTTATTTTTTCAAAAAGTTTATTTGTTTATTACAGCAATACAGAATGATAACAGTAACCACTAACCAGTAACATACCTATTCTAGTAGGGATAAATCGTTAATCACTTATGGAACTATATGTACTTATATCTTCCAGCAAAGTAGTCAGATCAGAGTAAGATGATCCTCCTATTTCAACAGCTTTCCTTGCCATTTCCTTGTACGCTTTAGCTCTGCTTCTGAATCCTTCTGCTTCTTCACCCACCATTACCCTCCTTATTGCCTTTGCTATTGCTTCTTTTTTCACTCCCTCGCTATATGGTTTTTGCCATTTCATAGAACCAACGTTAGCCCCAGTTCTCAAGACTTGAGTTACCAACTTTTCATTGAAGAATTGCTCCGCAAATACAGGCCATGTCACCATTGGCACTCCTGCTGATATTCCTTCCAACATCGAATTCCATCCACAATGTGTAACAAAAGCTCCTACAGCTTCGTGATCAAGAATTAACAATTGGGGTGCCCATCCTCTTATTATCAATCCTTTTCCTTTTGTTCTTTCCTCGAATCCTTCAGGCAGCCATTCTTCGTTGTCTTGTTCTGTACTTCTAACAACCCAAATGAATTCTTGTCCTGAAGCTTCAATTCCCATAGCTAGTTCACGCATTTGTGATGCAGTGAAATTTGCTATGCTCCCGAAACAAATGTAAATAATGGAACTTGATTTTTTTGAATCAAGCCATTTCATGCAGTCGTGTTTATCGATGGAGGATTGATTCCCTCTTTCAGCTTTATCTTCAATGTCCTTGTTGCACAACGAAAGCGGGCCAATAGCCCAAGCTTTTCTACCTAGAATCTTGGTTTAATGTTCAACATAATCTTGTTCAAGCTCGTAGAAGCTGTTGAAGATAACTCCATAGCCCTTCAAGCCCGATTCTCTGACTGCTTTTACCATCAGGGGCAGATTTTTCTCTTCCTCAATTCGATCAAACGGTGATAATTGTGTTCTAGCCAGCATGAGCTGGTGGGGTAAATTCGGTACAACAAAAGTTTCAGAATCAGAGGAGACATTCTTAAAAGGCTTATGAAGCCTGATGCTCTCCCCAACACAAAGGGCAAAGAAGCTTGTGCCATGAATAGCCAATCTTGGAATGTTAAATTTGGCTGCAGTATCAATTTTGCAGAATAATAAGAATAACACAAGTACAGAAATAAATATTAAATTCCTTAAGATTGTTATTCCCGTCAATATTCCTGTATTTGTAAATATTAATTCTGCAAAATATAAGTTAACGTAATGAAACAATAATAATAAATTCGAGCCCACTGAATTCACAGTGTTTCCTTAAGGAATTTAATCCCCTCCTAGTACCCAAGGTAATGGATTATTTCCTCCCAGGATAGAACGAATAACACACTGGTGTAGCGGTACTTCAAACCCCAGTGTTTCGGCGAACACAAAGTTCGGTAGCAAATCACACTTACAGTTGCTTTGTTTGAAGTTAAAAACAATGCAGAACGAAGGAGTATATACTCAGAAAAACGTATGGAAGTTCTGAGAGGAAGGAATGCAATGTATAGCCAATTTGTTGAGCGAATTGTATGTTGAGTTTTTGGTATCTTTCTTCAACATTTACTGCTCATATATATAGCAGCCAAGAAGGAGTGCAAGACCAAACGTCCACCCTTCATGGTGGAGCAAGCATTACATGTTTGTGGAGCAAGCACTTCATGTTTGTGGAGCAAGCACTTCATGGTGGGAAGACCATTATCCGGCTGCCAAATTATCAATACACGGATTGGAAAATATCCGTTTACAAATACGGATAATCTTACGTTAATATTTACTATTAACAAATAAATTTGGTCCAAAAAATTAATCAATCAATCGATCATTTGACCAAATCCAAATCCAAATCCGAATCCGAAGCCGAAGCCGAAGCCGAAGCCGAAGCCGTAGCCGAAGCCGAAGTCGAGCCGAGCGAGCGACGACGACGACGGCGCGAGGCTTGCTTTCTTCTTAACTCTTTAAGAGCTACAAGAAGAGCAATTATATATATACCCACCAAAAATGTCTTCCACTTCCAATATGGGACAATGTCTCATTGTTAAGAGGGGGAAACTTAAAATTTTACTCAAAATTTCATTTTTCCTCCATTTCCCATTCACCCTCATTTTAAGAATATTACATCTTAAAAAATAAAACCTCAACAATCCCCCACATGAATGGGGAATGGCTATATCACGGAAGTATGCATGAAAAACTGTGTGATTTACAAGCAAGGATTAATTGCATCTGGATAAGTAGGTTTCCCTTTGAACTTTCCGTAGTAAACTTATGTCGGATATACTCGGTCAATCGGTAGATTTGATATCTTTGAACCGTCGATCTTTGGTGTATACCTAGACAACCATAAGTCACACAATCAACCCTTAACCGTCTTTGGTTCTCATTGTTGTGTTCGTTTCAGCCATGAACACCGCCTGGTTTCATAAGTGCGTAGAGAACTGGCCTTACAGAGTTCTCCTTGAAGCGGCTCACACTTCACACTTAAATAGGTGATTCCTAAACGTGTCATCCTGTAGATACACTATTTGATATACCCCGTATCAAATTTAGAAATCATTAAAAAGCCTTAATGCTTTATCCTTGGTACTGAACATTGTCTCATCACGAGAATGGACTAAAATTTTATTTGACAATGTTGAACCATCATTAATGACTTTGTTTGATCTCTTTGAACCTAGATCTTGGGATCTCCAGTCTTCTAGGTAGAGTTACCGCCACAATGACTTGTTCTCGGCCATAGCCCCATTCCCCTTGATGATTTCTCAACTACCTCTCTAGTTAGGCCTTTTGTAAGTGGATCCGACACATTATCACTTGACTTTACATAGTCAATTGTGATAATTCCTCTAGAGAGTAATTGCCTAACGGTTTTATGTCTTCGTCGTATATGACGAGATTTACCGTTATACATGACGCTCCCAGCCCTTCCAATTGCCGCTTGACTATCACAATGTATGCATATTGGTGCCAACGGTTTGGGCCAAAATGGAATGTCTTCCAAGAAATTCCGGAGCCATTCAGTTTCTTCACCGGCTTTATCTAAGGCTATAAATTCAGCCTCCATTGTAGAGCGGGCAATACATGTTTGTTTGGACGACTTCCAAGATACCGCTCCTCCACCAATAGTGAATACATATCCACTCGTGGACTTAGAATCAGTTGAACCGGTGATCCAATTTGCATCACAGTATCCCTCAATCACCGCAGGGAAATTACTGTAGTGCAATTCAAAGTTCTGGGTATGTTCTAAATATCCCAAAACTCGTTTCATTGCCATCCAATGAGATTGGCCTGGATTGCTCGTATATCGACTCAGTTTACTTATAGCACAAGCTATGTCTGGTCGTGTACAATTCATGATATACATTAAGCATCCCAATACACGAGCATAATCCAATTGTGATATGCTTTGGCCTTTGTTCTTTGCTAATGCAAGATTCACGTCAATTGGAGTCTTTGCAACTTTAAAGCCCAAGTGCTTGAATTTTTCAAGTACTGTCTTAATATAATGAGATTGTGACAATGCCAGACCTTGAGGAGTCTTATTGATCTTAATTCCCAGAATTAAATCAGCAACTCCCAAGTCTTTCATATCAAATTTGCTATTGAGCATACGCTTAGTAGCATTTATGTTGGCAATGTCATTACTCATTATCAACATATCATCCACATATAGGCAAACAATGACTATGTGATTTGGAACATTTTTAATGTACACGCATTTATCACATTCATTTATCTTAAAACCATTTGACAACATTGTTTGGTCAAATTTCGCATGCCATTGTTTGGGTGCTTGTTTTAGTCCGTAAAGAGACTTAACAAGTCTACACACCTTCTTTTCTTTGATGAATTTCAAGACCATACACTGCAGCTAATGCTACTAACATCCGTATGGACGTAATTCTTGTAACTGGAGAGTATGTATCAAAGTAGTCTAGACCTTCTCGTTGTCTATACCCTTTGACTACGAGCCTTGCCTTGAATTTATCAATAGTGCCATCATCTTTGATTTTTCTCTTAAAAATCCATTTAGAACCCAAAGGTTTATTTCCAGGAGGAAGATCAACCAATTCCCATGTATGGTTGTTCAATATGGATTCTATTTCACTATTGACTGCCTCTTTCCAAAACAATGATTCCGAAGAAGTCATAGCTTCTTTAAATGTTTGAGGCTCATTCTCCAATAAGAAAGTCACAAAATCTGGTCCAAATGAAGTAGACGTTCTTTGACGTTTACTACGTCTTGGATTCTCCTGATTATATGTACTTTCTTTTGTTTCTTCCCGAGGTCGTTTAGATCCTTCACCAAACGACTCACATTCCTTTTTATACGGATATATATTTTCAAAAAACTCAGCATTATCTGATTCTATAACCGTATTATTATGAATGTCGGGATTTTCTGATTTATGAACCAGAAATCGATATGCTTTACTATTTGTCGCATATCCTATGAAAACACAATCAACGGTTTTCGGTCCTATCTTTACCCTTTTGGGTTTAGGAACTTGCACTTTTGCCAAACACCCCCACACTTTAAAATAATTCAAGTTGGGCTTCCTTCCTTTCCATTGTTCATAAGGAATGGATTGTGTTTTGCTATGGGGCACTCGATTTAATATTCGATTAGCCGTAAGAATGGCTTCCCCCACAAGTTCTGTGGCAAACCAGAACTTATCAACAACGCATTCATCATCTCCTTTAATGTGCGATTCTTTCTTTCCGCAATCCCATTAGATTGGGGCGTGTAAGGGGCTGTTGTTTGATGAATAATTCCATATTCTAAACATATTTCTTCAAAAGGAGATTCATATTCACCACCCCTATCACTTCTTATCATTTTTACTTTCTTGTTAAGTCGCGTTTCAACTTCATTTTTGTATTGCCTGAATGCGTCTATTGCTTCATCTTTACTATTCAGTAAGTAAACATAGCAATATCGAGTACCATCGTCAATAAAAGTTATGAAATACTTCTTTCCACCGCGAGATGGTATTGACTTCATGTCACAAATATCTGTGTGAATTAAGTCTAAAGGATTTGAATTCCTTTCAACTGACTTATAAGGATGTTTAACATACTTAGATTCCACACATATTTGACATTTTGATTTTTCGCATTCAAACTTGGGCAGTACTTCCAAGTTAATCATTTTCCGCAAGGTTTTATAATTGACATGACCCAAACGTACATGCCATAAATCATTTGACTCAAGTAAGTAAGAAGAAGCTGAAATATTATTATTATTTTCAACAACCATTACATTTAGATTGAAAAGGCCCTCGGTGAGGTAACCTTTTCCCACAAATATTCCATTCTTACTAATTACAACCTTGTTGGATACAAAAACGCACTTAAAACCGTGCTTAACAAGAAGTCCAGTAGAGACTAAATTCTTTCTCATTTCGGGAACATGAAGGACATTGTTCAAAGTCATGACCTTGCCAGAAGTCATTTTTAGAAATACCTTCCCATATCCTTCAACTTTTGCTGTTGAAGCATTTCCCATATAAACTGTCTCTCCGGGTTCAGCAAGAGCATAGGTAGCAAAAGCCTCTCTAACTGCACAAACATGGCGAGTGGCTCCTGAATCAAACCACCACAGTTTAGGATTTCCCACCAAGTTACATTCAGAGAGCATGGCACACAAGTTATCAACATCATCATGGTTTACTACCATGTTTGCTTGACCCCTTTTCTTGTCTTTCTTCGGAGCACGACACTCCGTAGATTTGTGTCCGGTTTTCCCACAGTTGTAGCAGTTTCCACTGAACCGCTTCTTGCTTGGGTTGTATTTCGGACCAGAAGCCTTCTTCCTCTTTTTGTTAGCTTCAACAATATTTGCTCCCATTATTGTTGAATTTCCACGGCCTCTCCTTTCAGCAGCTTTATTGTCCTCTTCGATTCTCAACCGAACAATGAGATCTTCAAGGGACATTTCCTTTCGTTTGTGTTTCAAATAATTTTTGAAGTCCTTCCACAACGGAGGCAACTTCTTAATCATTGCTGCTACTTGGAATGCTTCGTTGATTACAAGACCTTCAGCAAGTAGATCATGAATAATCACTTGCAATTCCTGGACTTGAGTAATAACAGACTTGCTATCTATCATTTTGTAGTCCAGAAATTTTGCGGCAACAAATTTCTTCATCCCGGCATCTTCAGTCTTATATTTCTTTTCAAGCGCATTCCACAATTCTTTGGATGTCTCCATGCTACTGTATACATTATACAGATTATCATCCAGTCCGCTAAGAATATAATTCTTGCATAAAAAATCAGAATGCTTCCACGCTTCAATCACGAGAAAGCGTTCATTATCTGGAGTTTTATCCGGCAGATCAGGAACATCTTCCTTGATGAACTTCTGTAGACATAACGTAGTTAAGTAGAAGAACATCTTCTGCTGCCAGCGTTTGAAATCAATCCCGGAAAATTTTCCGGGTTTTTCTGCCGGTGCCAACGCCGGTGTTCGGCTTGTCGTTGCGTTGGCAGTCGCCATCGGAACAGCTTGGTTTTCGTTTTCAGTCATCATCTTTTACAGAAAAGAATGACACAAACAAACGTTTAATACACGTTTTCAAACTGGAGTAAAAATCACGTAGATTTTAATATCCAACAAAACGCCACGAAGGCTTAACTCTCCAAAACGGGAGTACACAAACCACAAAGGTTTTAGTTTGCAGAATAATAAGAATAACACAAGTACAGAAATAAATATTAAATTCCTTAAGATTGTTATTCCCGTCAATATTCCTGTATTTGTAAATATTAATTCTGCAAAATATAAGTTAACGTAATGAAACAATAATAATAAATTCGAGCCCACTGAATTCACAGTGTTTCCTTAAGGAATTTAATCCCCTCCTAGTACCCAAGGTAATGGATTATTTCCTCCCAGGATAGAACGAATAACACACTGGTGTAGCGGTACTTCAAACCCCAGTGTTTCGGCGAACACAAAGTTCGGTAGCAAATCACACTTACAGTTGCTTTGTTTGAAGTTAAAAACAATGCAGAACGAAGGAGTATATACTCAGAAAAACGTATGGAAGTTCTGAGAGGAAGGAATGCAATGTATAGCCAATTTGTTGAGCGAATTGTATGTTGAGTTTTTGGTATCTTTCTTCAACATTTGCTGCTCATATATATAGCAGCCAAGAAGGAGTGCAAGACCAAACGTCCACCCTTCATGGTGGAGCAAGCATTACATGTTTGTGGAGCAAGCACTTCATGTTTGTGGAGCAAGCACTTCATGGTGGGAAGACCATTATCCGGCTGCCAAATTATCAATACACGGATTGGAAAATATCCGTTTACAAATACGGATAATCTTACGTTAATATTTACTATTAACAAATAAATTTGGTCCAAAAAATTAATCAATCAATCATTTGACCAAATCCGAAGCCGAAGCCGAAGCCGAAGCCGAAGCCGAAGCCGAGCGAGCGACGACGACGGCGCGAGGCTTGCTTTCTTCTTAACTCTTTAAGAGCTACAAGAAGAGCAATTATATATATACCCACCAAAAATGTCTTCCACTTCCAATATGGGACAATGTCTCATTGTTAAGAGGGGAAACTTAAAATTTTACTCAAAATTTCATTTTCCCTCCATTTCCCATTCACCCTCATTTTAAGAATATTACATCTTAAAAAATAAAACCTCAACAGTTCTTGCATCATAACTGTAGCCTTAAAGAAGTTTAGGAGCAAGTGATCAGAAGGGATGAGATCGAGACGCTCGCATTCTTCGGGCAAGCCGTTTTCAACAGCTTGGAATTTGATCAAACGGATTTCAATTTCGATACCCAAATGCTTGTTTCTTTCAATAGATTTGGAGAAAACAGATTCATTTAGGGGAGTGGTGATTATAGTGGCCTTAACACCACGTAAAGCGACGAGCTTCGCCATGTCTAGTGTAGGAATCATGTGGCCATGAGCCATCATGGGAAAGAAGAGGAAATGGAGCTGACTCATGTGAAATTTTTGGAAAAAGAAGTTCCAGCAAAAAACAAAAAGCAGAAGAAACTTAAGTAACAGTTCACTCCAGTTAGTTACCAGAGTTTTCAATACACGTCTTGTACAGCAAAAATCAGAGTCAAGAGTCATAAAATGGCATCTCTCCCCCATTATTTGCTCTTCAGTTGGTTAGTCTGTTGTGAACATGGAAATGCCATGCTTGTTTTTTTTTATCGGGGAAATGTTTATTTTACTCAATTTGGGCATGCGAAGGAACTAACATTGTCATTCAACGGTGATTGGATGAAAATAAAAGTTAGTACTGATTACAAATTTTAAGCTAATAGCAGTTTGTGACAGGAAATTTTAATGGCATTTAATAAAAATCTGATTAGGTTTAATTTTAAACATCAATAGCAGAAAACATAAGAGACTTCTACTGAGTACTTTTTATTTATTTTATATAATATTACTGTAGCATGAGTTCGGATAGAGTCACGTGATTAGTGGGATTCATATAACTGATCCTAATTTATATGTGACTGAGACGTTATAATAGTAGTTGTAACGATGTAAACTTTTTAGTAATTAATTATGCAATGAAAAGTACGTGTTACTTTTTGCAATATATGGAGTAGTAAGTAAACTACATTGTCACACTCAATAAGATTATGCATAACCATCTGTGTATGCAAGTAAAATAAATTAATACTCTAGCGGATGACATCAACGCCACGTAGGCAGTCTCATTTCATGTATGTTCAAGCTTCTTTCTTTACGGAGCTTTCTATACAATATTTAAAATTTATTTATTAAAATTATTTTAATTTTATATATTATCCGTCCTAAACAAGGATACCTTACAATTTAGATACAATCCATTATTAATACCTTAAATTAGGGGATTCAGTTACACCATTTTTTCTTTTTTCTCTCCCGTCTCTCTCCATATATAATTTATTATTAGTGCCTTAAATTATGAGTTTCGGTTACACATTTTCCCTTTTTTTCTCTCATTTTCTCTTTCCACCGTGCATATTATGTGTAAATACTAACCAAGCGTAAAAAATTCTAGTATCCTAACTTCAACCGCTTCAGCTAATTCGAAAAACATGGAACACTAGCTATCTTGTTTCATTTGATTATCTAAACATGTCTAGCGAGACATATGCAGCTTTGAATAATCCAAAGTCCAAACCAAGACATTAGGAATCGTAGGAAAGCACCGACTTCACAACAAATTAGGAAAAGGCACATGAATTGTCAACTATTTTATCTTTATTGATTATTTACATACATCTGTTTAGTCAACCTTATGCAACTTTTTTATCAATCCTGTCTCAAAAGCTACAAAATGTATGCATGAAAAAGAGATTCTAAACATACCCGTACAATTCATGAACTTGTACAATTTAATACATGTACAATAACAACAACAACAACCAAGTATAATCCCACTAGTGGGGTCTGGGGAGGGTAGTGTGTACGCAGACCTTACCCCTACCATGAGGTCGATAGGCTGTTTCCAATAGATCCTCGGCATCCTTCCCTCCAAGAACTCCCCACCTTGCTCTTGGGGTGACTCGAACTCACAACCTCTTGGTTGGAAGTGGAGGTTGCTTACCATCAGAGCAACTGTCACACCTCCTTTTTCCCGAAGGGATAAGGAGTTTTTCCAATTAAAGTGACATTAATCGAAATGGGATTATTTATTTGTTCAGAGTCGCCACTTGGAATAGTTTATGGTGTCCCAAGTCACCGGTGTATTTTAAATCCCAAATCGAGGAAATTGACTCTTATTTATGGTCTGCGAACACAGAAGACCGAGTAAGGAATTCTGTTAACCCGGGAGAAGGTGTGAGGCACTCCCGAGTTCCGTGGTTTTAGCACGGTCGCTCAACTGTAATAATTGGCCTAATTGTCTGATTTAATACATATTTGAAACATATTATGTATTTTTAACTTCTAACCGCTTTCAATTAATTTAATCGCCTTTTAATGCTTATGGAATCATTCCTGAAACAAGTTACGACGTCGTACACTTGTCGTTTTGGTACATATTGCAAACCGCGCCACATGAAATGCACCCGCGATTTACGACATGTTTATTTTAGTTATTGTTTGAAGTTATGATCGGGCCACATGAAATGCATATCCGAATTGGGGATTACGTATCACGACTATACCACGGAAATCGTACCCATAACCGTGATCATTTAATTACTCGCCTAAAGCAAAGCTACGAATGTTTATGCTTAGATTGATTTTTCTAAGTTTGAAATCGTGTATGAAATGTCCAAGTATGGGGAATTTATAATAAGGACACAGGTGTATTGACAGATTGCCAAACATCTTATAGACAGCATAATCTTTATGTCAGTTTGATTTGTTAATAAAGAAAAATGGGCTGGAAACTCATTTAGCCTTTTCTGTTCTTCAATCCGAAATGGGCCTGGAGCCCAATAGCTTGTTAACCAATAGAGTGCAAAGACACATTCACTAAATTAGCTAGTATACGAAACATGACAATTCAAATCACCGGCCAATAAATTACAGCATAGTATAATTACAAATCTGGCTAAATATTTGACAATTAAAACGCTAATCAAAGAGAAAAATCGCACTTTAAGCTTGAACTATTACAAAGGCAAATGATCCTAGCCACAATTGATGTAATCCTACCAAACTTAACGAACAAAATATGGGTACACATATATTTATACAATTTCAGTTTCAAAATCCTATCTAGCAAGTTTTAATTGCTCTTATCACCTGACTAACACCACAAACTTGTTCATGACTAATGGAAAATCAATTATACAAAAAATCTTAAATTATTCTTCGTGGAGAATCATAAGCACAATATACTCCATCATAGAATAGGGAGGCAAACAAGCTAAATCACAATTCCATTTGATAACTTCATACCATGACTGTCATCATGTATTATTTCAATACAATAATAATGTGTTTAAAGTACAGTAATGCACGAAACAGATTTAAATAAGAATGTTGCAGAACATGCTAATCACATGGAGCTTAACATGGAATTTCAAACTTCATGTATACAATCATGGAAGAACAAATGCTCAGCTTCATACCTGGTTATAACAAAAATACACAAAGAAAATAAATCTCTAAATGTTGAGGAAAATATCAGCACGAACAGCTAAAAGCAAACCAAAACAGCTTCAAAAGGCCACTTCCAAAATCCAAAGAGAACCCAGAAAAACTACTGAAATAGTATGAATTCGAATCTCTCCTTTTTTGTTGTTTTTCTAAACCGTTTTTTTTTAGTTTTTAAGATATTTTCTGAAACAAAATGAGAATGAGGATATTTTTTGAAAGAAAAGTAGAGAGTCAGAAGATCCTTCTTTCTTTTCAAAAATGCAGAGCATCCAAAAAATCCCTTTATCTGTGGGGAAGATCCCCTTTTTATACTAAAAATCAAGGAATCCCTTTTAACATGTGTCATCCCTAAAAATACGAAAAAAAGCATCTTCTAAAACCGAATTGGACAGTTGTACCTTTGCAGATGTTTTCCTTCATTTTTCAGCTCAAAAGTCCCAAAAATTTGACTTCTTTTAGTTTTCGTTTTGCTAATTAGTCCTTTCCCTATCCTCTAGAACCTTCTTAATTGGTTACAGAAAATATTCCTCAATTTTAATTCCTAAACTACCCTGCAATATCCTTGTATTTACACCTCTTGTGGAAATATAACCCTACTGATTAATGAACTACTGGGCTTGGGTCGAAATTGGAGCAAGATTTGGGTCGCTGATCACTGGCCCAATTTGAAAACAAACTAAATAGCCTCTTTCTTTCCTAGTCTAAATATTTTTTAAATTAACCAATCTAATTCTAATTAAAGATAACTTTGCGAAATTAACCTAACTATCTATTTTCTAACAATTAACTAATTACTTAGCGAACAAATGCATGTAAAATCACTAATGTATTTTTTTATTTTAATAATGCAAACTAAATATTAATAATGCAAGTAAAAATCTAAGAATGCAAAAAGCAAAAAGAGAAAAAATATTTTTTGATCATTTTCATGATTCGAAATGCTACTAAAACATGCTAAAAGTGCAAATGAATGCCAAACAAATAAAAGTAAAATTTCTTCAAATTCTACAAAAGTCACTAAAACCTTTTTTTTTTTGAATATTTTGTGAGTAATTTCCTATGTGGGGCAAAAATTAGGTGCTCACAGCTGCCCCTCTTTGTTCGGAAACATGAAGAGTTTTCGGACAAAGATAAAGTGAGCAATCATGAATAATTTTTGCCCGTTGGATACTCCATGGGAGGCGTTTTGAAATTGTTTGACCGAACCTTGCTTCAGAGGTTGCCTACATATCCTTGGCTAGAAAGGAATCAGGTTAGTGTAGTTCTGGAAGTTTTGGTAGCTGGGCCTACCGAATAGCTGTGATTTCACTGTTGTTGTTGCTGTTACTGCTTGCTGAGCTCCTTATTAAACCAAAATCAAAATGAAAAGAAACTAAACAAGCCTATTAGCTATGAGTTACAAGATTCCTATCTATAAGTTTTCTAAAGCTTGATCTTGAATCTTCTACAGTCCTGTTGTGCATTTTGAACTGTCGACTCGCATTCTTGAGGCGAGCTTCTTCTACTTCTTAACTTTAATTGACCATATTCTTCAGGCGGGCTCCTGCTATTGACTTGAAACTTGAAGTAAATTCTGAAATGACTTCCCTCGTTCTCCAGGTGGGTACCTGCTAATGACTTGAACTTGAAAAGAATTCCCTCATTCTCCAGGTGGGCGCCTATTAATGACTTGAACTTGAAATAAATTCCCTCATTCTCCAGATGGGCGCCTGCCAATGGCTTAATACTTGAATTGAATTCCCTCGTTCTCTAGGTGGGCGCCTGCTAATGACTTAAAACTTGAAATGAATTCCCTCGTTCTCCAGATGGGCGCCTGATGACTTAAAACTTGAAATAAATTCCCTCATTCTCCAGGTGGGCGCCTGCTGATGACTTAATACTTGAAATAAATTCCCTCATTCTCCAGGTGGGCGCCTGCCAATGACTTGAATTTTGAAATAAATTCCCTCATTCTCCAGGTGGGTGCCTGATATTGAATTAAAACTTGAAATGTATTCCCTCGTTTTCCAGGTGGGTGCCTGATGCTGACTTAAAACTTAAATGAATTCCCTCGTTTTTCAGGTGGGTTCCTGATGACTTAAAACTTGAAATAAATTCCCTCGTTCTCCAGGTGGGCGCCTGATGCTGACTTAAAACTTGAAATGAATTCCCTCATTCTCCAGGTGGGAGCCTGATGCTGACTTAAAACTTAAATAAATTCCCTCGTTTTTCAGGTGGGTTCCTGATGACTTAAAACTTGAAATAAATTCTCTCGTTCTCCAGGTGGGTGCCTGATGCTGACTTAAAACTTGAAATGAATTCCCTCATTCTCCAGGTGGGCGCCTGATGACTTAAAACTTGAAATTAATTCCCTCGTTCTCCAGGTGGGTGCCTGATGACTTAAAAATTGAAATGAATTCCCTCGTTCTCCAGGTGAGCGCCTGATGACTTAAAACTTGAAATAAATTCCCTCGTTCTCCAGGTGGGCGCCTGATGACTTAAAACTTGAAATAAATTCCCTCGTTCTCCAGGTGGGCGCCTGATAACTTAAAACTTGAAATGAATTCCCTCGTTCTCCAGGTGGGCGCCTGATGACTTAAAACTTGAAATAAATTCCCTCGTTCTCCAGGTGGGCGCCTGATAACTTAAAACTTGAAATAAATTCCCTCATTCTCCAGGTGGGCGCCTGCTGACTTAAAACTTAAAATGAATTCCCTCATTCTCCAGGTGGGCGCCTGCTGACTTAAAACTTGAAATAAATTCCCTCATTATTCAGGTGGGCGCCTGATGACTTAAAAATTGAAATGAATTCCCTTGTTCTCCAGGTGGGCGCCTGCAATCATGACAACACAGACAAAATAGAGAAAATTTCTGCCCCAGTTTATGCCAGGAACATTCTTGAGTGTTAGTTGAATCCCATTATCCAGGAGGGTCCTGAAAATTTAAAACTAGATCCCATTATCCAGGAGGGTCCTGAAAACTTGAAATTAAATCCCATTATCCAGGAGGGTCCTGAAAACTTAAAACTGAGCTTATCTGGAACATGCTTTCCTCATGGGGATTCCTGGCAAAGCGAACAAGATTTCTTGCCCCTGCTTAAAACAAAGAGAATTTTGTCAGTTTGAAAATGTGGCGATTAGTTTTTGGCATCCTTGCTGAAAGTGTCTGCTTCTGCCACTACCCCGCTTCATTTTGATTAGCTACTTCGGGCTACAAAGTATTGTTTGACCTTTCAATCGGACCTCGACCACAAAAACCTTGAATGACTTGAATCCCTTACACTCAACTCGTCGTATGGCACTTTCATTCTGACAACTGTTGAACCTTTGCATTTCCTACAAATTCACGAATCACTTGACTACCTGAACTTTAGTTACCACCACATTGCTCATTCTAAATCATGTCACTTGTGATGTGCCTGGCCGAATTTCGCTTGGTGCAAATAAAAAGCTGGTAATGAGCTTTGAAGTCCTTTCTTGCTTGCTTAACAAAAGACTAATTTGACAGAGACTTAGAAAAATAGACCCAAAAGAAATGAAGCGAAGTGACTTCGAGAATTAGGAATAAAAAAGAAAAAAACAGAGATGACTATTTGAAGAAAAATAGAAAAGAGACTTATCTAAATGCAGCAACTGGCTCCAAAGACCATGACATGCATTTCGGATTGATCAGCCTAATCCATCCAACTAATCACATTTCAGTTCATGCCATGTCTTCATACTTCAAAACCGGGGTTTCCATAATTCAATTTCTCTGTAAAGTCATGAACCCTATTCGGCTTGTAATGTCCCAAGGGGTTTTCACCAGCAAGTCTCTCTCATTTGTTCCTCTCTCAACTCACTGTCACCTTACAGTGCCCGTAAGGATTTTCACCAATAAGACTCTCTCATTTGAATTTTCTCTCAACTCACAATCGCCCTATGGTGCCCGTGAGGGTTTTCACCAATAAGACTCTCTCATTTATTCACTTTTCCTTGTGCCCATGAACAAAGGTGCTACCCATGATATAAATCGTACCTCTATCTCACTTGACTTGGCATCCTCAAAGTTGATCAGAAGGTCTTTCTTTGGATTGTAGTGTAGGTTTTGGACAGGGTTAGAAAGAAAGGGTGGCATGCATGCTCAAAATAATTTAAGATGAAAGGGTTCAAAATTACAACTTTTGGAATCAGATCTTTTTACAAAACTAAAACTTCTGCCCCAGTTTCTTCGAATCTGGGGAATTTTTGGATTTTTATTTTGATGGGACCGAACCGTGTAAGGCTGCCTACGTATCCTTAAAAGGAATCAGGTCGAACGTAGTTCAAACTAGTAAAAGTTGTTTTGTTTTTGTTACTTTGCTTTTCTTTTTCTTTTTCTCCTTTCTTTTTCTCTTTTCTTTCTTTTGCTTTTTTTTTCTTTTTCTTTTCTATTTCCATCTCTAGTTCTGATTCCAAAAGAGGGGTATGAAAGAACATAAATAAGGCTCAAAAAAGGGTAACAAATGATAAAAGTGATTGGGATAGCAGAATAAAATGCCTTCGTCATTCCAACTTTGAACTTGCCTAGTACAAAATGCGATTGAAGATAAGCAAAGAAATCATACATAATATCTCTTGACTGCATCGGAATTGATAGCCATATCCACACATTTACCTTCTATGTCTGTTAAATACAAAGCACCATTAGGAAATACCTTTGTCACAATGAATGATCTCTGCCAGTTTGGGCCGAACTTGCCTTTAGCTTCAACCTGATGTGGAAGGATGCGTTTCAACACCAGCTGACCCACTTCAAATTTTCGGGGACGCACCTTCTTATTGTATGCTCTTGCCATTCTTTTCTGATACAATTGACCATGACATACTGCTGCCAATCGTTTTTCATCAATCAAACTCAATTGCTCTAGCCGGGTCTTGACCCACTCATCATCATCAATTTCAGCTTCAACAACAATTCGTAGGGATGGAATCTCAACTTCCGTAGGTATAGCTACCTCGGTTCCATATACAAGCAAATAGGGAGTTGCACCTATTGAAGTGCGAACAGTAGTGCGATAACCCAGTAAAGCAAAAGGTAACTTTTCATGCCATTGCTTGGAACCTTGCACCATCTTACGAAGTATATTCTTTATGTTCTTGTTAGCAACCTCAACAACTCCGTTTTCCTTAGGACGATACGGAGTGGATTTTCCATGCATAATCTTGAACTGTTGGCATACCTCTTTCATCAAATGACTGTTGAGGTTAGCAGCATTATCTGTGATGATTACCTTGGGAATTCCGAACCGGCAAATGATGTTTGAATGAACAAAATCTACCACCGCCTTCTTGGTCACGGACTTGAAAGTTACAGCTTCGACCCACTTGGTAAAGTAATCAATGGCCACCAGAATAAACCTATGCCCGTTTGACGCTGCCGGCTCAATTGGTCCAATGACGTCCATGCCCCAAACAACGAAGGGCCAAGGTGCAGACATTGTGTGCAACTCAGATGGCGGGGAATGAATCAAATCACCGTGCACCTGGCATTGATGACATTTGCAAACGAAGCTGATGCAATCTCGTTCCATGGTGAGCCAATAATAACCTGCTCGAAGAATCTTCTTTGCCAAGACATACCCACTCATATGCGACCTGCAAACTCCGGAATGTACTTCGGCCATGATAGTCGAAGCTTGTTTAGCATATATGCACCTTAGTAATCCTAGATCTGGAGTTCTCTTGTACAATATTCCCCCACTTAAGAAAAATCCACTAGCCAGACGTCGAATGGTTCTCTTTTGATCACCTGTGGCATGTACTGGATATACCCCCGATTTGATGTATTCCTTGACATCATGGAACCATGGCTCACCATCAGGTTCCTCCTCAACCACATTGTAATAGGCATGCTGATAACGGATTTGGATATGCAGAGGGTCGACATAAGTCTTATCCGAATGGTGTAACATTGACGCCAGAGTACCTAAGGCATCGACAATCTCATTATGAATCCTGGGAATATGCCTGAATTCTACCGACTTGAATCGTTGACAAAGATCATGCAGACATTGTCGATACGGTATGAGCTTCAAATCTCGAGTCTCCCATTCTCCCTGAATCTGGTGAACCAACAAATCTGAATCTCCCAAAACCAATATTTCTTGAACTCCCATGTCTATAGCTAGCCTCAAACCCAGAATGCATGCCTCGTATTCAGCCATGTTGTTAGTGCAATAGAATCGAAGCTGAGCTGTTACAGGGTAGTGATGCCTTGTTTCAGAAATGAGTACAACCCCTATTCCGACACCTTTCATGTTAACAGCTCCATCAAAGAAGAGTTTCCAACCTGGCTTTTCATAATGATCAGCCTCGTCAACATACATCACTTCTTCATCAGGAAAATAAGTCTTCAGTGGCTCATATTCTTCATCCACCGGATTCTTGGCCAAGCGATCGGCCAGGGCTTGGGCTTTTATCGCGGTCCGAGTCACATAAATGATGTCAAACTCTGTGAGTAAAATTTGCCACTTTGCCAATCTTCCTGTGGGCATAGGCTGCTGAAAGATATACTTTAGAGGATCCATGCGAGAAATGAGGTAAGTAGTGTAGGATGATAGATAATGCTTCAACTTTTGTGCCACCCAAGTCAGGGCGCAACATGTCCTTTCAAGAAGAGTATACTTAACCTCATAAGGAGTGAACTTCTTGCTAAGATAATAAATGTCTTGCTCTTTCTTGCCCGTGATGTCGTGTTGACCCGACACACAACCAAAAGAATTATCCACGACCGTCAAATAGAGAATTAAAGGTCTCCCAGGTTCTGGCGGGACCAACACATGTGGGTTTGACAGGTAACTCTTGATCTTATCAAATGCTTCCCGACACTCAACAGTCCACTTAACCGCAACATTCTTCTTCAGCAACTTAAAGATGGGCTCACAAGTTGTCGTGAGTCGAGCAATAAACCTGTTGATATAGTTTAACCTTCCGAGAAGGCTCATCACCTCGGTTTTGTTCTTTGGCAATGGTAATTCTTGGATGGCTTTTATCTTTGATGGGTCCAACTCAATACCGCGTCGACTGACTATGAATCCCAACAGTTTTCCGGACGGGACACCAAATGCACATTTTGCCAGATTGAGCTTGAGATTGTATTTGCGGAGCCTTTGGAAAAACTTTCTCAAGTCTCCAACATGGTCGAACTGCTTCTTTGACTTTATGATCACATCATCTACATAAACCTCAATTTCCTTGTGTATCATGTCATGAAATATGGTAGTCATTGCCCTCATGTAAGTTGCCCCAGCATTCTTCAAACCAAATGGCATTACCCGGTAGCAGTATGTCCCCCATGGTGTGATGAATGCTGTCTTTTTTGCATCTTCCTCATCTATCAGGATCTGGTGATATCCTGCGTAGCAATCCACAAAAGACCCAATCTCATGCTTGGCACAATTGTCGATCAGAATATGGATGTTCGGCAATGGAAAGTTATCTTTTGGACTTGCCTTATTGAGATCACGATAATCAACACAGACCCTGGTCTTACCATCCTTCTTTGGTACTGGCACGACATTAGCTAACCAAGTGGGATATCGAGTGACCCGAATGACCTTTGCGTCAAGCTGCTTTGTGATTTCTTCTTTGATCTTCACACTCATGTCATCCTTGAACTTCCTTAACTTTTGCTTGACTGGAGGGAATGCCGGATCAGTTGGCAATTTATGAACTACCAAATCAGTGCTCAAACCCGGCATGTCGTCATAAGACCATGAAACAACATCTTTATATTCAAACAGTGCTTTGATTATTTCTTCCTTGATTTGTGGATCCAGATGCACACTTATCTTGGTTTCCCTGATATTATCTTGATCTCCTAAATTGATTGCTTCAGTTTCATTCAGATTAGGCTTGGGTTTTTCTTCAAAGTGATTTAGTTCTTTACTGATTTCCTGGAATGCTGCTTCTTCATCATATTCTGTTTCATCATCACACTCTACTTCTTGGATTGTTATTTCGGAATTAGATTGGCTTTTAAGAATTGGCTGAAAATTCCTCATGCATGTCATGTCATTGAAACCAGCATAAAAAGAACTGTACAGAAAAACAAACAAAAATGAAACGCTATCAGGAATAATGGAAAACGAGAAATTATATTTCATTGAAAATAAAAGGATAGAAGGGTTTGTACATCAAAACAAGCAAAAAATAAAAAATCTGGATTACAACCCTGGAATAACCCAGATAACAGAAAGAAAAACAAAGCAAACTACCAAAACTCCTTCCGGGTGGGGAGAGGAGTAGCTTTCCAATTGCTAAGCTTCACATTTGGCCCAACGAGCTGCACATCGGCATTACTGGAACCTTCCCCGATTTCCACCATATTAACCTCATCAAACAAACTCTGGAACCTCTTGATCAGCTCTTCATCAAAGTCGACCACAGGTTTTGGGACCGCTGATATTGGGCGTTTTGCGACTCCTGGCTTGACAAAAGACTTGGAGATATGTGGAACAGGCTTAGGAAGTGACCATGCCTTTCTTTTCAAATTTTTAGCCTTTTTCATGTCCTTCCCTGTGAGTGTGAATCCCAAACAAAATGTACCGAAACTTTCACGTGGTACACCGGATGTGCAATACCCTGCAGAGACGAACCCAGGCCTTTGCCCGGCACAAAACCATTCTTCAATATTTCATTTGCTACCATGACGGACGCGGAGGGTAGCTTTGGACCTGGAATGCATTCTCCTTCAGGAATCTTCTCGACAGACACTATTTCAAACATTTGGTACACCCAAGTCCCTTTATCATCTTCAACTTCAATAAATGGAACAATTGTGTCATTGTAAGCAGACAAGTTCTCATCACCGTGCACAACTATTTCCTGCCTGTCCCATTTGAACTTTACCATTTGATGCAGAGAAGACGAGATTGCCTTGGCATCATGTATCCATGGCCTGCCCAACAACAAGTTGTAGGAGACAGCCACATCTAGCACTTGGAACTCCATAGTGAACTCAACTGGCCCTTTTGACAATTCGAGCATTATATCACCAACAGAATCTTTCCCTCCTCCATCAAAGCCTCGAACACATACATTGTTCATGTGGATCCTTTCAGTGCCGATCTTCAACTTTTGAAAAGTGGACAGAGGGAAAATATTTGCACTAGAACCGTTATCAACCAGTACCCTTGAGACAACAGAATTCTCGCACTTCACTGTGAGATAAAGAGCTCGATTGTGCTCTGTACCCTCCATAGGAAGTTCATCATCTGAGAAAGTGATCCTGTTTGCTTCGAAAATCTTGTTAGCAATCTTTTCCAAGTAGTTTACCTTGATCTTATCAGGAACATGGGCCTCATTCAAAATCTTCATCAGGGCTTTGCGGTGTTCATCTGAATGTATCAGCAAAGACAAAAGAGAGATCTGAGCTGGTGTTTTCCTTAACTGCTCTACAATGGAATAGTTTTGCATTTTCATCTTTTTTAGGAACTCTTCAGCCTCTTCTTCGGTGACCGGCTTCTTTACTGGGATGTGGCCATCCTTGAATGGCTTTGCTTTCCTCAGTTCTTCTGGGGTAAAACATCTCCCAGAACGAGTCAGTCCTCCGGTTTCATTGACTTCTTCCTCTACTTCTTTCCCTTTATATGTTACTATCACCTATTTGTAATTCCACGGGACGACCTTTGTGTCAACCATTGGTAACTGGGTCACTGGCTTAATAATAACGGGGGTAATACGAGCCCCTTCCACGATTATGACAGGCTTACCCGGGACCCCTGGTACGACCAATTTTTTGCTTTTCCTGGTTCGCTTCAACATCAATCGGAGGCCTTTTCACAACCAATACAGATGGCTTCACGTTGAGCGTGCTTAGCTTCTCCGACACCCCTTCAACTGTCAACGGCATTGCTTTTGCAGAATCTGGAGGTTTAACTAGATTACTTTCGCTAGCCCGGATCATCATGACAGACTTGGAAGAATTCTTGGGCTCCCCATCCTTATGAACTATCTCAATCATATGTGTCTCTGCATGGGCCGGCAAAGGATTTTGGTTGATGTTTGGTGCCTCCGGGTTCTGGACCACAATTTGATTTGTATCAATAAGCTCTTGGATCGCCCTCTTCAAATGCCAACACTTCTCTGTGTCGTGCCCTGGGGAATCAGAATAATATGCGTATCTGAGGGAATAATCAAGGTTCCTTGGAGGTGGATTTGGTGTCTTTGGCTCAATCGACCTCAAAACGTCCAACTGCCTCAACCTTTGAAACAAACTAGTATACGACTTTCCAAGAGGGGTGAAGGTTTCTTTCCGCTGCTGCCTCTCTTTTCTATAATCCAGCCTCGATCGAAAGCTTGGACCAGTAGGGTTTCAGTATGGTTGTGGGGGTGGATAAGGATTTTGTGGAGTTGGATCACGCCATTGCGGGTAAGGAGGGGGTTGCGCATATGACTGTGCATGGTGAACATGGTATTGGGGTGGTCTGACTGAATATTGAGGGTCTTGTGGTGGGAAATAATGTTGGGATGGATTATATAGATCTTGGGTGTAGGCTTGAGTTTGGGGTCGAGGTTGGGTGTACTGGTGAGGCGAACCCCTTGGGCCACGTCCTGATCTAGAGACAAACATAACGACATCATCTTTCTTCTTTTTGCCTAATAGGCTTCCGGTGCAACTTTGAATTGCCTGTGTGATTGCTTTTATGGCATAGTAGCTCATGATCTTGCTTGACTTAAGTCCCTCTTCCACCATTCCTCCCATCTTTACCACATCATTGAAGGACTAACCTATGGCTGAGATCAAATGGCCAAAGTAAGTAGGTTCTAAGGCTTGAAGAAAGTACTCGACCATCTCATCTTCTTCCATTGGATGATTGACCCGTGCAGCTTGTTCTCTCCATCTGAAACCATATTCCCTAAAGCTTTCACTGGGCTTCTTCTCTACCTTGGTCAAAGATAGGCGATCCAGGACAATGTCTATATTGTACTGAAAGTGCCGAGCAAAGGCCTGAGCCAAGTCGTCCCATGTGTACCACCTGCTAGCGTCTTGGCGGGTGTACCATTCCAAAGCCGCCCCACTCAGACTCTGACTGAAATACGCCATTAATAATTTGTCTTTCCCATCGGCGCCTCTCATCTTGCTGCAAAAGCCTCTCAAATATGCCACTGGATCTCCATGTCCATCGTACAGGTCAAACTTGGGCATCTTGAACCCAGCGGGCAGTTTGACATCAGGGAATAAGCATAAATCCTTGTAAGCCACACTTACTTGGCTTCCTATCCCTTGCATGTTCTTCAAAGATTGCTCTAGACTCTTCACTTTCCTGAATATCTCATCCTGCTACACGTTCCGGGATGGTTTCTTAGTTTCAACAGGAGGTTCAAAGTGAAGGGTGTAGGAATAAGGATCCGTGACTTTGAAAGTTGGTTCCGGAGTATAATATTGGGTATCTGGAGTTTGGAACGTGGGTTCACTAGAAGATCGGTGGAGGGTATCTCGTGGAGGGGCTACAAAAATAGGAGCAGATGTCGGAGCCGGGTATACGGTTGTTTTGGATGGTGGAGCATGAAAAGTTTGGGACGAGGTGCCGGGGTAGTGGTGGAAAGGGGTAAAACCCGGTGCATGCTGAGGGGAAAGATCAACAGTAGTGGGATTCTGGGCTTGTGTCAGTGGTGGGATGAAAGCGGGATTTTCTGTGTAGTTAGCGGGAAATGAAGGTGGAGGATGCCCCCTGATCCAGGCTTGATACATTTCAGCCATTTGATGGTTCAACCTGTGGACCTCCTCTTTCAATTCAGACTCCGATTCTACAATCTCCCTCGGCGGGTCGACAACACCCGTGTCCGACTCTTTGCTAGTCATGAATGCATTGCGCTTTGATATAGTATTATAGGGGTGACTTGCCAGGATGCCAACAAACTAACCACCTAAACAGAACCTGTCTTTTTATGCACACACAATAACATGGTCAGTTTTGAAGCATTTAACAGATAGGGAATCACATATTGGGGATGCAATGCACCTGACCAGTTAAACGTTTCTAAATGCTTTGCGACGGCTTATGTGTTTCATCCCGGCTTTTTTCCCAAATTTTCAAATCCTGATTTTTTTCTCTCTCATTTTGCCGTGTTTCGCTCTTTTAATTCTCATTCTCATTTTTTTCCTTTTGTTTGGCCCCTCTTTTCTTTCTTCCCTCCCTTTGTTCTTTTCCTCTCTCCTTTTTTTTTAAGATTGATCGAATCCTATGAGGATTGCCTACGTATCATGACGCCGCATGAATCATATCATTACGTAGTTCAGGAAAATAAATGCAAAATGATTTTTTTTAAAAATATTTTATTAATAAAAGACATCTTTTTGGATTTTCTATTACAAGGACTTAAAAGTAGTGATGACTACAAAAGAAAAATCCACAGACTCGAAATAAAGCAATAAGCAGCCTTGACAAGGATGAACAAAACTCGAGGAAAGTAAAATACAGACTCAAAAACTAACTAAAAAAAATCAAAAATACATAAGAGCCTCCACTGGTACTCCGGGGGCTTGCGGGACATCAGACGGTCTCCGCACGGGCCTACGGGCAATATCTTCTTGAAGGTGGTCTAGGTCAACCATCACATGTCGAACGAATGTCATTACAGAAGAAAAAAACATAGACTTGGTCATGTCTTCACATTCATGGTATTTTATTACAACATAATCAACTATCTATTTAATCCTCATTCTGATGACACCCTTTTCTTGAAGCAAACGTCCAATCTGCTGGGCCCGAGCCTCTAACACTTGTGTATCTGTGTTGTTTTGGTCTTGTAACTGTTGCAGGCTTTCTTGTAGTTGGTAAATCAATGCATAGCAATGCTCTCTTTCTGTCTTGAGATCCTTTATTTGCTTGACCATTTCATTTTCCAGGGCAACCAGCTTTTTCTGTAAAATTGCTACTTCTATGTCATATTTCTGCTTCAACTGGTGGGCTAATCTAGCATGTTCTTCCGCACTTTTGGCCAACTTTGCTTGAGCATTTAACAAGTCCCTTTCGGCCTTTGTCAAGTCAAAACTATAATCATGCACTTTTCGCCTTAGGTTGGTTATAATTTTCTCATCTCTCTCACTTCTTACCGGTGTCTCGGCGACTATTTTCATTCTCTGGATTTGGGCTCGAAAGGCTTCATTTTCCCTAGCCAACCTCTTCTTTTCCTCTTCATCTTCAGCTGCCTGCAAACTACTATCAAATTTGATTTTTTCAATTTGTTCTTCTAGTTTGTTTATAGTAGTCCGGTATTCCTTTTCTTTAGCTAACCAAACCCATTGCTCTCGGGCTCCATCGGTGAATTGATGTACATGGGGCCTTTTGGCGGGATGTTCTGGCTCTTGATCGACCCGACTTCTTTTACCATACCATGTGGCGTAGTTGGATCCTACTTCACCCATGGACAAATCTCGTACTTGAGTCTGTGGTTCCAGGAACCTACATTGGTGCCAAATCAGGCGAACCCTTTCTTCTGGAAATGTGGCTTTTGGGCATAGTTCAATAACTTGTGGACTCAAAACTTCGTCATAGGGGACTGTTTGGTATCTGCCCAATTGGCGTAGGACTCGATGCGGGGCATATGGCTGAATACTCCGAAAACCCATTAATAAAAGAAAGCACACTCCGGCGGACATGTAAATAACTTCATCGACCGGGAGCCAACCAAAAGTCCACTCAATTCGATTTGCGTTTAAAAAACCCAACTACTCGAACCATGCCTTAGTACCTTCTGGCAACTCATGACCGTTTACTCGGTTTTCATATTCTTCGATGCAATTGAGTCCGGTCAGACCGTAGTTCATGTAACCTGGGCGATGACAAAGATGTTCTACCAACCACATTTGTAAAAGCAAGTTGCAACCTTAAAAAAACTTTGTCCTGGCTCGACAAGCGGTTAAAGCTCGGTAAATTTCTGCGAGAATCATTGGTATGATAGTGCCATTGACCTTTTTGACCATAAAGTCGGCCACTCCTGCGAGCCCCAATTCTATATGTTTGTCACTCCTTGGGCATATCAGAGTGCCTAAAAATGCCACCACAAAGGCCAAACCCCTGCGTGCTTCCCATTTGTCTTTATTTCCCTGATGATTCAAACCAGTATTCGGAGCCTCAAATCCGTGGGGGTCCCATACCGACTGTATAAGAAACGGAATGTGCAGAATCCTCCGGCTAAATTTTCATCTTTAACCTGCCGGCTAATACTGAGGAGGTCCAAAAACTTATGAGGGGTTACAGTTCTTGGTGCTACTGGATATTGATACCTTAACTTCTCTTCGAAACCAGCATAACCTGCTATCACCTCTAGTGTAGGGGTCAACTCGAAATCAGAGAAGTGGAAAACATTGTGTGCCGGGTCCCAAAACGGTATCAAAGCTTCGATTATGTCAACCCTTGGTTTAATTTCCAGAAGACCAGTGAGCCCACCTAAAGCCTTTGTCACAGAACGCTTGCTGACCTCCCCCAGGCCGTTCCACCACATATGGACTCGTAGTGGAATCTCGTCTACGACTCAAAAAGGTATATTTTCAACAGTGCTCATCTTGCACATTTTTATTTAAGGTGACTGGTGAAAAACAAGTGACTTTTTATGTGTGTTTTTTTAGACCCCAAAAGAAAGATTATTTTTTGCAAAATAAAACTCAAACAACTCAAGGCCACCTTTGCAAATACGACCCTTCAGCCCTTCAGAAATGAAGATTTTAAAGCTGTGCTTGCTAAGTGGTCAAAATTAGAAAAAGAGCCATATGTGGCTATTCTGGTAAAATAAACTTCCCGCGTCCCGTCGGGACGTTTCTGGCTATTTGGACAGAAAATGACATCCCCTAAATTTATTTATGACAAAATGACGCATTTTCATATTTTTTGGTTATTTTGCAAAAACGGGGCCAGACCCGATGAGGGTTGCCTACGTATCTCACATCCGGTGAGAATCAAACCCGCGTAGTTCGGTCAATCTTGATGCACAGAAAGATATGATTTGTTTTTAAATGATTTTTTTTCTTTTTCTTTTTTTGAAACTTTGGCAGAGTAACGGGATTTTTGAATATCGGGATTATCAAAACTAGGCATTTTTCTATCCTACCTCACTCTTGGTTTTTCTTTTTCTTTTTTTTCTTAATTTTTTTTCCTTACTCTAGAAGCCGGTCAACATACAAGCCAAGCAAATTAATGCACAAGTAGCACGTAAAGAATGCATCAGCCATCAGAATGGATTTTCGGGTGCACCTATCCTAGACGGACCCAACCCCTGTGTTGAGTCCCCTAAGTCAAATGCACGTGATGCAAGCAAACGTACCTACTAGGGATCCGTCATGAGGCTGTGTTATTCTAAGTTTTAAATCCTGGGTGTATTGTTCTAGACCTGACTTACTCGAGCGGACAACTCGAGCCGGGGGAGGGGGGAGGCAACGTACCGGGAATACAGAAGCTTTATCGGCTTTGCAACTTGTCCGAATCGCGTTCTAAAATTAGGATATGACTCTAACAGAAAAGAAACCACGCGAAGCGCACGCTCCCCATAAGATTTAGAAGACTCAGAGAGAAGGAGGGTTTCGTAGCAGTTTATATACAGTTCAAACAATATCAAAGTGGTAAAAAGCGGCATTTAGCACATTAGGCTCAAACACATAAAAATCAGATAATAGACAAAAACCAAGTATAACAGTTATTCTAAGCTCGAATACTGAACCCTGAACCCTGAACCAGAGATTCTGGGTTCTTGTCCCCAGCAGAGTCGCCAGAGCTGTCGCACCTCCTTATTCCCGAAGGGATAGGGAGTTTTTTCAATTAAAGTGACATTAATCAAAATGGGATTATTTATTTGTTCAGAGTCGCCACTTGGAATAGTTTATGGTGTCCCAAGTCACCGGTATATTTTAAATCCCAAATTGAGGAAATTGACTCTTATTTATGGTCTGTGAACACAGAAGATCGAGTAAGGAATTCTGTTAACACGGGAGAAGGTGTGAGGCACTCCCGAGTTCCGTGGTTTTAGCACGGTCGCTCAACTGTAATAATTGGTCTAATTGTCTGATTTAATACATATTTGAAACATATTGTGTATTTTTAACTTCTAACCGCTTTCAATTAATTTAATCGCCTTTTAATCCTTACGGAATCATTCCTGAAATAAGTTACGATGTCGTACACTTGTCGTTTTGGTACATATTGCAAACCGCGCCACATGAAATGCACCTGCGATTTACGACATGTTTATTTTCGTTATTGTTTGAAGTTATGATCGGGCCACATGAAATGCACATCCGAATTGGGGATTACGTATTACGACTATGGCACGGGAATCGTACCCATAACCGTGATCATTTAATTACTCGCCTAAAGCAAAGCTACGAATGTTTATGCTTAGATTGATTTTTCTAAGTTTGAAATCGTGTATGAAATGTCCAAGTATGGGAAATTTATAAATAAGGACACAGGTATATTGACAGATTGCCAAACATCTTATAGACAGCATAATCTTTATGTCAGTTTGATTTGTTAATAAAGAAAAATGGGCTGGAAACTCATTTAGCCTTTTCTGTTCTCCAATCCGAGATGGGCCTGGAGCCCAATAGCTTGTTAACCAATAGAGTGCAAAGAAACATCCACTAATTAGCTAGTATACGAAACATGACAATTCAAATCACCGGCCAATAAATTACAGCATAATATAATTACAAATCTGGCTAAATATTTGACAATTAAAACGCTAATCAAAGAGAAAAATCGCACTTTAAGCTTGAACTATTACAAAGGCAAATGATCCTAGCCACAATTGATGTAATCCTACCAAACTTAACGAACAAGATATGGGTACACATATATTTATACAATTTCAGTTTCAAAATCCTATCTAGCAAGTTTAAATTGCTCTTATCACCTGACTAACACTACAAACTTGTTCATGACTAATGAAAAATTAATTATGCAAAAAATCTTAAATTATTCTTCGTGGAGAATCATAAGCACAGTATACTCCATCATAGAATAGGGAGGCAAACAAACTAAATCACAATTCCATTTGATAACTTCATACCATGACTGTCATCATGTATTATTTCAATACAATAATAATGCGTTTAAAGCACAGTAATGCACGAAACAGATTTAAATAAGAATGTTGCAGAACATGCTAATCACATGGAGCTTAACAGGGAATTCCAAACTTCATGTATACAACCATGGAAGAACAAATGCTCAGCTTATACTTGGTTACAACAAAAATACACAAAGAAAATAAATCTCTGAATGTTGAAGAAAATATCAGTACGAACAGCTAAAAGCAAACCAAAACAGTTTCAAAAGGCCACTTCCAAAATCCAAAGAGAACCTAGAAAAACTACTGAAATAGTATGAATTCGAATCTCTCCTTTTTTGTTGTTTTTCTAAACTGTTTTTTTTATAGTTTTTAAGATATTTTCTGAAACAAAATGAGAATGAGGATATTTTTTGAAAGAAAAGTGGAGAGTCAGAAGATCCTTCTTTCTTTCCAAAAATACAGAGCATCCAAAAAATCCCTTTATATGTGGGGAAGGTCCCCTTTTTATACTAAAAATCAAGGAATCCCTTTTAACATGTGTCATCCCTAAAAATAAGAAAAAAAGCATCTTCTAAAACCCAATTGGACAGTTGTCCCTTTTCAGATATTTTCCTTCATTTTTCAGCTCCTTTACTTCTATTTATTTGCTCAATAGTCCCAAAAATCTGACTTCTTTTAGTTTTCGTTTTGCTAATTAGTCCTTTTCCTATCCTCTAGAACCTTCTTAATTGGTTACAGAAAATATTCCCTCAATTTTAATTCCTAAACTACCCTGCAATATCCTTGTATTTACACCACTTGTGGAAATGTAACCCAACTGATTAATGAACTACTGGGCTTGGGTCGAAATTGGAGCAAGATTTGAGTCGCTGATCACTGGCCCAATTTGAAAACAAACTAAATAGCCTCTTTCTTTCCTAGTCTAAATATTTTCTAAATTGACCAATCTAATTCTAATTAAAGATAACTTTACGAAATTAACCTAACTATCTATTTTCTAACAATTAACTAATTACTTAGCGAACAAATGCATGTAAAATCACTAATATATTTTTTTATTTTAATAATGCAAACTAAATATTAATAATGCAAGTAAAAATCTAAGAATGCAAAAAGCAAAAAGAGAAAAAATATTTTTTGATCATTTTCATGATTCAAAATGCTACTAAAACATGCTAAAAGTGCAAATGAATGCCAAACAAATAAAAGTAAAAATTCTTAAAATTCTACAAAAGTCACTATTTTTTTTTTTTACATAACCCTCCTTTTGAATGCTTAGGTTGTAACCTTTATAGCGATAGCGAGTCAAAAAAGATCTTTTGATCAGAAAAAGGGAAAGAAAGACCGGCCACATAAAGACAAAACAGACAAGAAAAGTGCCAGACTCCGTATGGAAAGACAGAAGCTGACAATTTGTAAAGTCAAGATCAGCGGGAACATCCGCCTGAGCGAGCTCAAAATGGGCATTTCCGGCCAGTTTTGAGTTTAGGAGTCGGAGTTAATATTTTGGGAGTAATTTCCTATGCGGGGCAAAAATTAGGTGCTCACAGCAACCCCTCTTGTCACACCCCCACGTTGTTCCATATTGTATGTCATGTGTTCTTCTTCTTCTTCTTCTTCTTCTTCTTCTTCTTCTTCTTCTTCTTCTTCTTCTTCGAGTTTCAATTTGAAATTCAACCAAAATCAAGTCAAATCTTCACCAAACATCCTAAAAATTGAGGTATAAACTCCAAAGAATATTCTCAATTATTTTCAACAACACCCAATCCAGACAAACGATAATTTTTGAAAATCCAATTTTAAATTTAAAGTTTTGAAACTTTTTAATGGCTGTCAATGGTGGAGAATCAAACACATTCATAATTTATTGATTGACAATTTCAATTCGAACACCAATTGTGTAGCATGAAAGAAAATTGCTAAGTTAAAACTCTATATTAAAATAATTAAAATTCATTGATAAAAAAGAGAGGATAAAAAGCAGAGAAAAACGAAGGAAGAAAAATTAGAGAAGAATAGAGACGGAGAGAAAGAGATAGAGGCGGGGAGAGAGAAAGAGAGATGGAGAGAGAGAGAGAGAGAGCAGGGATGGAGAAATAACTGATTCCATATTCAATTCCTAATATAAAGAGATGCTCATTAATATTAATTTGTATATAATTGGTAAAATTATATATACCCATATAATTGTATTAAAACTTGATTAGGGATGGTAAATAAGTTTCATATGTAGTATATGAAGGTAAAAATTAAGGTAACGTATAAAACAATCTACGCCACCTTATACAAATTATGCTGATTAATACAAGGTTTTGGCTAGAGCAGACATGGCACATTGGTGATCAGAGGCGAAACCAAGATTTCAAGCTTATGAGTTCCGGATTCTAATTGTTTGAAATTATTGGATTTTAATTAATAATTTATATATTATTTAATAGATTTTTAAGACAAATACAAGGTTCAAACTAGAGCTACTGAGTTCAGTTGAATTCCCTTTCGACACTCTAGCTCCACCCCGTTGGTGATTGGACCATTTTGCTCTGCATCATAAAGATTGAGTAAAAATTTCGATAAAGGTAAGGAGTGATGACAGACATGAGTCAAGTTAAATTATTTATCAAATATTTAAAATATCATTTTTTTTCTCGAATAAAATTTTACTACATCAAATGAATTACAACTTGACTACTTGTTAATATTGTCGTCCCACATAAGGTATATTAATATCTCATTATTAAATGCATGAAAAAGGAAAGCACAGTTAATGACTCACATATCATAAGGGGGTCCAGTGAGAGAAAAATCGTACTAGTTGGAATTAATCAAAATGGAAAAAAAGATAAATCCGTGTATCTATGCTCAATAAGGATAAATGTATGCAGTGTCACCCCCTGCACAAGTGTTTCCCCAAAATAAATGTTTAGCCCGTTGATTCCTATCATATGATGTTAACCGTCATTTGCATGCAATAATACCCGCAGAGAACACGTACGGGTTTGATTCTGGGATTCTTATCCAAATTAATGTACTCCTTTCATATTTATTCAAAGGGTGTCAACTTAGTGTACATTTGTGTTTGTATATATACTAGTCTCTGACCACATGTAAATGCATGTGTGTATCACGTATTAAAAATATTAAGTTCTAATATAAGAGGATATTTTTTAGTTTTGTAGTTATTTGCAAATATTATTTTAATTATATGATCTTTTCATAAAAGATCTATAAAAATAACATAGGAGATCGTTAGGGTCATTTTCTTATATTCAAACAAGTTAGTTAAGAAAGGCAAAAACTTTCTCAATCTCTCAGCCTGATTTAGTTGATTGGCTAAATTAAGCGCACTGACAGAGGCGAATCCAGGATTTGATGGTTACGGGTGTCACTATTTTAATGTAAAACGACCACTAGTGAAAAAGATTGAATTAGGGTGTACATTCAGTCGATTCAATCCGTTTTGGATTACTTCGGTTCGATGCGATCCATTTTGAATTTATTCAATCCAATTTAAAATATGTTTTATGCATAAACGAATATGTGATACACCCCTTCCATCTACATGTAGCTGATTAATATTATATTATATCTTTGATGCATCACTAAAAAAAATTGTAATTAATAAAATAACATTATATGAATTAAAAAAGAAAATGATTAGATTACATCCATCCAAATAAAATACGAACATCCAGAAAAAGACAAAGGAAGCAAATATACAATATAAATAAATAATAAAATTAAAATTGTATAAGAAAAGTGAATATTTAAGATGAAGAAAATAAGAGAAATTAACAAAAAGAACATATAGAAAAGAAAGGCTAAAAGGGAACAACGATAGCATCCGGAGAGTCTCAATCCCGGGTGTTGTGCATGGAATTTCAGCACTTCAACCATGGCACCTTCAGTCATCTTGTGACTTGGGGTGTCACTTGTTCCTTACGTAGGCATTTTTGTGAAAAATACTAGTATGTATATAAAACTTTATCAGAACGACCGGGTGGCGTGCCACCCCCAACTCCATACATAGATCCGCCCCTAAGCGCGCACACAAAAAAACAACAAAGAGAGATGATATATAGATGGCTAAAAATTGTGGCAACCACATTGCATTTATAAATGGCCTCAAACTTATGTTTCTTTCTTGTCCATTTCATCTTCTTTTCCTAAATGTAGATTGTTCTGCACAATCAGTACATATAATTATTTGTGCGGTCAAACTATTCATATTAGTAAAGAATATGCAATTATCTGAAAACCCAACATTACACTTATCAAACACTGATTGTGCACTTTTTTAAAAAAAAAAATAATGAACTGGGAAATATTTTACCTACTTAGCAAGCACAAATATCAAAACTTCTTTGAGCCCATTGTAATAACCCAATATTTTTTTTATACTTATTAATTGTGAAATTAGTAAATTAATTTATTTGTGGCTATTGGAAAAGTACTAAAAGATAATTTAATATAATATATAAGATAGTGTATTAAATAAATCGATTAGTGAGCCTAATTAACTATTACACATATTATATTGAATAGAAAAATATTTAGAATATTAAATAATGGTAAAGAAATAGGCTAGACCCACACATGGCCCACGTCCAAAAACCTAAGGTGTAGGGAACAACAACAACAACAATCCAGTATAATCCCACTAGTGGGGTCCCCTACACTGGGATAGAGAGGCTGTTGCCAATAGACCCTCGGCATCCTTCCCTCCAAGAACTCCCCACCTTGCTCTTGGGGTGACTCGAACTCACAACCTCTTGGTTGGAAGTGGAGGGTGCTTACCATCGGAGCAACTCACCTTGTCAATTAGGTCTTATAAATTAAGAGAGGAAAAAAAGAAAGATCAAAAGGCTAAACTAACAGAAAGAGTTCTGAAAATTCTTAAGGCGGCTATCACGATTTGGGGAAAAGAAAGAATAAGGTATGCATATTTTCATATAAACATATTGTACTACTGTGTTCCAATTGATATATTTTTTTTTCATTTACTTCATGATAATAATTATAGCAATGGTTATGGGAAGACACAATGAATTGACAATGATTAATTAATAAGTGGAGTTAGGCCAAAAGTTTGGATTTCAAGAATAAGTAAACTGATATGGAAAACAAAGATTTTTGTATGTTAGAATTCGTTTCTGCCTCTTGAATTAGGAGATAATGCCTAATATTTGGAGTAATGATGATAATGATTAGCCATAGAGTAATTAAATTGCAATGATTAGATTGAGCAAGTTAGAGAAGGTTTGGTGCAAGTCACGGTGGAATAATGAAGCCACTGCTTCGGCTTTTATCGCTGTTTATTTTGACACTTAAATGTGTACTGACTTTTATTAATTGGATCGAGGGTTGACTTTCATTTTGAATTGTCCTAGAATTATGAAAATTATTCACATAAACTAATTAGGACGTGTTATTCAATATTTTGTATAGATTGAGGCTATTGAAGGCTGTTTAGTTGGTGTTCTAAAAGTCGCAAGGTTAGAGAACTTTTCGTTAGCGAGCTAAGTGAGACTTTAAGTTTTGATGCTTGCTTTTCTAAAACTCGTTTTGAAAGTATGTTTTGTCTGCCTGGTCCATGTGTTAGGACGAGCGTGCGCTTGGCAGAATCGGTGGTCTTTGACCAGTCGAAAATATATATATTATTTTGTAAAAAGCTGAAATTATTTAATAAGTACTTTGTGGTGTGGTGTGGTGTGGCGTAGCCTCGTGCTATGGCATTGGGACGTTAGAAATTATTTCTTCGCTGTTGTGATATATTTGGGGCATTGTGTATGCCGGCGTGATAGATTTGGGGCATCGTGTATGCCGCCGTAATATATTTGGGACATTGTGTATGCCGCCGTAATATATTTGGGACATTGTGTATGCCGGCGTGATAGATTTGGGGCATTGCGTATACTGTCGTGGACTCGTTGGGGTGTTTGGTTAATTTCATGCACTGCCGTTAATGACAAGTCCTTAGTGTAGATTGTGTTGAGATATATATAGTATTGTTGTTGAATAATTGTTTGGACCTTATAGAGTAATTATATGGTGAAAGACTTCTGTGCATATTATTTCTGTACTCTTTGTGTATTTGTATTTTCTAACACTTGTTTCAGAGGTATTTAGAGTGACGGGTCGAGGATCTTACTGGGTTATATTTACGTATAACTCATTCTTTACCTACATATCCATGCAGATACTGTTGCTAAGAACGAAGCTAGTGGCTAACGAGCTTGTTGAGTGGATTCGATTGCTGAGGTGAGCCGCCGTATTACTCGTGGAGGCCGCTGTTTCAGTTCTACCTATCTTATGTTCATTATTTTCTTTCGGGTTTGCATGCCCGTCAATTTAACTTCTATTATTCTGTTAGATGCTCCATGGTTTTAGTATGAAATTTTGGTTAAAGATTTATTATTTGAGTGCTCATTAGAATTTATGATTTTAGTTGGATAATTATTTTATATTTAGTAATATTTTATGCGTTTGGACTAGTATGTGTTTCTCTCAATATTTATATGTACAAGAATTGGTTGCCTAGCGGATAGTGTTAACTGTGTGCCAGTCACGTCTGGGGATAGTTTGGGACGTGACACCCATAGCTTGTAGCATATTATCATCTCTGCGCACGTCTTCGAGGATACACAACTTTCAGATCCTTGGTACATTATACCGGTACCATCTGTTGTCTCTCTATCAAGAGGACGAAGACGCAACCGCAACAGAAGTAGCAATATATTCAGGGAGAGCTTTATGACCATTTGTATTTCGATTTGTATTTTCTCTACTCAAAAGTTTCATGAACTCAATTCATAATGTAATAAGTTGCACAATTAATTAATTAATTAATTAATTAGGAATACTAAAAGTTTCACAAACTCCAAAGGTGCCAGAAACATTTTAAATAATTTAGTGCTTTTACATATCAATGTTGAAGAGATAATGTCTTTTTAAAGAATCTAATTAAACAACAACATACCCAGTATTATCCCACACCGTGGATTTGGGGAGGGTAGTGTGTACGCAAACCTTACCCCTACCTTGTGAGGATTGAGAGGTTGTTTCCAATAGATCATCTGCTCAAAAAGTATAAGCACCACATTAATGAAAATATAGACAAGAAGGGACAATACCAAAAAGCCATATAGAAGTAGAATAAAAACAACAAGATAGTAAGGTGATCAACAGTGAAAGAAAATAACGGTTAGTGATGGCAGACTATAATCCCGTATTTTAATCGCTTATTGCACTCTAATTCACTGCACTTTACTTATGTTGAGCTTTAATTAGTAGTGTTTTGCACTTATTATGTGTTTTATGCCGCGTAGGAATGATTCAGAGTTATTTAGATGTTGCGGAGTAAATTCAAGCTATTTGGAGCTTTGAAGTATGAGTAGAAACCCAAGGGATTTAACCGGGATCCCGTTCGGAGGTCGAGGACCAAGTCCGGATGTCAAAAATTGAAGAAGCAAAATCACTCTAAGAAAAATGCACAGCCGCGCCGCATTGGGCGCCGCGGCAGTGCAAATTATGCCCAGAAATTGATTTTCAAATCGTTCTGGAATTCTGCACAAGCGCGCCGTATGCCGCCAGTGACTTCTCAATTCCGCTAAAAGGGTAATTTCGTCCGGAGATTATTGGAGGATCGCTTAAATACACGGGAAAAATACTATTTTCGGGATTTTTGACAGATTTTCGACTTAAGGAGGCCAAGGAGGCTAAGGAGGAGTGGGACAAACACAAACACAAGGATTTCATCATTCCTTCCTCACTCAAGATCTGAGTTTGCATTGAATTTATGTTTTCCTATACTTTAGTTACGTTTGTGAAGAACTTCCCCAAGTATATGGAGTAGATCCTTTTGGGTTTTGATGGATTCGGTGTATTGATAATTGTTTGTGGATTATAACTCTATTTTTATGTATTTGAATCATTTTTGAAAGATTTAATTGTTGCATATTCACTTGTTCTTGTAATCGAAAGAGGCATAACTTGTGATATCTTTGCATTATATTGTTGGTTGGGTTCATAGATTCTTCTAAGTAATCGAAAGAGGCTGGTTGAATCATTGATTAAATCTAGTAAGGAGAATAAGCGAAAGAGGTTTTCCTAAAGACAGATCCACTACGCATTCTTGCATATCTTCATAGTGCTTAAATTGGTTCATCTCGTGAGGTTAAGACTTAATCGAGAGAGAAATTTTTGCTGAACGTTTGAACTAACAATAGAGTGAATTCGAGAGACTCACTTGAACATTGGAAGTGAATTATCTAGATTAAGATCCCGAACAATTATCTTGCACTTATTCTGTCAAAACCCTATCATCTTCCACTGATAATCTTAATTGCGTATTCTTTATTTCGATAGTCACTAGTCAATAGGTGTAGATTTTAGATTCTTTGTTAAATTTCAATTATTAATCATATAAATCTCAACTGTTGATCCTCATGGATAGCAATCAAGCTAGAAACTACGAGAACACTGTTTAAATCCAATCTATGTGGATACGATATTATACTATACTATCTTTGACTAGTGAGCACAATTTAAGTATGTGTTTTGCACTCATCAAATTTTGGCATCGTTGCCAGGGATTGACAATCAATAGTGTTTGAAATAGTTTGTAGTGCTAATTCAGGAATTAGATTTTAATTTTAATTTTTTTTATTTTATTTTTCGTTTTGTTATGTTAACTTCTCTTCAAGATTTCTTTTGTTGAAGAAATCTCGAAGAGCATATTCTTGTTATTGAACTCTAAATGATGTGAAGATGGAGTACAACCAGCCTAAGAAAACGGTTGAAGAGTTAGCACCTGAATATTATCAGCAGTGTGCTACGTGTTTTAAATGCGGTAGAAATCATCTATGGGTTGATTGTCAATCAGGTAGGTATTCTTCCTATGGTTCATCTTTTAAACACTCTCACTTTATCTCTAGTCCGTACATGTATAAGGATTCATATGGGTACAATTCTGACTTTGGTTGGGATGAATACCCTTATTTTTACTGGAATGAAGGCGAAGTGAGACAACCACCTCATTAGCAGAATGGTAGTTTAGAAGAACTTATGTATAAGTTCATAAATAAGGTGGAAGAGAAATTTATACAAGATGATGAAGCCATTAACAACCCAATAATGCAAGTGAATCAATTAGTAAATAGACTTAGCTCGTTGCATTGTGATGGTGAATATATGGAAGAGATACCGTGTGAAAATGAGCCTACCCAAGATGATGAACATCTCGAGAGAGAGTTTTCCATTCTGCAAGAGGACTCTGTTTCAACTAAAATGATTGAAAATGAGGCTTTGGTTTATTATGAAGCAATACAAGAAGAGTTCTAACCCTCATTCATCTATCCACAATTGTAATTTTTAGTAGAAGAGAATGAGGAACAAATGGTCTTGGACTTACTAGAGGAGCACTCACATGACCTTTCTTCTTCATTTTCTTATTCTAACCTTGATCATGTAGATTTTATTTTTGGGGATTTACAAGAATATGCAGGGATTGATCTTGTGAATGAATGCAAAAATAATTTGAGGTTGATCCTACAAGAACAACCCACCGCTCAAAATGATGCCAAAAAAGAAAGAAAAGAGCGGGTCTTGCAAATATCCTTTAAGGACTTTTGCCTGATGAGCTCCATAAAGAATCCCGAGGAGCGAAAGCGAAAAATGCATTAGCCGATTTCGGATTTTTGGCATATTTATGTAGTTTTTATTGTGGAATTTGATTCTTTAGACTATGTTGATAGTAGTATTCTGATTTTTGGTTAGATTCGGAGCTTTGGGAGACCGAGTCTAGAGACGAGGGCATCCCGGAGTAGGATTTTACGTTGTTTAGGTAAGTAACAGTTTTAACTCTGGCTTTGAGGGTATAAACCCGGAGAATTTGATATCGTGTGAATGCTTGGAGGTGATACCCACGCTAGGTGATGGGAGTGTGGGTGTATTCCTCGAGGGATTGAGACTTGGTCCGTCCCGTGAGGCCTCATGGCCATCATCTGTATTTACGTAGTTACTTGTTGTTGAACTTGTCTGCCTTCATGTTAGAGATCGTGCTTAGGCTTTATTCATGCTCACATTATTTGTACTCAGTCATAGAAATTATTGTACATATTTACCTCAGTCTCTATTATTTGCTAATATGCTGTGATACTTGATGTGGGCTGTGTTCCCTTATTTGTTGATGATGGTGAGGCTAGTGAGGTACATGATTGAGTGAGGCCGAGGGCCTGGTTGTGAGGATATTAATACCATAGCCCGTGAGTTATCCGCGTAGCATGTGGGTTGACCGTGTGGGTCCAGGTATTGATACCATAGCGCGTGAGTTGTCCGCGTAGCACGTGAGTTGACCGTGCGAATCCAGGTATTGATATGATGGCACGTGAGTTGTCTGTGCTTAGCGCTTGGGCTTTGGGAGCCCCTCCGGAGTCTCTACACACCCCCAGTGAGCGTATAGTATTGAGTGTTTTGAGTGTTGAGTGTTGAGTGTTGAGTGCTGAGAGCGAGTGATGAGTGATGGAGTGACACTGTTGTGAGGTTGTATTTATTTGTGTTGTTGCTGCATTTATCTGTTAAACATCTTTGTGGCATTTACCGAGTTATGGAATTTACCTGTTTATTTCTGTTTATTTTTAAATTGTGAAAATAAATAAGACTGTTTTACTTAGCTCGTCACTACTGCTCAGTTCCTTAGTTATTTCTGTTACTACTGAGTTAGTTGTACCCATACTACACCCTGCACTTTATGTGCAGATCCAGGTGAGTTAGAAGGCGGCGATCGTTGAGTTCAGGCCGGCTATCCTTAGAGACTGCAAGGTAGCTGTTAGCGTCCGCAGGACCTTGTTACTCCTCTTGTCATTTCCTCTTTTGGACAGTTAGACATATCTTAGTTCATAGTTTTAGATGCTCATGACTTAGTGACACTCCGATGTTTGGGGCTCGTTCCCATATTTTCTATATTATATTTAGAGTTGATTTAGTTTATGAGAAATTCAAATGTTGGTATTGTTTTATTAAACTCTTATAATCGATTTAATAGTAATATTTTGGAAAATAGGCTTGCCTTGTAACACGATAGGCGCCATCACGACCATGGTTAGATTTTGGGTCGTGACAAGTTGGTATCAAAGCCTAGGTTACATAGGTCTCACGAGTCATGAGCAGTTTTAGTAGAGTCTTACGGATCGGTACAGAGACGTCTGTACTTATCTTCGAGAGGCTGCAGAACCCCTTAGGAAATTTCACATTCTTGGATTCTTATCGTGCGTTCTGTGTATTCCGTGTTCTGGTGATGGGCTAGTTTGGAGGACTTGAGACCAGGTTTAGACCGCAACTTAGGCTCAGTAGCTTCAGCTGTAACATTGTGGTTGTGGTGGTGCTTGTTGAACTTGCAATATGGTTCTCTTCCTTAATACATCTCCCATATTTGGGTACACAGATTGCGCAGTGGTGGATGGAGTTATATTGATGTGGCGTGTCTGTGTGATAGTTGTGTTGAATAATATAAGGTCATTGGACCTAGAATGGGTACCATCACGCTTGATTATGGTAGAGTCGAGAGGGTTATGGTTTTGGTTGGGGCGAGAGAGCTCCCTGGCTGGTTGATCTGATGAGTGGTTATGAGTTTTTAATTGTTTCTTTCATCATTGGCAGTGTACGAAGGTTGCGGAATGAGGTTCTGTTGACTGTGGGGTTTTATACTAGTACTTGGTTGGTTTGGAGTAGTTACTATGATCAAGAATGGTACTACGAGCAGGCGAGTTGTGTAATATGCTGGGTGATTATATCCGTGATATTTGTTATAGCTCGATGCATCTTGTTTAGACTCATACATTGTGTAAATGTGAGATTCGTGTCTTGAAAAGAAATTCTGAAGGTTGGGAATTGAATTCCAAGGTTTTTGGGCTAAGGCAAAATTAAGGATTTCCAGTTGTATTGTGTTGTCAGGCCTATGTAGAATAGGGTGACATGGGATCACCCCCGGGTACGCGCGTGGTAAGATATAATAATGATTTGATGGCTTGGAACAACTCTTGACTCGTTCGAGGACGAACGTTTGTTTAAGAGGGGGATGATGTAACGACCCAGTCGGTCGTTCCGAGAGTTGTAACCCCGTTTTCTCTATTTTTGCTTATTTATGTGTTGTTCAGCTGTGTTGAGTTGTATCGAGTTGGTAGGTTTGGGTTCGGAGTAGTTTTGGAGTGAAATGAGACACTTAGTCTCTTAGTTAGAAAGCTAAGTTAGAAAAAGTCAACCGGAAGTTGACTTATGAGTAAACGAATTTGAATTTGGATCTTTATGATTCAATTAGCTTCGTTGGGTGATTTTAGACTTAGGAATGTGTCCGGAATGTAATTTGGAGGTTCGTGGTAAAATTAGGCTTGAATTGGCGAAAGTTGGAAGTTTAGAAGTTCTTAGGCTTGAATTCGAGGTTGATTTGGTTTTTTTGTGTTGTTTTGGGTGTTCCGAAGGTACGACTAAGTTCGGGTAGTAATATATGACTTATTGGAATTATTGGTTGAGGCCCCGAGGGCCTCGGGTGAGTTTCAGATAGGTTTGGGTTGTGTTGCGCTCGTTTTTCTTATGTTTCGACGTTGTTTCTTCAAGCATAAATGATATCATATTGAACAAATGAGCTCCGGTTTCTTTTTTGATTGAAGCATTAGATCCGTATCGCAGATACAGACCCGTAGCAAAAAGAATCGTCGAATTTGGATATCGTATGAGGATTTTATGGTCATTTTACTAAGAATTAGGTTGCTAGATTTGTCAGATTAATTACGAAATTGCCACTGACGGCGTATTTAAAAATCTGCACTATTTGCAAATATTAAAACCAACATATCTCCTTCGTTATAAGGTTAAATTGAGTGATTCAAAAGCCGAACTTGACTAGAATTTCACAAGGAATCCATTAGAGGCATAAAAAGCGAGTTTCGGGATCGTTTGGCATGAGAAACGAGGCAGAATAACTGGCAGAAAAATATATAAAATAAGAGTTTGTTCATACGGTCATATTTCGAGTTGGGGAGCTCGGATTGGGGCGATTTTCACCATAGGGATTGGGGTAAGTGTACTCTACTCGGTTTTGGTTATATTTCATGAATCCATCTTCGTTTTTGAGATTTGATTGATGATTTCAAAGTGAAATTGAAGGAGTTAGGGTTTGAGTTTTGGAGAGTTTAAGTGAGTATTTAAGGAACCAAACGGAGTCCGATTTTGATGAATTTTATATGGTTAGACTCGGGAGAGGACGAGGTTTATTATTCTGCCATTTTTGACTGATTTCGAGACGTGAGCCCGGGGGCCGAGTTTTGGCCGATTTTGAATTTTTGGCATGTTTATGTAGTTTTTATTATGGAATTTGCTTCTTTAGACTATGTTGATAGTAGTATTCTAATTTTTGATTAGATTCAGAGCTTTTGGAGACCGAGCCAGAGACGAGGGCATCCCGGAGTAGGATTTTACGTTGTTAAGGTAAGTAACCGTTTTAACTCTAGCTTTGAGGGTATAAACCCGGAGAATTTGATATCGTGTGACTGTTTGGAGGTGATACCCATGCTCGAGTGATTGAGACTTGGTCCGTCCCTGAGGCCTCATGGCCATCATCTGTGTTTACGTAGTTACTTGTTGTTGAACTTATTTGCCTTCATGTTAGAGATCATGCTTAGGCTTTATTCATGCTCACATTATTTGTACTCAGTCATAGAAATTATTGTACATGTTTACCCCAGTCTCTATTATTTGCTAATATGTTGTGATACTTGATGTGGGTTGTGTTCCCTTATTTGTTGATGATGGTGAGGCTAGTGAGCTACATGATTGAGTGAGGCCGAGAGCATGGTTGTGAGGATATTAATGCCATAGCGTGTGAGTTATCCGCGTAGCACGTGAGTTGACCGTGTAGGTCCAGGTATTGATACCATAGCGCGTGAGTTGTCCGCGTAGCACGTGAGTTGACCGTGCGGATCCAGGTATTGATATGATGGCACGTGAGTTGTCCGTGCTTAGCGCTTGGGCTTTGGGAGCCCCTCCGGAGTCTGTACACACCCCAGTGAGCGTATAGTATTGAGTGTTTTGAGTGTTGAGTATTGAGTGCTGAGTGCTGAGAGCGAGTGATGAGTGATGGAGTGACACTGCTGTGAGGTTGTATTTATTTGTGTTGTTGTTGCATTTATCTGTTAAACTTCTTTATGGCATTTACTGAGTTATGGAATTTACCTGTTTATTTATGTTTATTTTTAAATTGTTAAAATAAATAAGACTGTTTTACTTAGCTCGTCACTACTGCTCAGTTCCTTAGTTATTTCTGTTACTACTGAGTCGGTTGTACCCATACTACACCCTGCACTTTATGTGCATATCCAGGTGAGTTAGAAGGCGGCGATCGTTGAGTTCAGGCCGGATATCCTTGGAGACTGCAAGGTAGTTGTTAGCGTCCGCAGGACCTTGTTACTCCTCTTGTCATTTCTTCTTTTGGACAGTTAGACAGCTTATATATCTTAGTTCATAATTTTAGATGCTCATGACTTAGTGACACCCCGATGTTTGGGGCTCGTTTCCGTATTTTCTATATTATATTTAGAGTTGATTTAGTTTATGAGAAATTCAAATATTGGTATTGTTTTATTAAACTCTTATAATCGATTTAGTAGTAATATTTTGAAAAATAGGCTTGTCTTGTAACACGATAGGCGCCATCACGACCATGGTTAGATTCTGGGTCGTGACAAGGAATGATTCCGAGTTATTTAGATGTTGCGGAGCAAATTCGAACTATTTTGAGCTTTGAAATCTAAGTAGAAGCCCAAGAGATTAAACCGGGATCACATTTGGAGATCGAGGACAAAGTCTAGATGTCAAAAATTGAAGAAGCGAAATCACTCTAAGAAAAATGCGCAGTCGCGCCGCATGGAGCGGCGTGGCAGTGCAAATTATGCCCAGAAATTGATTTTTAAATCGTTCTGAAACTCCTATTTAAAAATGAAAACTTCAACCCCTCTTTCAGCAAAAGTTTAAATTCCATTATCAATAGCGAATAGTAATTCTAGTATAAAATTAAATTCATCTAAACCAACAATACAAACTAATTGTTTTCTGCTGTTTGTTTTCAATTCCACAACAAATACTATCATTTCTTGTTAAAGTGCTAGGTTTTGTCTTTATTTTCAAATTATTGAATTTCACAAACAGCTTCCAAAATGATACCGTGATGAACTTTGCACGTATAAAGAAATAAAACAAATAGAAATAAAAAAAAGTTTATGAACTTAGAATGAATCTACTTACCTTGAAAAAAAGCATCCAACGTTAAGGTAGATACCACTGAATGTACTACTCCCACAATGCAGATGAGATAGAATGAATTACCAAAATCTAGCAAACATCGAGTAAGAAGAAATTATTACTCAAAGGTATATAAAGGAAAACTTACACAAATGTCCCAAATAAGTCTCAATTTATCGACCTCTAGTCATTAGTCATACACTTATCAAAATTAGCCAAGCACATATAAAAATTGAAAAACTAAATAAATAAGGTTCTTTCTCTCAAAGAATCACAAGCAAAAATCGAAAATTTCATGAATGAGGTAGCAAATAAGGTGATGAAATACACACAAAAAAAATACAATATTCCAAAAATCTAAGCAAAAAAGGAACTTTTTCAATGGATATAGTTGAAATTCATTAAAAACATATAGATAAGTCAATATACGAAATTTGAGGAACATTGGAGGTGATTTGGACTGATTTTGTATCAAAATTCGTAATTAAATCGAGTTCAAAAAATGCTTATGCGACACATGTATCAAACATGTATCACGCGTGTATCTCACACACAGGTATACATGTGATACACAATTGATATAAATATGATACACAAATGATACACAGTGTGATACACATATTATTTTTTTTATGTTCAATTTTTACTTCGAATTTTCAATTCAAACCACCTCAAAACTTCACCAAATCATCCCAAAACTGAGATTCACGCTCCTTAACATGTACCCAAAATATTCTAATAACACCCATTCAAAAGAAAGCAAAAATTTAACATTTGTTTGCTATAAATAGCTAATTGGCTAATATTAGTAATATTTAACTAATATTAGTAATATTTTATGAATTGACCAATTTTGATAATGAGCTACTTATAAATGGACATAACGAGTAATTTCCTTAAACTTTTCAACAAAAACATAGGCATATTTTTTCCAGTAAGAAAATGGGTCCATTTGAATATGATGCGAAGATGAAACATACAAAAAAAGTTCAATCAAGATAGAATATTCATACTAAACATGAATATTACATTAGAAATGACCAAAAAAGGAATATAACAGTAGTGGACTTGAATTGGACTTTCATATCCTATAGCACACCATTAAGTGCCAAGATGTTGGAGGATTTTTCAATGCACATTTGAAGCTAAAACGGATGGATCATATTTTGATAGCACATGAGGCTTACGTTATTGTCTTTTTATTTCCTACTTTTGATGCATTAATACACATTAATAAAAATTAAGTAAAGGGAAGGGGAGAAGAACCATAACGTCCAGAGAATTTAACATGTACTTTTTGGCTTTTTAATATAAGCTAAACTCATAGAATGGAGGGGAAAAATCAAAAAAATCATAAACAAAATAAATATGAAAGCTGCCCAAATAAGGATGCCACGTCAGTTGGTCAATTCCCAGCTTTATTTATATAGATAGAAATAGACTTACGGTCATCGGTAATGAATTCAGCAGCAACAGGTTTTTGAATATAATTGCTATATTCATTACTTTACACAATTTTGAATGTAGAATAATAAATAAAACACTCAAACTTGCATACACAATTTCGAAGAAGTCCAAAGGCCTTATTAAAAGTTGGCCATCTTAATGGGTCCCCATTCTAATATAATTTGTTTTATTTTTTTATCTCCATTGGAATGTATATTTACCTCTTTGTACATAATATTGTTGGAATATTTTTTGAATTTAAGGGTAAAATCGTCACTCAGTCTTTGATGGGTAAATTTGTAAATTAACTTTGACTTAAGTTGTTCTCATTTATAATATAGTATGATTTATATAAAAATTTTACAAATCGGTGGTGTTAGACAACAACACTTGGTAGAAGTAGTGGCGGAGCCACCTTGTAGGGTATTAATTGACTCCCTTTTGCAGGAAAATCACATTATTTAACTAGGTTAAAATTTTATTTTTATGTATATATATTATATGTTGTCTTCCGTTATCTTCTTAGTGTATTTTCCCATAGTAAAATTTTCGGATACGCAACTAGCTAGAAGGTATCTCAAGAATGTCCGTATAGCTGTAATTAACACAGTGAGCGAAAACTTACCCAGATGTATTGCCTAAAGGCCTGTGTGTTACTTGGACATCTAAATTGGTTAACGAAGTCAGAAGAAATTAAATTGTATAATAATTTGTGACGCAAGGTCATTGTAGTCTTACAATTGGAGAGAGCAACTTTTGATACGAGACCCCACATAAAAAATTACTCCTATGAGTAACATATCACGTAACCGACTAAATAGTGAAAGCGCAGTTAAGTTATAAAGAAATGTCCGAGTCGGCCAGTGGATATACTATCAGATGCTCATTGCATGGTAATAATTCCCGCTACTATAAGTTTAACAGCTAATGAACAAAATGCTTCTTCTAGAAGAGTTGTAAATTGCAGGGTTCGGAACCAAAATAATGACTTTTTGGACTCAAGACATAAAAATAGACTGAAAAAAAATTTAGTGATCAAAATATATATAGCGCCCTTTTAAATGGCGCTATACCTTAACGGTCGTTTGCCCGTTAAGGTATAACGCCTTTAAACGGGCGTTATACGTGAATATGAAAAGACGGATAAGTATAGCGCCGTTTATTAAGGCGCTATAGTATAGCGCCTTAATAAACGGCGCTATACCCACATAGAAAAAACGGCCCCTTCCCTTCCCCACCAAACCAGAACTCCCCCCCCCCCCCAAAATTAAAACTTAAAAAACCAATCGGTCCCCCTCCCCATTAACGATCAAAAAACCTCGAGTGGACCCCACCCGTCCCACAAAAAGTAAAGATCCTCGATCCCACATCCTAGCTAAGGCGTTCTCTCGTTGTGGGTTGCTCGTTTCGGCTCTAAATCACCAAATCTTCAACTTTCCTAAAACCTTAAATCGAGGTATTCCGACTTAGTTTTTGTTGAAACTTGTATAAAAAATGCATATTAGTTATTTTTAATGTGTTCTATGTTGTTTTGTGATTGTTTTGCGATTTAACTATTTTGTTATTTTTACCCGGATTATGATATTAGTGTGCTAAAAAAATAGTAAAAATAGAGAAATTATTATTAGTTGTTAAAAAAAATATTAATAAGTTACTTTTTACTGTGGTATATGTATTTTCGTGAATGTTTTGTGATTAAATTTATTGGTTATTTTTATCTGGTTTAGATTATTTATTTGCTTAAATACTAGTAAAATAGATAAGTTGTTACTTTAGTTCCCTCTAATGGTATCTTGTGGCCTAATATAGTGCTTATATTTGTAATGTAGTGCCTTTTTAGCGTAGTAAAATGTAGTTCTCTTTAGCGTAGTATCCTTGTAGTTATTGAAATTAATCATTTAAGTATCTATTATACCCAAAAATACGTCAAAATAGCTGATAGTTCAAACACAAACTCTGTTCAATTCTAGTCAACGATCGTAAGAAAATAACACGAGAAAACAACAAAAATTCAGGATATCTTGGTGCTACTGGGCCTCAAATATCGAGTTCGGAACCCATATATGAATATTTATTAATTAAATCTTGTATAATTATGAAAATAAATTATTTAATTTTATTATACTCAAAAATAAGTGAGTCATAAACAAAAATATATAATAATAAAACTAACATATAAATTAATAAAACAACTAATATATAAATAATAAACTAACATTTAAAATAACAAACATGTTGAGTGATAAATCGAGAAAATTTTCTCATCATGAACACAAGAATTCAGGATATCTTTTAGTTTCTCCTGCAATGCCGCAATTTCTCGTTGCATTTCAGAGATCTGGCGTTGGTATTCAGCGTTCATATTCAAAACATACTGCAAAATTGATTTGTAGTATTCCTGGTTAATGGGTTCATCATACCATTCCTCAAACATACAATGATTTCCGTCATTGCATCCAAACCTGTATAGACACATCCAGTATATGCGCCCAACATTACCATCATACCAACATGCCTTCATAATCGCACGTTTGCCACAATAGCACCTTGGTTGGTCATTGCGTCCAGACATTTGTTAATGCAAGTAAAATGAAAAATGTATGGAAAGTTTTGCTATTTGTTTTGGTTAAGCACAAGTAATAACTAAAATGCGCTAGTTATTTATAGGCAAGACAACACACATAACGTAGTATTTAACTGCGCTATGCTTCGCGTGTTAAAGATTCTTTCGGGTACAATACAACTTTTCCAGAAGATAGCTTTTGCAGGCGAGCAGCTTTTTCAGGTCGACATGACAACATACATAACGTAGTATTTAACCGCGCTATGCTTCGCGTGTTAAAGATTCTTTCGGGTACAATACAACTTTTTTCAGAAGATAACTTTTGCAGGCGAGCAGCTCATTCAGGTCGACAAGACAATTATTTTATTAAAAAAAAGGTTTATGTGAGATTGTTGTACTGAAATATTAATGTTAAATATCAATAAGATTTAACATCAATAGAAACTTAATTTAATTTTATACATTCTGCAAGATAACCAAGTACATACACTTATTACAACCACATTACGAAAAAAAACACTACGTGTATCCTTGATAGCTGGGCACATTAGATGAACTTTCACCAGGAGCTGGATTACCACTGCCACTCAAACCAGCTGAAGGACATTTACGACGGTCGTATCCTGTTTGCGAACATATGCCATATTTGCGCGCATAAACGACATCATCAACATCCATTTGGTTCCGTATATGCGTTCTTTTTTGCATTTGTCGCTGACACAAAAACTCCTTATTACACACCATTATTAATGGTTCCGGCGTCCAATAATGCTCAGCACCCACTGGCTGCAACTGCCCACTATAGGTGTTTAAGTATGCAACAACACTATATTCTTTATCAACGTAGTTAGTTGGCCCTAAACCTGTATGTTGAAAGCACTTGATGGCATGTGAGCACGGCATGTGATAGATGAACCATTTTCCACAAGAGCATAACCTTCTGGATTCATTTACGGTGTGTGTATTATTTCCCCGGTTGTGATGGATAGCGGTGCGAACTTCAAAAATATTTCGCTCGTTGCAATACTGCAAAAATGAATGCCAATGTGCTCGCTTCCTATATTTCTCAAATCTTTTCATTGGTATTGGTAAAAATTCAACACCCCTTTCCATCAATGACGATGCACATGTAGCCCTTTTAACAAACCTCTCCGCCATCAGCTTGAATGACATCCGCAAAATGACAGTGACAAGCAATCCTCGTGCAGACTTCAATAACCCGTTGAAATACTCTGACACATTTATAGTCAGAATTTCCCATCTTTTGCCACCATCCGCATGCAAATTCTACTGGTCAAGCACATGTCGCATCAACCAACGATATGCTCCCTCGTCTTCCTATCTGATAGATTCCATGCGCCTCCTGAATCTACACTCTTGGTGATCTGTTGCAACCATCCACATTAAATCATGTAAATCCTTGTTAGTATACCTTCTGAAAATTGGCCTTCAGGTGCCTCACACAGTAACAGTGGTAGGCATACGGTTCCTGCCATGCACGTAAATTCTGTACAGAACTTAAAATACCACCATGCCGATTAAATATTAGATAAATACCTGAACGTTGTTTGATAACGTGCTCTTTCAAGTGGTTCAAAAATAGTGTCCACGTCTTTTGGCTTTCATTGGCACAAATAGCAAAAGCTAAGGGAAATATACTTCCATTAGCATCTACTGCAACGGCGATCAACAGCTTGATATCATATTTTTCATAGACATGAGTGCCGTCTATGGATATTACCGGCTGGCAATGCACAAAACTATCAATTACCGGTTTAAATGCCCAAAATACGTATCTGAATATATATTCGGTTATTCCCGGACTCTGCTCAATCTTCCATTCAACAACAGTCTCGGGGTTAAAGTATTGCAATGCGGTCATGTACCTGGGTAGAGATGCAAATGACTTATCCCAGTTACCATAAACAATTTCAAACGCACGTTTGCCCCCGAGAAATGCCTTTCTTTGGGTAATGGTGCATCCATATTCCTGGTGGACGGATGTAATACACTATTTGATCCTGTACCTTATAGACGCTTCAATGTGTGGAATCAAGATAAGAGAAATCAAGTCAACATCCAAGTTGAAGTGATTCCCACTGAATGTGTCCAAATCACAATTGTGGGTGCCAATGTATTTACCCACAACCCACATATTTATTTTCTTCTTCTTCGCACGTAGCATCCAATTACAACCCGTAAACCATCTACGGCAAACAACCTTGTATACATGTGGAGTTGACTCCCATACCGTCATCTCACGACACTCTTTTACGCTGTACATTTTCACCGCCCTGTTTAGGCGCGCTTTATCAGGAAAAAGCATGCCCTTTGATAGCACCGTTGGTCTAGACTCATCCCATATTGCTGTTCGAATTTCATCAATATCCCTTGTGAGGGCATCCACATCCGGCATACTTGGCAAATGATCAAGGTAGAGAATCTCCCTTGAATGAAACGGCATGTGGGACTCGTATACTCTTAGTCTAACAGGGGGTGAAGCATGCTCCCTCGTCAAATCAGGTCCAAAATTCTCTTCCTCCTTATCATCACCCTCATTAGGGAAGGGTATGTCATCTCCGGACTCATCGGCATTGTTGTCATAATCACTGTTCTCTTCCTGACTTTGTGCATCTGTGAGATCCCGATTAAATATGTCGTCCTTCGGGCAATTGAGTCAGGACAGGACGTTCAAGTTGCTCGTTTTCACTGCACAACCAATAAAATAATGAGTTACTCAAATTAATAAATACTTTACATATAGTTATATCACTTTACTTACAAATCGTAATGTGTTGACATCCCGTGATGAACATCATCCTGTTGGTGATGACTCCCGGATAGACCACCATGATCCAACACACCAGAACTACGCATATTCCAACTGGGCATTGGTTCATAACTTGTAAAATTCATATCTGGGCGGTACCCACTGTGAAATATATGAGTGTTAATACAAATTCAATACAACAAAAATAAATATAGTAACACAAAGAAAAATTGAAGTTTATCACTCGTCTTGTGGATCATGTAAAGTAGGAGAGAAATTATTTTCTCGTTCCTCATTCGCCCGTGGAGATAAGTTTAGATCAGGCCAAACTCTTTCAGCCGGAACCTGTTCGGTTAAAATTGCTCCAAAATAACCACCCGATGACTGAGGGATATCCCTGCTTTGCGCAACCTCATTATTGCGAACGTCTTCAGCCTTGACGTACATTTCCAACATTTTTATCAAAAGAAATTCCCGGTATTCATCCGGAATCCTCAAAAAATCGGTAGATTTCGTGGTACTGTTTGAAAATATGGCTGGCAGCGCAAATGCAGAACTTCGCCAAATGGTGGAGCAGTTAGAAGCACCCATTGGGCAGACCCTTGAAATAGGAACAACGATAACAATCTATCATACTCCATTGTAAGTGACAACTTAACATGACACTGTGGAGATAAACTATAGCTTATTGAGTTATTCGCCACCACAACCTCATCCCTCAATATAATGAAACCCTTAATTTTCGCTATTCAGACATTATGACAAAATGCAAAACAACTTAACGAAGAAAAATTTAACAAGACTTGAGAATTTTTCTGAATGAGTTTTTACAAAATCCTTAACGTATTTAAATAAGGCAATGCCCAATCCGGGGGGTCAAATTTTTTGAGGTATAGCGTTTTAAATAAGGGCGCTATACCCATTTGAATTATTGTTATGTTAGTTAAGCGCAAAATAATTATTGGTGGACCCACAAAATATGTATAGCGCCTTAATAAACGGCGCTCTACTTCTTCACGTATAATGCCCTTTTAAAGGACGCTATATATATTTTGGTCACTAAATTTTTTTTTTACCTATTTTTGTGTCTTGAGTCCAAAAACGTATTATTTTGATTCTGGACTCGTAAATTGCACATCTAGGATCTAATGTCACGATCAATTTCAAAGTTAAACTTTAAACAAAGTTTCGTCTTTGAACAGAACACTGGTCTTAAAGGTAAAGAAAAAGGTAAAGTTTGAGTCTACGCTTGACTTGTGACTTGTGACGGAAGAGCATATGTCACATTCAGCATCTGTATTTGTACAATGCCCTATTCTCTAAGAAATTGGGAGTCACCACTCCTAGGCCCCCACCACTTTATCTTCATTTTTTGACCTGTTAAATCAATCACGCGAGTGCTTACGCACGTACTCTGCTTCAACCAAAATAATTGAAAAACTTTTTTGTCAGTCTTAATTACTCATAGTAATAGTAATATATGCAGCTTCAACGAAAGTCACAAATAATTCCACGTATAAATAAAGTGAGAGTCTCGTAGCTGCAGCATTAAACACTCATGCAATCATATAAGAACTGAAAACAACCACACGTCTTTACTTTTCTTTCTGCTTTCTGCTACTAAACTACATTTTTCTTTCTTTCATTCAAACATTTTCACAAATGGGTCAGCTCCATTTTTTCTTCTTTCCTGTGATGGCTCATGGCCACATGATTCCTACGCTAGACATGGCCAAGCTCGTTGCTTCACGTGGAGTTAAGGCCACTATAATCACAACCCCACTCAATGAATCCGTTTTCTCCAAATCTATTCAAAGAAACAAGCATTTGGGTATCGAAATCGAAATCCGTTTGATCAAATTCCCAGCTGTTGAAAATGGCTTACCTGAAGAATGCGAGCGCCTCGATCTCATCCCTTCAGATGATAAGCTCCCAAACTTCTTCAAAGCTGTAGCTATGATGCAAGAACCACTAGAACAGCTTATTGAAGAATGTCGACCCAATTGTCTTGTTTCTGATATGTTCCTTCCTTGGACTGCTGACAGTGCAGCCAAATTTAACATGCCAAGAATAATTCTTTCATGGCACAAGCTTCTTTGCTCTTTGTGTCGAGAATAGCATCAGGCTAAATAAGCCTTTCAAGAATGTCTCCTCTGATTCTGAAACTTTTGTTGTACCGAATCTGCCTCACGAAATTAAATTGACCAGAACCCAGTTGTCTCCGTTTGAGCAATCGGGGGAAGAGACAACTATGACCCGGATGATAAAATCAGTCAGGGAATCAGATTCAAAGAGCTACGGAGTTATCTTCAACAGTTTCAATGAGCTTGAACATGATTATGTTGAACATTATACTAAGGTGCTGGGTAGAAGAGCTTGGGCTATTGGCCCACTTTCGATGTGCAACAGGGACATTGAAGATAAAGCTGAAAGAGGGAAGCAATCCTCTATTGATAAACACGAGTGCTTGAAATGGCTTGATTCGAAGAAACCAAGTTCCGTCGTTTACGTTTGTTTTGGAAGCGTAGCGAATTTCACTGCATCACAACTGCACGAACTCGCTATGGGAATTGAAGCTTCTGGACAAGAATTCATTTGGGTTGTTAGAACAGAACTAGACAACGAAGATTGGTTGCCTGAAGGATTAGAGGAAAGAACAAAAGAGAAAGGTTTAATCATAAGAGGATGGGCACCTCAAGTACTAATTCTTGATCACGAATCTGTGGGAGCTTTTGTTACACATTGTGGTTGGAATTCAACACTAGAAGGAGTTTCAGGAGGTGTTCCAATGGTAACATGGCCTGTGTTTGCGGAGCAATTTTTCAATGAAAAGTTGGTGACTGAGGTTTTGAAAACTGGGGCTGGTGTTGGTTCGATTCAGTGGAAGAGATCAGCTAGCGAAGGAGTGAAAAGAGAAGCAATAGCTAAGGCAATAAAGAGAGTAATGGTGAGTGAAGAAGCAGAGGGATTCAGAAACAGAGCTAAAGCGTATAAGGAGATGGCAAGAAAAGCTATTGAAGGAGGAGGATCATCTTACACTGGATTGACTACTTTGTTGGAAGATATTAGTACATATAGTTCTACTGGTCATTAAGTTATGATTAAAAAAAAAAGTAGTTCTTAGTATGATTTCTATACTGTTTTTGTGCTTTTTCTGTATGTGACTGTGCTAATTTAAACATTTCCTTTTGTCACTATTGAAGAACCCCTTGCCTCCATTCCTCCTTTATTCAGGGAGTAGTAATATTATTTTCAGCCAAAAATGAGATCAGAAATCAACGTATTCACAATTCCCGTGGCAAAATGGATAAAAATAATTGATTATCCATCCATATTATCTAATAAAAAATAAGTTGAATTATAAACTTTTTAAAAACGGATCAAATATGAATAAGAATCATATTATCCAATTAGAAAATAAATAACGGATGGATAACTAACGAGTTTAATTTTTATATTTGTAAAGACTCAAATTCTCTAAAAAAATGATCATATTTAAAAAATCATGAATAATATGGAAATCTATATTATCCGACAGTTAACTCATTTTCTATCTGTATTAAATATGACTCGGGTAGAAAAATTTATCGATTTTTCCATTACCCCTCCTAGATCCGTCCATGACACTACTAGAGTTCTCGATTGGTAAGTAGTATTAACATATAACTTTGAACAACTTAATAAACTATCTTCGCACTGGCATATTTTAATTTGTGATCATATATTAACGAACACAAAAATGATGAATGTAACAAAAAACACTAGTACAGTAATAAATAGTCCAAGTTTAAAGGTAGGATGCTGGAAAGTAAAAGAAAGAAGCAATGCTTTTATTGTTAATTTCTGCATGAATCTTTAAGACATTAAAGAGACCCTTGACTAATTGCTTGAGTAGAGTACTAGTACTGCTGTTCTATGTCTCTGTACGCATAAGCAACGTTGGGTTTCTTTGACACGGTCGCATAAATAAAATTTTGTGTGAGCATTTTCGATTTATTATTATCATAATTCAATTTGTACACGAGTTGTTTGGAGCAGTGGGGTGTTATAGCTTATTGTCCACTTTCAAATTGATGTCTATTTTATGGAGTATTATTTTTCATGCAGTGTCTTTTGAAAATAATACTCTACATATACACACGTAAATACATGTACCATTTACTTTCTTTTTAGTTTGTTCCAGGAAAAAAAAGACATCTTTTTATATTTAAAAACTTTTTTACTTTAAACGTCATATTTTATTTTAACATTATAAACTCATAACTGAGAGTGTAGGTTTAATACTGAAAAATAAGAGTTATTTTTAAGAAAATAACTTTTCTTAAGATGACATAATTTTATAGCCATCAAAATAATATTACTTGTTTAAGATCATAATTTTTTTTTTAATTTCTTGTTATTGAAGTCGCTACTTGACATGATTGGGGGCCTAAAATCAAGTTTCAGAAAGAGACTAGAAGTAAGAATATCAACGGCAAACTTGCAATGAAAAAGTATAAAGGTAGAATAATAAAACCAACTCAAGAATTTGATAAGTTAATATACAACAACAACATACCCGGTGAAAACCCACATAGTGGGGTCTGAGGATGTAGATTGTACGCAAACCTTACGACTACCTTGGGAGGTAGAGAGGTTGTTTCCGAAATATCATCGGCTCAAGAGAAAGCATGGCAAAAAAAAAAGGCCAGATAAGGACAATCAATTCAATGCAGCATGCAAATGAAAGTAATGAAAGGGAATGAGTCACGATAAAACAGTCTAAAAAGGAGAAGTAGCTATAACAGATAAATAAAATAATTGAAGTACAAGAAACAATAGATAGTAGCAGAAATCAAAAGGTAAGAAACAGCAAGATAAGTTGCTATAACGATATCGAAAAGTGTTGCAGTAATTGCTTGTTGTATTGATGTGTGGCTATAATTCCATATTCAATTCGAGATTGAAGTTATTTCCGGGCAAATTGAAGTCAAGATGGTCAGGACCATTTCGTGTGGTAGAGATTCACCCCACCGGAGCCATAGAAATTGCTGCAGAAAATGACTCTCGCACGTTCAAAGTCAATGGGCACATGTTAAAACATTATTTGGGCATGGATGACGCGAAAGTAGTGTCGGTGACTCATTTGCTCGAGCCCCCAATGTTGAGCGTGCCTTAAGTGCGATTACCTGCGTCGTGTCGCGACGTTAATTCATGGGAGACAACCCATTATAATGTTGTATTCGTCATGCTGTGACGTTAACTAAGACGCTCGTTTGGAGACAACCCAATTCGTAGTTGATTTTTAGTGTAGTTAGAATTTTTTTCTTTTCGTTTTTAGGAACTAACATGTTTGCAGGTGATTTCGGCAAGTCGTACGCAGTATCTCGCATTGCTTGGTCTCCAGCGAGCTAGGCCACGCGTTAAGCCATGCGGCGCCAGGTATTGAGCTATCTAAGGAGCTCGCCTCGCATGGGTTATAGCGAGACACATCTCGCGGAATCCCTCGCGTCGCCTGCCTCTGAGCTCGCCTCGCCAGGTATGTCACTCGCCTGAGAGCTCGCGTCGCCGGGTTAGCTTTTTTGCTTTTATTTTCATTTTGTTTTGTTTTCCTTTAATTCCCCCTCTTAAAAAAACCCAACTTAAAACACCCACGCCTAAAAGAAAACACACTACACGCCCCAATTTTCCTCTTCTCATCCCACATAAACCCCACTGCTCACAAAACTCACCATCCCACACTCATGCAGAACACTGCCAAACCCTCCCCCTCACAACTCCATTAAAGACAAGCAATCTTTTGCTATTTCCTTCACTTGCAACATCAATTCAAAGGCAAAATCCCTTCTCTTAAACATCTAAGGTATGGTTTTTATCTCCATTCTTTGGTAATTTCCAGTTGGGTGAATGCATGACATTGGACACAAGTGTTTGGGGTTGTTCTTCATTGTAACCATGTGTTTGTGTGTCCCAGCCCCATGAACCATATAAGAATGGTGTTTCTATTGTGTGAACAAGTGGTAGTACGGAACTCTCAAACCGATTTGGGAGGGTGAGGCAATCCCTCACCTTTACAAGCACTCCCATGGCACTAGTGTATGCTAAGTGTTTGTTATAATGCCTCAAAGGCATTCTTTGTCCCCATTGGAGCCCGAGTCTTTGGAATTATAAGACTAGTGCTATGTAGTTGTGCACCACTTTAAAATCTCAAGTGTAGGGTAGCTCACTGGTATCCCGATGCTTCGAATGTGGAAGAACCATCCATGTGTCATTGCTTGATTCTCATGATAAGAAACGATGAGGTGAAGTCTGAGTAACCTTGAAAACGGTTGATAATCATGTGTTAAACTCTAAGTGTGGGTGGCAAGACCATGTTTTGAGAGGTTGCAATACCACTTAAACTGATTTATGCTCACTTGTGTAGGTACAAATATGCCTCGAAGAAAAGACACCGGTAAAGGCAAAGCCACATCCACTGCTCCGTCTAAGGCTAAAGACACTTTCGTACCTCCCCGGAAGAAGAGAAAAGGTTAGGAAGCTACTTCCAGTCAAGGTGAAGGACTGAGAGCAATTGCAGCTATTACAGCCACCCGTCCACAACCTCAGGGCCAACAGGAATTTGGAATCAAAAGCATACCCCCACATGTTAAGGATTGGTACAAGCGTTGTAGGCCAAAACATATACATCCGGAAGCTGCTATTCATGAGCGTCGCTTGAAAGCCAAGTATCATGCTATTTGGAGAGGCATAAATGAGTTGGGATTGAGCTATGTATTCCAAAACTCTGGAGAGATCAACGTCAATCTTATGAGGGAATTTTATGCTGGGTTTGATCCAGAGGATCCTGAACAGCTGGTGCCGATTCGTGGAAGGTTGATAGATTTTTCAGCCTCGGTAATATGCAATTTCTTAGGTGGTCCGGATGTTCCTGGGGAACCCTTGGACCATTTCATAGTCCGTCCTACTTACCGAGAGCTGGGACACACTCTTTGTGGTGTCAACTCTATGGCGGCTTGGGTGCGGGATAAGAAAACCAACTGTCATAGGAAGTTCCCAAAGAAGAATATGAAGGCAAAAGCACAAGTATGGTTGAAGTTGATAAATTCACGGATCCTACCGTGCAACCATGACACTCTCATTAGCCGTGAAAGGACTTGTGTGTTGTATTTCTTAATGACGGGCCAAAGGGTGAATATGGTCCACTTGATACGTTATCAGATGACCCAAGTGCGAACTAGCAAGAAAATTGACCGAATGCCCTTTTCAAACATGCTAACTCAGTACTTGCGGCAAGAAGAAGTGGAGGAGGAGAAGGAGTTCGATCACATCATTGCTCCACCCATAAGACCAACGGACCTCACAAATGTCCGAGTTAAGGAGGAGAACACCACAACTTCACTGACAGGGGCTGAGTGTAATGCACGCGATGACAGCTTCATGGCCTATTTATATGGGATGATGGACTTGCAGCTTCGGATAGGGGGACGACCGGCCACTACAGAGGAGAGGGCCATATTGGAGAAGCGGTACTCGCTCAATGTTCATGCCCAACAGCTGGTTGGGATAGGTGATGGATACAGACTCCCTGAGGACGAGGATGTTAACACACCTGAGTAGTCTGAGGCCGAGCTGGAACAGTCAGATGATGATAATGATGATGATGAGGAGGAGGAGAAGGAGGAAGCACAAGAAGAGGAGCGGGTAGCTTCAGAGGATGAGGGCGAGGACGCAGCTTGATCAGGGAGTTTTTCCTACACCGTACTCATTCTTTTCTTATTTTATCAGTTGTGTATGCACTGAGGACATTGCATGAAATAAGTGTGGGGTGGGGACTTGAAAAAAAAAATTAGTCTTGTTTTAGATATTTGTTTTTAGTTAGTGTCGTCTTAGCCTTTTTTTGAGGGAATTAGACTCTTCCCGGCGATGGATCTCCTAGATAGTTTTCTTGAGGGAATTAAGTCTAAAGTAAAAAAAAACAAAAAGTTTCTTTTTGTAGGTAGTGTAGTAATTCCTCCTTGGTTTTTCTTTGGGCCGCGGTTCTTTTTCAAGGGTTTTATTTGAACCGGGTGTAGTTAGTTTTAATTTTTAGGAGTAGAAATCACTGAGCTATGAATTGAATTGCATCGATATCTCTTAACTTTGTTATGCCTTGAGAATAGTTAGTACTCTAGTTGTGACGCTTAGGCTCAGTTTTTGACTCTACTATAAGTACCTTAAAGCATAGATTCTTAAATTTTCTTGACTGCTTTGACTGGAGTGTCGTGATAAAACCAATCCTGAGTGAGTTATGTGCCATGTCTGTGTGAGGTTTGTATGTATTCAGTGCATTACATTTGATGTCTAGAACTTGCCCCGTGCGTATGCAATGCGAAATAGTAGTCTTGTTCAGTCTGGGATGTGATATAGACGTTTCTTTGTTGAGCCAGATATATAGAGTTTACCCTCATGAATGTCATATAACGTAGTTAGCCCCTTTGAGCCTATAATCATGTTTCTTTGGTAACCACATTACAAGTTGTACCCCTTTGTTTGAATCGACCATATATTTGAACCTTGTTACCTCTCATAAGCACTTGAATTATGATGAATTATGTAAAAATTAAAGTGTAGGGTGGTGGTTTGGCTTTTGAGTGGAACAAATGAAATAAGAAGAAAGGTGCACCGTTTAAAAGAAAGAAAATAAATATATCAATAAAAGCCACTTGGATTGAAAGAAAAAAAAAGAGAAAAAAGAAGAAGAAGAAGAAGAAAAAAAATAGTTGTATTGTATGAAAAATAATTCTTGATGGTGGTGGCTAGTGATATATTTGTGCTTAAAGAAGTATGGGGTAATATAAATTGAAGTGAAGGTGGAATTCTGGTTTAACATAAGTATGAGCTGTAGTATTAAAGTATATGTATTAAAGTGCTTAAGGGAGGTGTAGTCACTCATATCCAAATGTATCTTACCAGACCCGCAACCTACAGTACAATCAATTAAAGTCCTACTTGATCCTAGACTAAATGAGTTCGATTAGTAGAGTAATACACTACGGGCAAGCCTATGGTGCATCATTTGTGGCATATGAATGTTATTTTTGAGAGCGAGTGAATTTTTCCTATATTGAGTTCCTACGTTCTTAAAATTCATTTGTGTGTGGAACTAAGCTCTTTGTTGGGCGAGAGCACGTGATTCATAAAGAAAAGGAAATGTCATTGACCTCCATGTTAGAGTAAGTAAATGAATTGTTAATAAGATATGGTATTTATGAGTCAAATCTTAAGGTGAGGAGGTTACACCTTTGTGATTAGACTATTTTAAAGATTCTTGATGTGATGAGTTAAGGGAATTGCTTTAAAAGGTTGTGTCTATAAGTGTAGTTTGATTGCTCGAGGACGACCAATGTTTAAGTGTGGGGTATTGATGTGTGGCTATAATTTCATATTTTAGTACATTATTTGCCTTGCATTTTGTATGCCCAAATGATAAACTACACTTTATTTGTGCGTAATGAAGTCTATTTTATGTGTAGGTGAATTGGAGATAAAAGAAGAGCAAAAGGAATAATTAAAGTCTAAAGCGTGCTCGAAAACAGTTGAAAAGAAGAAAGAAAGAAGTGAGCAGCGGATAAATGAGAAAGGCAGAAGGCGAGGTCCACCTCGCGTTAAGGCTGGCGACGCCAGGTCTGGGGCGAGGTCCTGCTCGCGAGGCGAGGTCTGAGGCGCGCACACTCCAAACTTTGAAGGCTTATTTCGTCTCTTGGTTTGACTAGGACTTGGCCTATGTCGTTTAAGTCTTTTCCTACACATATAAATAGACATAAAATGCCACTTTTGAAGGAGTTTTGCAACCAGAGGCAAGGATAGCTCGTTAAACAACCGTTGGGAGTTAGAGTCATTGATTTCTACATTCTTTCATCTTTACTTTGTAATTTAATTATGTAAAACATCTGGGATATTGTTACTATGAGTATGAGTAGCTAAAATCCTAATCTAGGGTTTTGATGGAACCTATTGGATGATGATTTTAATGTTACGTTAATATACATTTGCCGTAGTATTTTCTCTATTTGTTCAAATATATTACTATTGTTGTTGATTGAAGGCCCCTCAATCGACTTTGCCTATTTAGTGTGTATTACTCGAGAGAGAATGCATATTTAGGTAATTGTTGAACAACATCACTCATAATGTATATGGGGGATCAATACAGAGAGTTTAAAGGTGGGATTACGGATAACGAAACCTTGGTGCGATCCGAGTGAGTCGTACTTAATGCCAGCTAGCGTAATTCGGGAGAATATATCTAATAAATTTTGGTAGTTACTCGGGAGAGAATTACACCACTCAGAGCATTCATGATCGGTAGAGAAGACTTAGGCAAATTTATAGAAAATGTAGCGGAAAGGATTCTGACAATAGAAAAAATCATAACCTTAGATCATTCCAATTCTTGTCTACAACCCGTTCGTAGTTAGTTATTAATTATTGCATTTTTATTACGTGATATTTAGTTAGTAAACATCAAATTTGTTACTTAAATATCTCTGAAGATCGAATGCGTGAAATTGTGCGAGTCTAGTAGATGTGTTTAATAGGCTAATTCCCTGTGGGATTTGACTCCAGACTTATTAACCGAAATATATTTGCAACGACCGCTAAGTCCTTTTTACAAGGCATAGTTGGGCGTGATCAAATTTTGGCGCCGTTTCCGCCGAATGAATGGTGCTATTATTTGCAGCTAAAAGAATTGCAAGAATTCTTAGTGTAGATAATTTTCTTCATTTTAAACCAAATACATTGAAATTCTAACGTTTGTAGTCTTGGGTGCTACAGGTGCATGCCTAGAAATTCCTCAAGAACTAATGAATTATTCGAATCATTATAAGATCCTGAGAAAGTTTTCAAGGCACTAAATCAAGTAAACAAGAAGGGCAAACAACAACAGAACTCAACACAACAAATCGAACCAGACATGGATGACGGAGTAGAAAATCCAAACAACAGAAACAACGACAATGACCCGAACAATCAAGGTGTGGTGCCTCTTGTGCCAGAAGCAGCATTGTATGACTGGGCATAACCCACCACCGAAAATCTGGTAACCGCAATTGCAGTCCCTCAGATACAAGCGAAATTATTTCAAATCACAAACAACATGCTACATTTGTTGTAGAACAAGGGACTATTCTCAGGGTCATACATTGAAGACCTTCAGCAGCATCTGAAGAATTTCCTGTCGATATGTGTCACGCAAAGGCAACCTAATATGACACCAGAAACAATAAAGCTGTTATTGTTTCCATTCTCGATGATAGGAGAAGCTCAGACTTGGCTTAATTCACTCCCCATAAACTCCATCACTTCTTGGGAGAAACTAGTCAAGCAATTTTTGAACAAGTTCTACCCACCCAATAAGACTGCCAAACAAATTGTTAATATATTGAGCTTCAGGAAGAGACCAACAGAAACACTACAAGAAACGTGGGAGAGGTTTAAGGGTATGCTGGTTAAATGTCCACATCATGGCATTCCATATCAGATGTTGGGGCAGAGGTTTTACATGGGACTGGCACACGGCTTAAAGGCCAAGGTTGATTCTTCAGCAGGTGGAGCATTTTTGAGCAAAATATTCAGAGAATGCAAGATCCTACTTGACAAAATGGCCCAAAACTCATGATGGATGACAAGAGACTCTATGATCACTCCTGTAGTTCATTCAGTGGCTTTGGACCCAAATAACTCCAAAGCTGAAAATATGGCCGCTCTAATGACGCAAATGAGTATCCTCACCAAAAAAATTGATGAATCATTCTAGAAGTAGCAGGTACAAATAGTTGATGCAACTAATGGGTGCTTATGTACACCATGCATTAACCAACCATATGTATGCTCGTGGAGTGCGGAAGGTGACAACCAGCACTATCAGGAAGATATGAATTATGTGGCCAACTATGGAGGACAGAGGCAAGGTGGTTAGAATTGGAGGCAACAAAATCAACAATATAGGCCAGCACAGCAGCAGTATAATAACAACAACAATCCTGGAGCGATGAGACCACAGGGTCAAGATGTGCCTTACCAAAAGCAACAGGGTTACAACCAGCAAAATCAGCAGCTAGCTTATCAACAACCTCAACAACAACATATAGTGAGACAAGATGATGGGTTTGCTGAACTTAAAGGAATGCTGCAACAACTGATTGGGTCCAATAGAAAAATGCAAGAGAGAGTGAACTCACATGAATCAACGAAAAAGGGCATTGAGATTCAATTAGGACAGATTTTGATGGCTCTAAATAATCGTCCCCAAGAGACGTTACCTGCAGACACACAAGTCAATCCAAAAGAGCAAGGCCCAAAACAGCTTATGGCAGTGAGTCTAAGAAATGGTAGAGACCTAGATCTGGAGAAAGAAATTGCTCGCGAAAGCCGACCTACGGAAACACTTGTTCCATTACCACTTGAGATAGATGATTCAACAAGGTTAACTGAGGTAACGGTACAACATGCATAAGAGAGCACAAGCAAAGAAAAAGAGGTTGCGAAGGAGACTGAGGTAGCACAAGAAACGACAGTAGAAGCAGTGCCTGAGCAAGATAAAACTCAAATCACAAGACGGAAGCGACCTCTAGCACCATTCCCACATAGACTGGCAAAATATCAGAAGGATGATCAGTATAAGAAATTCATGGAGATGTTGAAACAAATCCAGGTGAACATTCCACTAATCGACGCTTTGCGGGAGATGGCTGGGTATGCCAAAATGATGAAAGATTTAATATTTCATAAATTCGACTTCCTAGACCTGTCCACTGTTACATTGACCCAGACTTGTAGTGCAGTCGTGACGAGACCCATAGCTGAGAAGTTATCAGGCCTACAGACTTTTACAATCCCATGCATGATAGACAGCTATGCTTTTTCTAAAGTATTGTGTGAATTGGGGGCAAGCATAAACTTGATGCCCTTGGCTATCTACAAAAGGTTAGGCATTGGAAGTGCAAGACCCACATCCATGCTACTACAGCTAGCCGACCGGACAGTGAAGAGGCCATCAGGTATCCTTGATGATGTATTAGTACAAGTTGAGAAGTTTGTGTTCCTAACAGATTTTGTCATTCTGGATTACCGGGTTGACGAGGAGATTCCCATAATTTTGGGAAGACCATTATTGGCCACTGGAAGAGATTTAATTGATTGTGAAACTGAAGAGCTAAAAATGAGACTAAATGATGAAGAGATAACATTCAATGTGCAGAAATCTATGTGGCGACTAAGTGAATTTGCTAACTGCTCTTTAATAGAAGCTGTGGATGTAATTTTGGAGGAGGAAGATGAGACCTTGAACGCTAAAGACCCTCTAGTATCCTGTCTCATGAACTTAGATGAAGCAAATGGAGAGGACTTGGCGGAGTGGGTACTGGCTCTTGAAGGCCAAGGGTTTTGTAAAAGAGAGCTCGAATCTGAGCATTTGTACTTAGAATAAAGGAAAACTCCTCCAGCTAAGCCATCGATAGAAGAGCCACCAAAGTTGGAACTGAAGCCACTACCACCTCATCTCAGGTATGCTTTCTTGGGACCTAACATAACTTTACCTGTTATTATCTCATATGGTTTGGTAGATGTGCAGACAGAATAGCTTTTGCATATATTGATTGAGTGCAAAACTGTAATTGGTTGGACCATTACAAACATTAAGAGTATCAGCTCGGCCTTTTGTATGCATAAGATTCTACTGGAAGATGGCCACAAACCTTCTAGAGAACATCAAAGAAGGCTGAACCCCAACATGAAGGAAGTTGTGAAAGAGGAGGTGATAAAGTGGTTAGATGCGGGGATAATTTTCCCCATCTCCGATAGCAACTGGATCAGCCCAGTCCAATGTGTGCCAAAGAAAGGTGGGATGACTGTAGTGCAAAATGATAACAATGAGTTTATATCAATAAGAACAGTCATAAGATGGCGAATTTGTATGGACTACAAAAGATTGAACATGGACACCCGAAAAGACCATTTTTCCTTGCCGTTCATTGATTAAATGCTAGATAGACTGGCCGGGAGGTCCCACTTTTGCTTTCTAGATGGATACTCGGGGTATAATCATATCTTCATTGCTCCGGAAGATAGAGAGAAAACATCATTCACATGTCCATATGGCGTCTATGCTTTCCGAAAAGTGTCGTTCAGCCTATGCAATGCACCCTCCACATTAAAAAGGTGCATGATGGCCATCTTCATAGATATGGTAGAGGACATAATGGAGGTCTTTATGGATGATTTCTCAGTGGTGGGAGACTCATTCGATGATTTCCTAAAGAATTTGAAAAGAGTACTGAAAAGATTTGTGGAGACTAATCTGGTGCTCAACTGGGAAAAGTGCCATTTCATGGTAAATGAAGGTATAGTCTTGGGGAACCTATTGTCGAGTAAGGGCATTGAGGTAGATCGTGAAAAGGTTGATGTGATAGAAAAGCTTCCACCACCCACTTCCATCAAAGCAATAAGAAGTTTCCTTGGCCACACCGGTTTCTATAGACGGTTTATAAAAGACTTCTCCAAAATTGCTAACCTCTTGTGTAAATTGCTTGAAAAAGATCACCCTTTGTATTTTATATTGACTGCAGGGTAGTTTTTTGAGGAATTGAAGAAGAGGTTGGTGATAGCACCTATCATAGTTGCACCCGACTGGGGGTAACCATTTGAACTGATGTGTGATCCGAGCAACTATGCTGTGGGAGAAGTTCTTGGGCAGCGAAAATATAAAGTCATGCATCCAATATACTATGCAAGTAGAACTTTGAGTGGTGCCCAACTAAATTACACAGTGACGAAGAAGGAGATTCTAGCAGTGGTGTTCGCATTTGAAAAATTCAGGTCATACCTGATAGGCTCGAAGGTAATTTTTTATAGTGACCATGCTTCTCTCAGGTACCTAATTGAGAAGAAGGAGTCAAAGTCGCGCCTGATTCGATTGGTGCTACTGCTGCAATAATTTGACTTGGAAATCTGTGATCGAAAAGGAACGGAGAACTAAGTGGCTGATCACTTGTCTAGGCTGGAAGGAGCTGAGAAGAAGGTTAAGATGGAAGAGATTGTGGATACTTTCCCGGATGAACAACTCTTAGCGTCGAGCCTAGATGCTACACCATGGTATGCATATATTACAAATTACCTGGCAAGCGGTATTGTTCCTTATGACTTGTCTTCTGTGCAAAAGAAAAGGTTTTTTCATGGTTGTCGCATGTATTTCTAGGATGAACCATATATGTTTAGGATTTGTCTTGATAACATGATCCGAAGATGCATTCCCGAGATAAATCAATCTTCTGTTTTGCAGGCATGTCATGCTTCACCGTATGGAGGACATTTTGGGGGGCGTAAGGACAACAGCTAGAGTGTTGGAGTCAGGTTTTTATTGGCCGACGTTATTTAAAGTGCACACTTCTGGGTGAAAAATTGTGATGAGTGCCAACGGACGAGGAATATTTTTCGTCGACATGAGATGCCCATAAACCCGATCCAAGAGGTAGAAGTGTTTGATGTATGGGGAATCGACTTTATGGGACCATTTGTTAGCTCATACAATAACAAGTACATACTTGAAGTGGTGGACTATGTCTCGAAATGAGTAGAAGCCGTCGCACTTCCTACAAATGATGCGAAGACAGTTATTGGTTTCCTAAGAAAGAATATCGTCACCTGATTTAGCACTCCAAGAGCTATCTTCAGTGATGGGAATACCTACTTCTGCAACCGAGCCTTTGAAAAGCTGTTGGAGAAATATGGCGTTCGCCACAAAGTTGCCACTCTGTATCACCCACAAATGAGTGGGCAAGTCGAGGTGTCAAACAGAGAAATCAAGAGTGTTTGACCAAAACTGTAAATGTTACTTGGACTGATTGGGCAAGAAAATTGGATGATGCATTATGGGCTTACCGCACTGCATTCAAAACTTCGATTGGAATGCCGCCGTATAAATTGGTGTTTAGAAAGGCATGTCACTTGCCGGTGGAGTTAGAGCATAAAGCTTTCTCGGCGTTGCGATAATTAAATCTGGACGTGGAGGCCGCTAGAACTAGTAGAGTCACAGAGTTGCAGGAACTTGACGAGTTTCGGTACCATGCTTTTGAGAGTACGAGGTTATACAAAGAAAGAAAGAAACTGGTGCACGAAAAAAATATTCTTGAGCAAAATTTTAAGCCGAGAGACAGGGTATTATTATTCAATTCGAGATTGAGGTTGTTTCCGGGCAAATTGAAGTCAAGATGGTCAGGACCATTTCGTGTGGTAGAGATTCACCCCACCGGAGCCATAGAGATTGCTGCAAAAAATGACTCTCGCGCGTTCAGAGTCAATGGGAACAGGTTAAAACATTATTTGGGCATGGATGACGCGAAAGTAGTGTCAGTGACTGTCACGACCCCAAATTCCCTCCGTAGGAGGTCGTGATGGCAACTAGTCTCTAAGACTAGGTAAGCCTATCAATGCAGAATAAAAATAGATATCTGAAATAAATAAACTACAACTCAACAATTACAACTCCCAAAACCCGGTAGAAATAAGTCACAAGCTTCTAAGAATTTATTCTCTATGTCTTTATACATCAGAATCTAAGGCAAATAAGTAAGACAACATAGTAAGATAGAAGGGGACTCCGGAGTCTGCGGACGCTGGCAGATATACCTCAAAGTCTCCTCGTACAGCTAGTTCACTGATGCCTAGTCTGATAAGATGTACCTGGATCTGCACAAAAAGATGTGCAGAAGCATAGTATGAGTACACCACAACGGTACCCAGTAATTACCAAGCCTAACCTCGGTAGAGTAGTGACGAGATCATGTCAGGCCCTACTGAAAACTAAATAATAGCATGGTAAAATGTTTAACAATATAATAAGATAAAATGACAATGAAAATGAATCAAGTAGTATGTCACCATTTAATTACACCAAATAATGGTAATTAATACCTCGTGGAAACAAAACGGAATTCTTTTCAACTTAAAAAAAATCACAACAATAATCAAAGGCAACTACGACCATAAATCAATATCAACAAGGGCACTCCCGAGGTACCGCCTCGTAGTCCCAAATCATAAATAAATTTACAATATCTCATTCCCTTATATCACCGCGGGAGCCTTCACAATTTATTTTAAAGAAAATATTTTTTCCGAAATAGCATCTCGCGTTTTAGCCATCCTTATCACACTGCATGACTTTTAGTAGTTTTCCCTACTAGCCACGCGTATCAAGCCACCCTTATCTCACCGCATGCATTTCAACACTCAAACCTTATACCACCGCATGCGTATTAATATCACAATATATCACAATTTGCACCTCAAGTGCCCAAATATTTCAATTTGCCAAAATAAATCAATAACAATATTTTTCCATAATAAAGAGCTCACGACTCCATCACAATGAGTACGAAAATATTCGGGAATAAATAACTCAACAAAATAATATTTCAAAATTTTAATATGTTGCTTCAATACCAAATTTAAAACGTCAAATGATTCATATTAATAATATTTAATTTAAAAAAAATTAACCTTTAAATAATTCACAGAATAAAAGAAACCAAGTTTCAATTAAACAGGTAAAACAATTAGCAGGAAAAGGTCAAGCAAATTTAATGTATAAACATTTAAATCAATGATGAAGAATATAACAAGGTAAAATTATTTAATTGATATGCAATAGCGATCCACACAATTTAAAAATATAATCTTTCACATTTAGCCCGTGTACACACTCGTCACCTCGTGTACATGACTTTCAACACATTTTAATTTATCACTTCAATACCAATCTTAAGGAAAATTTCTCCCACACATGATTAAACAAGTCACTTACCTCGACTTGCTCCAATTTAATCACGTAGTATGCCTTTTCCTCGATTTTCTGACTACGATCGACTAGTATCTAGTCATAATTAATTCGATACAGTCAATAAATTATAGAATCAATTCCATAAGAAAATACTACATGTTTTCAATAAAATCCAAAAATAACTCAAAAATGACGTCTCGGATTATATGAACTCCCATTCAACCGCGAGTCTACCCATACTAATTTTACCAAAATCCGACCTCAACTTGACCTCCAAATCTTCAAATCTTATTTTCAAATCCCTAAGTTCAAACTCCCTATTTACACCCTAAAAACATGTAATCTAGTCGGATTATTCGATGATAATTCAATATTATGGAGTAGAAAAGCTCACAAGGGACTTACCTCAAAATTTTCCGCGATTTCTCGCTCAAAAATCGCCTTACCCAATTTTGAAAATGTCAAAAATGACAAAATCTCGGACTTTTCTATTTTTAACATTCTGTCCAGGAGTCTCGCACCTGCGGAATTTGAATCGCTTCTGCGATTACCCACGCGCAGTTGCGTGTCCGCACCTGTGAGATGCCTTCCGTATCTGTGCTCCACAGTCACCGGCCCAGCCTCTGCTTCTGCGCATCTCAGCTCGCACTTGCGAGCTCGCTTGTGCGAGTTTCATGTCCGCTTCTGTGAACCTTGCGCACCTGCGAGATCCATTAACCATCCGAAACTCACCCGAGCCCCTCGAGACCTCTACCAAATATACCAACAAGTCCTAAAACATCATACGTACTTAGTCGATTCTTCTAATCACATCCAACAACACTAAAAAAATGAATCACACATAGATTCAAGCCTAATTTGAAACTTTCAATTTATACAAACGACGTCGGAACCTATCAAATCAAGCCCGATTGACCTCAAATTTTGCACACAAGTCATAAATGACATAACAAAGCCATAAAAATTTTCGGAATTGGATTCCGACTCTGGTATCAAAAATTCAACTCCCCGGTCAAACTTCCAAACTTAAATTTCTATTTTAGCCATTTTAAGCCTAATTTAACCATGGACTTCCAAATAAAATTTCGAACACGCTCCTAAGTCCAAAATCACCATACGGAGCTGTTGGAATTATAAAAATTCTATTCCGGGGTCGTTTTCTCAAAATGTTGATCGAAGACAAGCTTAGCATTTTAAGGCCAACTTAAGGAATTTAGTGTTCCGATTTCAACCTGAATACTTCCAAATCCCGAACCGACCATTCCCGCAAGTCATGAATTTATAAAAGCATAAACGGGGAGTTTGATTTAGGGGAACAGGGTTCTAAAAGTCAAAAATGACCGGTTGGGCCATTATATTCTCCACCTCTTAAACAAACATTTGTCCTCGAATGGGTTTAGAATTATACCTGGAATGGTGAAAATATGAGGATAACAGTTGCGCATCTCATGCTTGGTCTCCCAAGTCGCCTCCTCGACCAGATGACCCATCAACTGAACCTTCACGGAAGCAATGTTCTTTGCCCTCAGCTTTCGAACCTACCTGTCCAAAATAGCCACTGGTTCCTCAGCATAAGATAGATCCTTGTCCAACTGAACTGAACCGAAGTCTAACACATGAGATGGATCACCGTGATACTTCTGGAGCATAGAAACATGGAATATCGGATGAACTGCAGAGAGACTAGGTGGTAGTGCAAGTCCGTAAGCCACCTCTCCAACTCTCTCAAGAATCTCAAAAGGTCCAATATACCTAGGGCTCAACTTGCCCTTCTTGCCGAACCTCATCACACCCTTCATAGGCGAAACCTGACTCGCTCACCAACCATGAATGCAACATCACGAACCTTCTGATCTGCATAACTCCTATGTCTAGATTGGGCTGTACAAAGTCGATCCTGAATCAATTTAACCTTTTCCAAGGCATCCTGAACCAAGTTTGTACCCAATAGCCTAGCCTCGCCCGGTTCGAACCAACTCACTGGAAACCGGCACCGCCTACCATACAAGGCCTCATACGGAGCCATCTGAATGCTTGACTAATAACTGTTGTTGTAAGCAAACTCCGCAAGTGGTAATAACTGATCCCAAGCACCCCCAAAATCTATCACACATGCACGAAGCATATTCTCCAATATCTGAATAGTGCATTCGGACTGCCCGTTCGTCTGAGGGTGAAATGATGTACTCAAATCTACTCGAGTATCCAACTCACGTTGTACTGCCCTCCAGAACCGTAATGTAAACTGCGTACCCCGGTCAGAGATGATAGATACCGGTACGCCGTGAATTCTGACAATCTCACGAATGTAGATTCGAGCCAACTGCTCGGAAGAGTAGGTAGTCATCACAGGAACGAAATAAGCTGACTTGGTTAATCTATCCACAATTACCCAAACTGCATCAAACTTCCGCTGAGGCCGTGGAAGTCCAACAACGAAATCCATAGTGATCCGCTCTCATTTTATTCTGGAATCTCTAATCGTTGATGCTCATATTTCACTTGTTGACAATTTAGACACCAAGCTACATACTCCACTATATCTTTCTTCATCTGCCTCTACAAATAGTGATGTCTCATGTCCTGATACATCTTGCAGCACCCGAATGAATGGAATACCGCGAACTGTGAGCCTCTTGGAGAATCAACTCACGCAAACCATCTACATTAGGCACACATAGCCTGCCATGCATCCTTAATACATCGTCATCTCCAATAGTGACTTCCTTGGCATCATCGTGCTGAACGTTATCCTTAAGGACAAGCAGATGGGGGTCATCATACTAACGTTCTCTGATACGATCATAATGAGAAGACTGAAAAACCACACAAGCCAAAACTCGGCTCGGCTCGAAAATAGCCAACCTGACAAACTGGATGGCCAAGGCTTCAACATCCAAGGCTAAAGGCCTCTCTGCTACCGGTAAATATGCTAAGCTGCCCAAACTCTCCGCCTTATGACTCAAGGCATAGGCCACTATATTGGCTTTCCTGGGATGATAGGGAATGGTGATATCATAATCCTTAAGCAACTTCAACCATCTTCGCTGCCGCAAATTAAGATCCTTCTATTTAAACAGATGTTGTAGACTCCCGTGATCGGTGTAGACCTCATAATGGACACCGTACAAATAATGCCACCAAATATTCAAGGCATGAACAATAGCTGTTAACTCAAGGTCATGGACCGGATAATTCTTCTCATGTACCTTTAACTGTCTGAACGCATAGGCAATCACCCTACCGTCTTGCATCAACACTGCACCGAGACCAATACACGACGCGTCACAATACATAGTATAAGACCCTAAACCTGTAGGTAATACCAATACTGGGGATGTAGTTAAAGCTGTCTTGAGATTTTGGAAGCTCTCCTCACATTCCTCGGTCCACCTGAACGGAGCACCCTTCTTGGTCAATTTGGTCATAGATGCAACAATAGAAGAGAAACTCTCTATAAATCGGCGATAATACCCTGCCAAACCAAGGAACTCCGGATCTCCGTAGCTGAGGACGGTCTGGACCAACTCTGCACTGTCTCAATCTTCTTTGGATCTACCTTGATCCCCTCGCATGAAACTATATGACCTAAAAATCCCACTGAATCAAGCTAGAATTCACACTTTGAAAAATTTGCATCTAAATTCTTTTCTCTCAAAGTCTGAAGCACAGTCCTCAGGTGCTGTTTATGATCTTCCCGACTCCGGGAATACACCAGAATGTCGTCAATAAACACAATGACGAAAGAATCAAGATAGGGCTGAAATACACTATTCATTAAGTGCATAAATGCTGCTAGGGGGTTGGTCAGCCCAAAAGACATTACAAGGAACTCGTAATGACCGTACCAAGTCCTGAAAGTAGTCTTCGGGATATCTGGCTCCCGAATCTTCAATTGATGATAGCCTGAATGCAAGTCGATCTTAGAAAACACTCTGGCACCCTGAAGCCGATAAAATAGGTCATCAATACGTGGCAATGGATTCATGTTCTTCATTGTAACCTTGTTCAGCTGGTAGTAATCAATACACATCCGTATAGAACCATACTTTTTCTTTACAAATAAGATAGGAGCACCCTAAGGCGATACATTAGGCCGAATGAAGCCCTTATCAAGTAGTTCCTATAATTGTTCTTTTAATTCTTTCAATTCTGTTGGGGCCATACGATATGGTGGAATAGAAATGGGCTGAGTGCCCGATAACAAATCAATGCCAAATTCAATATCCCTGTCGGGTGGCATATCCTGGAGATCTGCTGGAAATACATCAGGAAAATCCCTTACCATAGGAACTGACTCCATGGCAGGAGTATCAACACTAACATCTCTCACATAGGCCAGATACCCATCACACCCCTTCTCAACTATTTGTTGAGCTTTAATAAATGAAATACCCCTTCTAGGAACATGATCCGAGGTACCTCTCCACTCTAGCCATGGTAGACCTGGCATAGCCAACGTCATTGTCTTGGCGTAATAATCAAGAATAGCGTGATAAGGTGACAACGAGTCCATGCCCAAAATAATATCAAAATCCACCATACTGAGCAATAATAAATTAGCTCTGGTCTCAAAACCACTGATAACAATTAAACACGACTGATACACACGGTCCACAATAATAGATTCACCCACGGGTGTAGATACATAAATAGAAGAACTCAAGGAATCACATGATACGCACAAATACGGGGCAAAATAAGATGACACATAAGAATAAGTAGGGCCTGGATCAAATAAGATTGATGCATCTCTATGACAGACCGGAATAATACCTGTGATAACAAAATCGGATGCAACAGCCTCTATCATAGCAGGAAAGGCATAATATCTGGCTTGGCCTCCCCCTCCAGGGCGACCTCTACCTGTCCGACCTCCACCTCTAGATGGTTGTGTAGGTGGAGAGGCAACTGGTGCAGTAATCATGGCCTGAGAAGCTTGAGGGCCATGTGGAATAGGTGGGGACTGCGAAATCTGTGGAGGTGCACCCCTCCTAAATATGGGACAATCCCTCATAATATGACGAGTGCCACCACACTCAAAATAAGCCCTCGGAGGTCATGGCTGCTGGGACTGGCTCGGGCCTGATCGACTAGACTGCCCGCTGAAAGCACCCCGTACATGAGGTACAGTAGACACTGGCGGTGCATAATATGGAACCTGAGGTCTGGGAGTAGCCAAAATACCACTGGAAGCTGGAAGTTCTAAATGAATAGTACGGCTCACATAACCTCTACCATGACGGGCTGCAACTGAGGCACGAGAATTATTATATGTGCCAGAATCTCGGGGTCTCTTAGCTTCCCTCTCCCGAGTCTGCATACCTTCCAATCTCCTAGTAATAGACACCACTTGTTGGTATGTGATGTCCATCTCTAGCTCTCGGGCCATACTGAATCTGATACTAGGGTGGAGACCCTCAATAAATCTGCGAACCCACTCACGAACAGTAGCAACTAAGGCTGGTGCATGCCTAGACCGCATACTTTGACACGGTCATAGAACCCTGGCAGAGCTGCTCAAACTCTGCACGCCATGCATCTCTAAGACTCTAAGGAACATACTCCCTTAAGAATATATATGAAAATTGAGTCCAAGTGAGTGAAGATGCCTTAATGGGACTATCCAACTCATATGCCCGCCACCACTGGTAGGCTTCTCCTCTAAACTGGAATGCCGTGAAAGAAACCCCACTGGAATCCACAATACCCATAGTACGAAGGATACAGTGACATTCCTCCAGAAAACCCTGATCATCCTCTGAAGCTAAACCGCTAAAAGTGGGAGGGTGGTATTTCTTGTACCTCTCGAGCTTGAGCTGCTCCCCCTCTGAAACTGATGTCCTAATCTCAGGCCGAGCTGGGATAACTGGCTGCACTGGTATAACCTATGGGGCATGGTCAACTTGGGCCCGTGGCTCTGGAAAACGGGTGGTGGGAGTCTGTGCTCCTCCCCCGGCCTGAGATGTGGCAGGAGCAAGTGGAATTAACCATGCATGAGCTAGAGTGCCAAACATGCTCAAAAACTGAGCAAGAGTCTCCTGAAGTGTAGGAGTAGTAACAGGCGTCTCAGGTGCCTGTTCTTCAACTGGAGCTACTGGTGGCTCTGGTGCAGCAACTCGTGCAGGTGCTTTGGCTGCACCACGTGGTCTTCCTCAGCCTCTACCCCGACCCCGACCCCGACCTCTTGCGGCTCCAACAGGGGGCGTGGGTGTCTGATCATCGGATCCAGTCGTGCGTGTCCTTACCATCTGTGAGAGAATAGAAAGATAATGGTTTAGAACTTTGAAGTCAACAATTGCGCACGATAAGGAATCAAAGAAGTGAATATTTTCCTAACAGTTCCATAGCCTCCTAAGATAAGTACAGACGTCTCCGTACCGATCCGCAAGACTCTACTAAACATGCTTGTGACTCATAATACCTATGAACCTAGAGCTCTGATACCAACTTGTCACGACCCCAAATTCCCTCCGTAGGAGGTCGTGATGACACCTAGTCTCTAAGACTAGGTAAGCCAATCAATGCGGAATAATTATAGATATCTAAAATAAATAAACTACAATTCAACAATTACAACTCCCAAAACCCGGTAGAAATAAGTCACAAGCTTCTAATAATTTATTCTCTATGTCTCTATACATCAGAGTCTAAGGCAAATAAGGAAGACAACATAGTAAGATAAAAGGGGACTACGGAGTCTGCAGATGCTGGCAGATAGACCTCGAAGTCTTCTCGTACAGCTAGTTCACTGATGCCTGGTCTGATGAGATGTACCTGAATCTGCACAAAAAGATGTGCAGAAGCGTAGTATGAGTACACCACAGTGGTACCCAGTAAGTGTCAAGCCTAACCTCGGTAGAGTAGTGACGAGGTCAGGTCAGGCCCTACTGGAAAATAAATAATGGTTTGGTAAAATATTTAACAATATAATAAGATAAAATGATAATGAAAATGAATCAAGTAGTATGTCACCATTTAATTACACAAAATAATGGTAATTAATACCTCGTGAAAATAAAACAGAATTCTTTCCAACTTAAAGAAAATCAAAACAATAATCAAAGGCAGCTACGGCCATAAATCAATATCAACAAGGGCACTCCCGAGGTACCGCCTCGTAGTACCAAATCATAAATAAATTCACAATATCTCATTCCCTTATATTACCGCAGGAGCCTTCACAATTTATTTTAAAGAAAATATTTTTCCGAAATATCATCCCACGTTTTAGCCATCCTTATCACACCGCATGACTTCTAGTAGTTTCCCCTACTAGCCACGCGTATCAAGCCACTCTTATCTCACCGCATGTGTTTCAACACTCAAACCTTATACCACCACGTACGTATCAATATCACAATATATCATAATTTGTACCTCAAGTGCCCAAATATTTTAATTTGCCAAAATAAATCAATAACAATATTTTTCCACAATAAAGAGCTCACGACTCCATCACAATGAGTACGAAAATCTCACCAAAAATATTCGAGAATAGATAACTCAACAAAATAATATTTCAAAATGTTAATATGTTGCTTCAATACCAAATTTAAAATGTCAAATGATTCATATTAATAATATTTAATTTAAAGAAAATCAACCTTCAAATAATGCACAGAATAAAAGAAACCAAGTTTCAATTAAATAGGTAAAATAATTAGCAGGAAAATGTCAAGCAAATTTAAAGTATAAACATTTAAATCAATGATGAAGAATATAACAAGGTAAAATTATTTAATTGATATGCAACAACGATCCACACAATTTAAAGACATATTCTTTCATATTTAGCCCGTGTATACACTCGTCACCTCATTTAAACGACTTTCAACACATTACAATTTATCACTTCAATACCAATCCTAGGGGAAATTTTCCCCACACAAGGTTAGACAAGTCACTTACCTCGACTTGCTCCAATTTAATCACGTAGTATGCCTTTTTCTAGATTTTCCGACTCCGATCGACTCGTATCTAGTCATAATTAATTCGATACAGTCAACAAAAATTATAGAATCAATCCCATAAGAAGATACTATATTTTTCAATAAAATCCGAAATTAACTCAAAAACGGCTCGTGAGGCCCACGTCTTGGAATCCGGCGAAAGTTACGAAATATGAACGCCCATTCACAACGAGTCTACCCATACTAATTTTAGCAAAATCCGACAACAACTCGACCTCCAAATCTTCAAATATTATTTTCAAATCCCTAAGTTCAAACTCCCAATTTACACTCCAAAAACATATAATCTGGTCGCATTATTCGATGATAATTTAATATTATGGAGTAGAAAAAAGCTCACAAGGGACTTACCTCAAAACTTCTCGTGATTTCTCGCTCAAAAATCGCCTCACCCGGTTTTGGAAATGTTAAAAATGATAAAATCTCGGACTCCTCTGTTTTTAACATTCTGTCCAGGAGTCTCGCACCTGCGGAATTTGAACCGCTTATGCGCTTCCGCTTCTGCGGATTTTTCCCTCGCTTCTACAAAATTTTTGCTTCTGCGATCACCCACACGTAGGTGCGTGTCTGCATCTGTGCTCCACAGTCACCGGCCCAGCCTTCGCTTCTGCGCATCTCAGCTCGCACCTGCGAGCTCGCTTGTGCGAGTTTCCTGTCCGCTTTTGCGAACCTTGCGCACCTGCGAGGTCCATTGAGCTTCTGCGTTGTCGCACCTGCGAGCCAAGTTCCGCAGGTGTGATTACACCAGAAGGCAGAAACTTCAGATTTTTCTTCTAAGTTCGAATTTGATCCGAATACCATCTGAAACACTCCCGAGCCCCTCGGGACCTCAAGAAAATATATCAACAAGTCCTAAAACATCATACGAACTTAGTCAAGTCTTCAAATCACATCCAACAACACTAAAAACACGAATCACACATAGATTCAAGCCTAATGAACTTTGAAACTTTCAAATTCTACAAACGACGTCGGAACCTATCAAATCAAGCCCGATTGACCTCAAATTTTGCACACAAGTCATAAATGACATAACGGAGCCATAAACATTTTTGGAACTGGATTCCAACTCCGGTATCAAAAAGTCAACTCCCCGGTCAAACTTCCAAAATTATATTCCTATTTTAGTCATTTCAAGCCTAATTTAACTACGAACTTCCAAATAAAATTTCGAACACGCTCCTAAGTCCAAAGTCACCATACGGAGCTGTTGGAATCATAAAAATTCTATTTTGGGGTAGTTTTCTCAAAATATTGACCGAAGTCAAGCTTAGCATTTTAAGGCCAACTTAAGGAACTAAGTGTCCCGATTTCAACCCGAACACTTCCAAATCCCGAACCAACCATCCCCGTAAGTCATAAATTTATAAAAGTACATATGGGGAGTTTTATTTAGGGAACGGGGTTCTAAAAGTCAAAATAACCGGTTGGGTCATTACAGTGACTCATTTGCTCGAGCCACCAATGTTGAGTGTGCCTTAAGTGCGATTACCTACGCCGTGCCGCGACGCTAATTCATGGGAGGCAACCCATTGTAATGTTGTATTCGTCATGCCGTTATATTAAATAAGGCACTCGTTGGGAGGCAACCCAATTCGTAGTTAATTTTTAGTGTAGTTAGAAGTTTTTTCTTTTCGTTTTTAGGAACTAACATATTTGCAGGTGATTTCGGCAAGTCGTACGCAGTATGTCGCGTTGCCTGATCTCCAGCGAGCTGGGCCAGGTGTTAATCCATGTGACGCCAGGTATTGAGCTCGCTAAGGAGATCGCCTCGCATGGGTTATAGCGAGATACATCTTGCGGAATCCCTCACATCGCCTGCCTCTGAGCTCGCCTCGCCAGGTATGACGCTCGCCTGAGAGTTTGCGTCGCCAGGTTAGTTTTTTTCTTTTATTTTCATTTTGTTTTGTTTTCCTTTAATTCCCCCTCTTAAAAAACCCTACTTAAAACACCCACACCTAAAAGAAAACACACTGCACGCCCCAATTTTCCTCTTCTCCTCTCATACAAACCCTACTGCTCATAAAACACACCCTCACACACTCACGCAGAACACTGCCAAACCCTCCCCCTTACAACTCCATTGAAGACAAGAAATCTTCTGCTATTTCCTTCACTTGTAATAGCAATTCAATGGCAAAATCCCTTCTCTTAAATATCTAAGGTATGGTTACTATCTCCATTCTTTGGCAATTTCGAGTTGGGTGAATGCATGACATTGGACACAAATTTTTGGGGTTGTTCTTCATTGTAACCATGTGTTTGTGTGTCCCAACCCCATGAACTCCTATAGGAATGGTGTTGCTATTGTGTGAACAAGTGGTAGTACGGAACTCCCAAGCCGATTTGGGAGGGTGAGGCAATCCCACACCCTACAAGCACTCCCATGGCACTAGTGTATGCTAAGTGTTTGTTATAATGCCTCAAAGGCATTCTTTGTCCACATTGGAGCCCAAGTCTCCGGGATTATAAGACTAGTGCTATGTAGTTGTGCACCACTTTAAAATATTAAGTATGGGGTGGCTCACTGATAGCCCGATGCTTCGAATGTGGAAGAAGCATCTATGTGTCATTGCTTGATTCTCATGCTAAGAAACGATGAGATGAAGTCTGAGTAACCTCGAAAACTGTTGATAATCGTGTGTTAAACTCTAAGTGTGGATGGCAAGACCATATTTTGAGAGGTTGAAATACTGCTTAAACTGATTTATGCTCACTTGTGTAGGTACAAATTTTCCTCCAAGAAAAGACACCAGTGAAGGCAAATACACATCCACTGCTCCGTCTAAGGCTAAAGCTACTTTCGCACCTCCCCAGAAGAAAAGGGGGAGGGGGGAAGCTACTTCCAGTCAAGGTGAAGGACTGAGAGTAGTTGCAGCTATTGCAGCCACCCGTCCACAACTTCAAGGCCAATGGGAATTTGGAATCAAAAGCATACCCCCACATGTTAAGGATTGGTACAAGCGTTGTAGGCCAAAACATATACATCCGGAAGCTGCTATTCATGAGCGTCGCTTGAAAGCCAAGTACCATGCTATTTGGAAAGGCATCAATGATGGGGTTGAGCTATGTGTTCTGAAACTCTGGAGAGATCAACGTCAATCTTGTGAGGGGATTTTATGTTAGGTTTGATCCAGAGGATCCTGAACAGCTGGTGTCGATTCGTAGAAAGTTGATAGATATTTCAGCCTCGGTAATCTGCAATTTCTTAGGTGGTCCGGATGTTCCTGGGGAACCCTTGGACTACTTCATAGTCCGTCCTACTTATAGAGAGCTGAGACACACACTTTGTGGTGTCAACTCTATGGCGGCTTGGGTGCGGGATAAGAAAAGCAACCGCTATAGGAAGTTCCCAAAGAAGAATATGAAGGCAGAAGCGCAAGTATGGTTGAAGTTGATCAATTCACGGCTCCTACTGTGCAGCCATGACACTCTCATTAGTCGTGCGATGACTTGTGTGTTGTATTTCTTAATGACGGGCCAAAGGGTGAATGTGGGCCACTTGATACGTTATCAGATGACCCAAGTGTGAACTAGCAAGAAAATTGACCGAATGCCCTTTGCAAACATGCTAACTCAGTACTTGCGGCAAGATGAAGTGGAGGAGGAGAAGGAGTTCGATCACATCATTGCTCCACCCATAAGACCAACGGACCTCACAAATTTCCGGGTTAAGGAGTAGAACACTACAACTTCACTGATAGGGGCTGAGCGCATTGCACACGATGACAACTTCATGGCCCATTTATATGGGATGATGGACTTGCAGCTTCGGCTAGGGGGACGGCCGGCCACTACAGAGGAGAGGGCCATATTGGAGCAGCGGTACCCGCTCAATGCTCTTGCCTAGCAGCTGGTTGGGATAAGTGATGGATACAGACTCCCTGAGGATGAGGATGTTAACACACCTGAGCAGTTTGAGGCCAAGCCGGAGCAGTCAGATGATGAGGATGATGATGATGAGGATGAGGAAGTACAAGACGAGGAGTGGGTAGCCTCAGAGGATGAGGGCGAGGACGTAGCTTGATTAGGGAGTTTTTCCTACACCCTACTCATTTTTTTCTTGTTTTGTCAGTTGTGTATGCACTAACGACATTGCATGAAATAAGTGTGGGGTGGGGACTTGAAAAAAAAATTAGTCTTGTTTTAGATATTTATTTTTAGTTAGTGTCGCCTTAGCCTTTTTTGAGGGAATTAGACTCTTCCCGACGATGTATCTCCTAGACAGTTTTCTTGAGGGAATTAAGTCTAAAGAAAAAAAATCAAAATATTTTCTTGTAGGTAGTGTAGTAATTCCCCATTGGTTTTTCTTTGGGCCGCAGTTCTTTTCCAAGTTTTTTATTTGAACCGGGTGTAGTTAGTTTTAATTTTTAGGAGTAACAATCACTGAGCTATGAATTGAATTGCATCGATATCTCTTAACTTTGTTATGCCTTGAGAATAGTTAGTACTCTGGTTGTGACGCTTAGGCTCAGTTTTTGACTCTAGTATAAGTACCTTAAAGTGTAGATTCTTAAATTTGCTTGACTGCTTTGACTGGAGTGTCGTGATAAAATCAATCCCGAGTGAGTTATGTGTCATCTCTGTGTAAGACTTGTATGTATTCAGTGCATTGCATTTGATGTCTAGAACTTGTCTCGTGCGTGTGCAAAGTAAAATGGTAGTCTTGTTTAGTTTGGGAGGTGATATAGGTATTTCTTTGTTGAGCCAGATATATAAAGTTTACTCGCCTGAATGTCATATAACACAGTTAACTCCTTTGAGCCTATAATCCTGTTTCTTTGGTAACCACATTACAAGACGTACCCCTTTGTTTGAATAGACCATATATTTGAACCTTGTCACCTCTCATGAGCACTTGAATTGTGATGAATTATGTAAAAGTTAAAGTGTGGGGTGGTGGTTTGGCTTTTGAGTGGAACAAATGAAATAAGAAGAAAGGTGCACCGTTTGAAAGAAATAAAAAAAATATGTCAATAAAATCCACTTGGATTGAAAGAAAAAAAAAAGAGAGAAGAAGAAGAAGAAAAATAGTTGTATTGTGTGAAAAATAATTTTTGATGGTGGTGGCTAGTGATATACTTGTGCTTAAAGAAGTATGGGGTAATATAAATTGAAGTGAAGGTGGAATTCTGGTTTAACATAAGTATGGGTTGTAGTATTAAAGTATATGTATTAAAGTGCTTAAGGGAGGTGTAGTCACTCATATCCAAATATATCATATCCGACCCCCAATCTACAACACAATCAATTAAAGTCATACTTGATCCTAGACTAAATGAGCTCGATTAGTAGAGTATTACACTACGGGTAAGCCTATGGTGCATCATTTGTGGCATATGAATGTTATTTCTGAGAGCGAGGGAATTTTTCCTATATTGAGTTCCTACGTTCTTAAAATTCATTTTGTGTGGAAATAAGCTCTTTGTTGGGCGAGGGCATGTGATTCATAAAGGAAAGAAAATGTATTTGACATCCATGTTAGAGTAAGTAAGTGAATTGTGAATAAGGCATGGTATTTATGAGTCAAATCTTGAGGTGAGGATGTTACACCTTTGTGCTTAGACTATTTTAAAGATTCTTGGTGTGATGAGTTAAGGGAATTGCTTAAAAAGGTTGTGTCTATACGTGTAGTTTGATTACCCGAAGACGAGCAATGTTTAAGTGTGGGGTATTAATGTGTGGCTATAATTTCATATTTTAGTACATTATTTGCCTTGCATTTTGTATGCCTTAATGATAAACTATACTTTATTTGCGCATAATGGAGTCTATTTTATGAGTAGGTGAATTGGAGATTAAAGTAAAGCAAAAAAAAAAATTAAAGTCTAAAGCGCGCTCGAAAACAATTAAAAAGAAGAAAGAAAGAAGTGACCAGCGAATAATCGAGAAAGGCAGGAGGCGAGGTCCACCTCGCGTTAAGGCCGGCGACACCAGGTCTGGGGCGAGGTCCTGCTCGCGTGAAGCCTCGCGAGGCGAGGTCTGAGGCGCACACACTCCGAACTTTGAAGGCTTATTTCGTCTCCTGGTTTGACTAGGACTTGGCCTATGTCGTTTAGGTCTTTTCCTACACATATAAATAGACATAAAATGCCATTTTTGAAGGAGTTTTGCAACCGGAGGCAAGGATAGCTCGTGAAACAACCGTTGGGAGTTAGAATCATTGATTTCTACATCCTTTCATCTTTACTTTGTAATTTAATAATGCAAAATATCTGGAATATTGTTACTATGAGTATGAGTAGCTAAACTCCTAATCTAGAGTTTTGATGGAACCTATTGGAGGATGATTTTCCTGTTACGTTAATTTAGATTTGCCGTAGTATTTTCTCTATTTGTTCAACTATATTATTATTGTTGTTGATTGAAGGGCCCTCAATCTTCTGTGCTTATTTAGTGTGTATTACTCGAGAGAGAATGCATATTTAGATAATTGTTGAACAACATCACTTCTAACGTATATGAGGGATTAATACGGAGGGTTTAAATGTGGGATTAGGGATAACGAAACCTTGGTGCGATCCGAGTGAGCCGTACTTAACGCCAGGTAGCGTAATTCGGGAAAATATGTCTAGTAAATTGTGATAGTTACTCGAGAGAGAATTACAGCACTCAGAGCGTTCATGATCGGTAGAGAAGACTTAGGCAAATTTATAGAAAACGTAGCGGAAAGGATTCCGACAATAGGGAAAATCATAACAAATTTATAGAAAACGTAGCAGAAAGGATTCTGACAATAGGGGAAATCATAAACTTAGATCATTCCAATTTTTGTCTACAATCCGTTCGTAGTTAGTTATTAATTATTGCATTTTAATTACGTGATATTTAGTTAGTAAACATCAAATTTGTTACTTAAATATATCTGAAGATCGAATGCGTGAAATTGTGTGAGTCTAGTAGCTGTGTTTAATAGGTTAATTCCTTGTGGGATTCGACTCCGGACTTATTAGCCAGAATATATTTGCAATGACCACTAAGTCCTTTTTACAAGGCATAGTTGGGCATGATCATGTATACAGATAGAACATCTAATCTCACTCTAACTCACCTTTGTGGCCAAGTATATGTCATTCTCAGCTTGTGGCTAACCATAGTGTGGTAAAGATCCGCTAAGATTCAACCTTTGTGGCTCCGATTCGTAAAAGAATAATAATACCAAGCTATTAAACAAAATTAGCTATAACTAACTTTAAGTAAACTGAATTTGTAATTTTATTTTATTTTTGCATCGTCCGCATAGAGTTTAAACTTTTCTCCAAAATATAGTCAATTGAAGGTTCACATACATTCTGCTGTTGACAAAAAAATCTGAGTGAATTGAGCATAGTCAACAGTCCTGAGTCCTGAACAGTGATTCTTGATTATGAAACTGTTTGAGTACTCATAAGATACATTGTGGATGGGAAGACGCTTTCGCTTGAGTTTGCAATGGTGAGTTGGACCATGTTCACATAGCATAGAAATTTGTCATTAATTATTTAATTTTTGTGACAAAAATTACATTTCGTCTTTAAATATATGAGACACATTTTTAGTGACGAAACACAAAATTTTGTAGCAAAGTTTTGTCCACTAAAGTTTCCCACCAAAAATTGAGTTGGCGCCAATTATTAAGTAATATTAACCACGAATTTCAAGTTATCAGCGACACATTATTTTGTCACTAATGATGCACCCAATTAGTGACGAAGCATTATTTGTCTTAAAAGTAATTTAATTTTGGATACGAAAAAGTTTCGCCACAAAAGATATGTTATTACAATAGTGACGAATTAGAATTTGTAGCTAAACAGAGTAAATTTTAGCCACAAAACTTTATATTTTTTTTGTGACCTTAATTTTTATTGTTGATAGTGCAAATAATTAGTGACAATTATTTAATTGTCGCTATTGAACATACAATTTAGTCACAAAATATTTTTGTCACAAAATATACCATTTTAATTTGCTACGACTTATGTAGTTGAATTGAGAGATTATTGGCTACGAAATTTTTTTTAGTAAAAACTAAAAGATCATACTTCGTAGATAACTATGATTCTAAAGTTTTGTTCGTGCAACATACATATAATTACTTTAAGACTAATTGAATTTGAAATTGAAATAATCATATTTGAAAATTATCTAAGTTCGATAAACCAGAACTCCATTTTTACCTATGTTAGAAATTTTAGGAGTATTTTTCGTTCTAGCACAATTCAATTTCTTGTTGGGAAGTATCAAGTTTATTAATTTCAAGTAGGACTTGAATCATTCAATTTGGTTCTTAGTAAACAATTTATGCCGTGAATTTGCCTTAAGTTTCAAATTAATGTTCCTTTCTTTTTATTTTGTCTTACTTAAACTTTAATATTGCAAGATGATTGTTGTTTGCTTGATTAGAAGGGAACACAATTTTTATTTTAGAAAATTGTACATGATATATCAATTTAAAATATATGCCTACAATATTGCATCAAATTATATTTTTTTTTATATTAAAAATTATGTTCGAATTATTATAAAAGAAAAATGAAATAAAAATATATAAGTTTTAAAAAAATAATAATTACCGATCTTACTAATTTAATTACTCAATAAACAGACACTCTGCCCTACAAATGTCTGATATTTTCCTATACATATGCGATATTTCCCTATTTTCAATTTGTACATGAGCGTATTTTTATTTCAGCACTCCTATATGACATATATAGCTATAATATTTATATATGTTTCCTTATTTAATTATATAAGTAGGCCTAATAAGTATTCATTATCTTTTAATGATTATTCCGCCGTCTGCTTTATATGCGTAAGATAATTTGCATAAAAGTTGAGATATTTAGGTTAATGTTTAATTTTATGGGTTTATTATACGTAATTGACTTTTAAGTTTTAAATATTATGATTTTGTACATAATGCAAATAAGGAAGGATTTGATAAATAAAACTTAGTAGATTTTATATATCTAAAAATTAGAAAAATAATTAAATGACTATTTTATCTTGTGTGAACTCTATTTTTAAAGAGTAAAAAAGGCGAACGACAGTTCGCTAAGGGTATTCGTGTTTTTAATACAGTATAAATATAAACTCTTTCATGGCAATATTATTTTCTTTTTTTCTTTAAGTTTAGGTGTCTTTTTGCGGCTAGAGGACAAAATGATTGCTTCTTGAAAGATTCTTTCTCTGTAATTTTTGAAAATAATCTGATTCCTTCTCGGAAATGTATTTTCCTTTTTTGTTATTGTTACATTTTAGGAATTGGAATTTTGTATTTAGAATTTTGAGGATGTTTAAAAAACTTCAAATATAATTTAATTCGTTATCGAAAAGTGTCAAGTTTATTTACTTCAAATATAAATAATACACGCTTAATGTATGCACATAAAAACTAATATTATTATAAAAACTCAAATTCTAATAATAAAATTCTAATTAATTTTTTTAATCTTTCACAAATACATCCTATGCTCGATAAAGTTGTATTTACAATCATTTTTTTTAAAGCCTCATTTTTTTCTTGTATTTATTATTTGATTTTTTAGTAAATTTATAAACTTTATAATTTCCTTGCATGGTGGTATTGGAAATAGTATCTCTAACTCACATAAGGTCTACATACACCCACCATCTCTAAACCTTACTTGTGGGAATAAGGGTACGTTATTGTTATTGTTGTTGATAATATTTGAAAAGAATTAGATTTTCTTAAAAGTTTTCAAGTTCTTTATTATAATTTCTCAAATTAAATTAAAAACAATAAATATTGTAACTAATAGAACGCAATTATAAATAGTGGTGAAATCATAAAATTTAACAAATGAATTTAGAAAAATGTAAACTAGGATAGTGATTGAATGCGCTAAGCTATCAAGGGTATTTGACAATTCTCTCTCTCTCTCTCTCACACACACACACACATATATGGGAAAAGGGTCAGAACTGCCCCTGAAGTATTGGAATTGGTACAAAATTGCCCTCTGTCCACCTATTTGAATAAAAATGCCCCTACCATTATTTTTTTAGCTCAACATTACCCTTATTACTAACAGAAAATTCATAAAAAAAGAAAATTTATATAATATTCACGTGTCACCGTCCCATTGGTCTAACATAAACCCAACTTGTAACCCCGCCCAGATATTGACCCGCCCCAATTTTAAAACATAACTCTCTCTCTCTCTTCGCTATTTCGTTTTAGTGAGCATTTACTTACGAGTGTATGTCTACTATTATTCATGAGGCAAACTCAAAATTGAATTCTCTATTGGAATTATTTTTATGTAAGATGGAAGGAATTGTCATATTCTTCTTAATGCAAAAAGTTTAGACTCTTTTTGTTTATGCAATGGATATTCTTTATTATATAATTTTCTTTATTTGAAATTTGTGGGGAGGTTTCTTCACTATTTTGTTATTCCTCCGTGAAAATTTGAGAATTTGTTTTTCAATTTTTTTTATTATTTATGTGATGTGTATTTCTATTTTTTATTTATTTCACTATTTATTCAATTAATATGTAAGCTTTTCTACTCCGTGTAACGGGTATTGTGCAATTGTCACATTTCATATACACTGGGTTTATATGATGTACTAATAATAGTTAACAATTTTTTTTAGATAATTTCTTCAATATTTATTTTCTTATTTTGATTGTTATCATGGATTCAATTATCTCGATTATATTATTATGTTAAGTCTAGTAAAAAAAAGAATTTTCTACTCATAATTTGCAAATGAGATAGGCTACTGTGTACGTTGCTATTTCCGGCGAATCCGTCGGTGAATTTCGCCCAAGTAGCAACAAGGCGGAGAGAGAGAGAGAGAGAGAGAGAGAGAGAGAGAGAGAGAGAGAGAGAGAGAGAGAGAGAGAGAGAGAGAGAGAGAGAGAGAGAGAGAGAGAGAGAGAGAGAATTGTGTTTTAAAATCGGAGCGGGTCAATATTCGGACGAGTTAAGGGTGAGTTTAATTATATTTTAGTTGAAATTTAAGTTAGGCCAATGGAACGGTGACACGTGGATATTAATTAAATATTTTTTTTTCTTCCAGAATTTTTTGTTAGTAATAAGGGCAATGTTGAGCCAAAAATATAACGGTATGGGCATTTTTATTCAAATAGGTGGACGGAGGGTATTTTTGTATCATTTTTATACTTCAGGGGCAGTTTTAACCCTTTTCCGAATTGTAAATTATTCTTGTAAAAGCAAAGCTCTCACTATTTTAAATATCGGCAAAGGGCCAAATATACCCCTCCACTTTAGAAAATGGTTTAAGATTACCCCCGTTATACTATTGAGTTATCTATACCCCTACAGTCATACTTTGGGTTCAAATATACCCCCTATTTAAATGGAGGGACACGTGTCATTGTCCTGTTGGGCAATTCTAAATATCTCCTAATTAATTAAAAAGACTAATTATCCATACCCGAAAAATAATTTTTTTTTGTAAAAACTGGAAAAAAAACTAAAAAAAAACATTTTTACTAAAAACTGAAAAAAAAACAAAAATATTTTTTTTTCCAGTTTTTACAAAAAACTGCTTTAAAAAAAACTGAAAAATACTTTCTAAAACAATATTTTTGTAAAAACTAAAAAAGAAAACTGAAATGCAATTTTCTAAAGCAATTAAAAACTGAAAAAAACTGAAATACTTTTAACTAAAAACTGAAAGAAAAAAAAAATTTGTTTTTTCAGTTTTTACAAAAACACTGCTTTAAAAATTTGCTTTTTAATTTATTTTTTAGTTTTTACAAAAATATTATTTTAGAAAATATTTTTCAGCTCTTTTTAAAGCAGATTTTTTGTAAAAACTGGAAAAAATATTTTCATTTTTTTAAGTTTTTAGTAAAAAAAAAAAATCAGTTTTTACAAAAAATCGCTTTAGAAAATTGATTTTCACTTTTTTATTTTCAGTTTTTTCAAAAATATTGTTTTAGAAAATATTTTTCAGTTTTTCCTAAAGCAGTTTTTTTGTAAAAACTGGAAAAAAAATATTTTCGTTTTTTTCAGTTTTTAGTAAAAATAATTTCAGTTTTTTTTCAGTTTTTACAAAAAAAAAATTGCTTTTCAGGTATGATTAATTGGTCTTTTTAATTAATTAGGAGATATTTAGAATTGACCAACAGGACGATGACACTTGTTCCTCCGTTTAAATGAGAGGTATATTTGAACCCAAAGTATGACCGTAGGGGTATAGATAATCCAATAGTATAACGAAGGGCATTCTTAGACCATTTTCGATAGTAGAGAGGTATATTTGGCTCTTTGCCGTTTAAATATTTGGGGACGAAATATTTTTTGTACATAAAAGGTAGTCTTTAGTGACGAAATAACATCAATTTAACTAGGAAACATATACAACTTTAGAGACATTTGGTATCGTCACTAATTAAACTAAATAGTTAATGACAATATAGTTTTGTCGGCATTGATAATCTTTTTAGTGATAAAAGCATGCTATTAACGACGAATATTTTATACTTTTTCTGACAAACAAATTCGTCAAATACTAGGTATTTGGGAGCGGAAAAAAATTCCGTCCCTAATATAGCTTGATTTAGTGACGAACCACAAAATTGTCTTTGTATGTTTTTAGTGACGATGTTTTTGGGACGAAAAATTAACGAATTATTTTTTGTTTTGTGACGAAATATGACTGACAAAATAGTTCGTCATTGATAATCAAATTTGTTGGAGTTTACCGACAATCACCTTTCACCTATATCATGCTTTGCTTAGGTACTCTATTTTTATAGATGCATTAAATGCTTTGCAGTCCAGAGTCCTTAGATAAGAACTGAAACTACAGCTAGCAGTAGCTTTCTTTTACTTTTTGTTTTTACTGCAACTTTTTTTACACATGGGTCAACTCCATTTTTTCTTCTTTCCTTTTATGGCTCATGGCCACATGATTCCTACACTAGACATGGCCAAGCTCGTTGCTTCACGTGGTGTTAAAGCCACTATAATCACTATCCCACTCAATGAATCTGTTTTCTCCAAATCTATTCAAAGAAACAAGCATTTGGGTTTCAAAATTGATATCCGTTTGATAAAATTCCAAACTGTTGAAAACGGCTTGCCTGAAGGATGCGAGCATCTCGATCTCGTTCCTTCTCAACACTTGTTTTTCAACTTCTTTAAAGCTACAGCTATGCTGCTAGAACCATTCGAGCAGCTTATTGAAGAGTGCCGTCCCAACTGTCTTGTTTCTGATATGTTATTTCCTTGGACTACTGATTCTGCAGCCAAATTTAACATTCCAAGATTGGTTTTTCATGGTACAAGTTACTTTGCTTTTTGTGTGGCGGAGAGCAATAGGCTAAATAATTAAGCCTTTCAAGAATGTCTCCTCTGATTCTGAAACCTTTGTTGTACCAAATCAAGCTGATCAGAACTCAATTGTCTCCTTTTGAGCAATCGGATGAAGAGTCAGTCATGTCCCGGATGATAAAATCAGTCAGGGAGTCGGACTTAAAGAGCTACGGAGTTATATTCAACAGTTTCTATGAGCTTGAACAAGATTATGTTGAACATTATACCAAGGTTCTAGGTAGAAGATCTTGGGCTATTGCCTGCTTTCATTGTGCAACAGAGACATTGAAGATAAAGCCGAAAGTGGAAAGGAATCCTCTATTGATAAACACGAGTGCTTGAAATGGCTTGATTCGAAAAAATCAAGTTCATGTTGTTTAGCTGTATTTGTAAAATAATTATGGAGAAGATAAAATAACATAAATATAAAAGAAATAGAATTTAATCCGAGTTCACTGAATTCACAGTTTTTCTTAAGGAATTTAATCCCCTCCTAGTACCCAAGGTTGTGGATTATTTCCTCCCAGGATAGAACGAATAACACACTGGTGTAGCGATACTTCAAACACCAATGTTCTATCGAACACAAAGATCGGTAGCAAATCACACTTACTGATGCTTTGTTTGTAGTTAAAACAATGCAGAAGAAAGGAGGAGAAGTCAGAATTTTGTATAAAAAATCTGAGAGAATGGACTGGTATTTATAGCCAATGTTGAGCTCAAACTGAAGAGGTGCAACTCTTAAAATCCGAAGAGGTGCCAACTGTTTCTTCAAATCTGAAGAGGTGCAAACTGTTCTTCAACTCTTCAGATTTGAAGAGGTGCAAACTGTTCTTCAACTCTTCAGATTTGAAGAGGTGCAAACTGTTCTTCAAATCTGAAGAGGTGCAAACTGTTCTTCAACTCTTCAGATTTGAAAGGGTGCAAACTGTTCTTCAAATCTAAAGAGGTGCAAACTGTTTTGTAAATATCTTTTACAAAAAGCGAAGGGCATATACTATTACGTTTGGATTTAATATTAATATTTCGTTTACAAAAAACCGGATATTTAATAACAATTCTGTTAATATTTACTATTAACAAATAAATTTGGTCTAAAAAATTAATCAATCAATCATTTGACCGAAGCCGAAGCCGAAGCCGAGCCAAGTCGAGCGAGCGACGACGACGGCGCGAGGCTTGCCTTCTTCTTAACTCTTTAAGAGCCAGAAGAAGTTCAATTGTATATATACCCATCAAAATCTTTTCCTCTTCCAATATGGGACAATATCCCTTTGTCAAGGAGGGAAACTCAAATATTTTTAATTTTCCTCTATTTCTCATTCACCCTCTTTTAAGCTACATTTAAGCTTAAAAAACCCAACAATCCCCCACATGAATGGGGAATGGCTATATTACGAAAATATGCATGAAAAACTGTGTGTTTCGCAAGCAAGGATTAATTGTATCAGGATAAGTAGGTTTCCCTTTGAACTTTCCGTAGTGAACTTATGTCGGATATACTCGGTCAATCGGTAGATTTGATATCTTTGAACCGTCGAACTTTGGTGTATACCTAGACAACCATAAGTCACACAACCAACCCTTAACCGCATTTGGCTCTCATTGTTGTGTTCGTTTCAGCCATGAACACCGCTTGGTTTAATAACTGCGTAGAGAATTGGCCTTACAAAATTCTCCTTGAAGCGGCTAACACTTCACACTTACATAGGTAATTCCTAAACGTGTCATCCCGTAGATACACTATTTGATATACCCCGTATCAAATTTAGAAATTATTAAAAAGCCTTAATGTTTTATCCTTGGTACTGAACATTATCTCATCACGAGAATGGACCAAACTTTTAGTTGACAATGTTGAACCGTCATTAATGACTTTGTTTGATCTCCTTGAACCTAGATCTTGGGATCTCCAGTCTTTTAGGTAGAGTTACCGCCACAATAGCTTGTTCTCGGCCATAGTCCCATTCCCCTCGATGATTTCTCAACTACCTCTCTAGTTAGGCCTTTTGTAAGTGGATCCGATACATTATCGCTTGACTTTACATAGTCAATCGTGATAATTCCTCTAGAGAGTAATTGTCTAACGGTTTTATGTCTTCGTCGTATATGACGAGATTTACCGTTATACATCACGCTCCCAGCCCTTCCAATTGCAGCTTGACTATCGCAATGTATGCATATTGGTGCCAATGGTTTGGGCCAAAATGGAATGTCTTCCAAGAAATTTCGGAGCCATTCAGCTTCTTCACCGGCTTTATCTAAGGTTATGAATTCAGCTTCCATTGTAGAGCGGGCAATATAAGTTTGCTTGGACGACTTCCAAGATACCGCTCCTCCACCAATAGTGAATACATATCCACTTGTGGACTTAGAATCAGTTGAACCGGTGATCCAATTTGCATCACAATATCCCTCAATCACCGCAGGATATTTACTGTAGTGCAAAGCAAAGTCCTGGGTATGTTCTAAATATCCCAAAACTCGTTTCATTGCCATCCAATGAGATTGACCTGGATTGCTCGTGTATCGACTCAATTTGCTTATAGCACAAGCTATATCTGGTCGTGTACAATTCATGATATACATTAAACATCCCAACATACGAGCATATTACAATTGTGATATGCTTTGGCCTTTGTTCTTTGCTAATGCAAGATTCACGTCAATTGGAGTCTTAGCAACTTTAAACCCTAAGTGCTTGAATTTTCTAAGTACTATCTTAATATAATGAGATTGTGACAATGCCAGACCTTGAGGAATCTTATTGATCTTAATCCCCATAATTAAATCAGCAACTCCCAAATCTTTCATATCAAACTTGCTAGTTGGCATACGCTTAGTCGCATTTATGTTGGCAATGTCATTACTCATTATCAATATATCATCCACATATAAGCAAACAATGATTATGTGATTTGGAACATTTTTAATGTACACACATTTATCACATTCATTTATCTTAAAACCATTTGACAACATTGTTTGGTCAAATTTCGCATGACATTGTTTGGGTGCTTGATTTAGTCCGTAAAGAGACTTAACAAGTCTACATACCTTCTTTTCTTTACCAAGAACCACAAACCCTTCAGGTTGTTCCATGTAGATTTCTTCCTCCAAGTCTCCATTTAAGAAGGCCGTCTTAACATCCATTTGATGAATTTCAAGACCATAAACTGCAGCTAATGCTACTAACATTCGTATGGACGTAATTCTTGTAACCAGAGAGTATGTATCAAAATAATCAAGACCTTCTCGCTGTCTATACCCTTTGACTACAAGTCTTGCCTTATATTTATCAATAGTGCCATCATCTTTTATTTTCCTCTTAAAAATCCATTTAGAACCCAAGGGTTTATTTTCAGGAGGAAGATCAACCAATTCCCATGTATGGTTATTAAATATGGATTCTATTTCACTATTGACTGCCTCTTTCCAAAACAATGATTCCTAAGAAGACATAGCTTCTTTAAATGTTCGAGGCTCATTTTCCAATAAAAAAGTCACAAAATCTGGTCCAAATGAAGTAGACGTTCTTTGACGTTTACTATGTCTTGGATCCTCCTGATTAAATATACTTTCTTTTATTTTTTCCCGAGGTCGTTTAGTTCCTTCACCAATCGACTCACATTCCTTGTTATACGGGTATATATTTTCAAAGAATTCAGCATTATCTGATTCTATAACCGTATTATTATGAATGTCGAAATTTTCTGATTTATGAACCAGAAATCGATATGCTTTACTATTGGTCGCATATCCTATGAAAACACAATCAACGGTTTTCGGTCCTATTTTTACTCTTTGGGGTTTAGGAATTTGTACTTTTGCCAAACACCCCCACACCTTAAAATAATTCAAGTTGGATTTCCTTCCTTTCCATTTTTCATATGGAATAGATTGTGTTTTGCTATGGAGTATTCGATTTAGTGTCCGGTTAGCCGTAAGAACGGCCTCCCCCCTCAAGTTCTGTGGTAAACCAGAACTTATCAACAATGCGTTTATCATCTCCTTTAATGAACGATTCTTTCTTTCCGCAATCCCATTGGATTGGGACATGTAAGGGGCAGCTGTTTGATGAATTATTCCATATTCTATACATATTTCTTCAAAAGGAGATTCATATTCGCCACCCCTATCACTTCTTATCATTTTAATTTTCTTGTTAAGTTGCGTTTCAACTTCATTTTTGTATTGCCTGAATGCATCTATTGCTTCATCTTTACTATTAAGTAAGTAAACATAGCAATATTGAGTATTGTCGTCAATAAAAGTTATGAAATACTTCTTTCCACCGCGAGATGGTATTGACTTCATGTCGCAAATATCTGTGTGAATTAAGTCTAAAGGATTTAAATTCCTTTCAACTGACTTATAAGGATGTTTAACATACTTAGATTCCACACATATTTGACATTTTGATTTGTAGCATTCAAACATAGGCAATACTTCCAAATTAATTATTTTTCGCAAGGTTTTGTAATTGACATGACCCAAACGTATATGCCATAATTCATTTGACTCAAGTAAGTAAGAAGAAGCTGAAATATTATTATTATTCTCAATAACCATTACATTCAGCTTGAAAAGGCCCTCAGTGAGGTAACCTTTTCCTACAAACATTTCATTCTTACTTATTACAACTTTATCAGATACAAAGACACACTTAAACCTATTCTTAACAAGAAGTCCAGCAGAGACTAAGTTTTTTCTAATCTCGGGAACATGAAGGACGTTGTTCAAGGTCACCACCTTACCAAAAGTCATTTTCATAAATATCTTTCCAGATCCTTCAATTTTTGCCGTTGCAGAATTTCCCATAGAAAGCGTCTCTTCGGGTCCAACAAGAGCATATGTAGCAAATGCTTCTCTAACAGCACAAACATGGCAAGTGGATCCAGAATCAATTCACCACTCCTTAGGATTTCCTATCAGGTTGCATTCAGAAAGCATAGCACACAAGTCATCGATATCTTCGTGCTTTTCAACCATGTTTGCTTGACCCTTCTTCTTGTCTTTCTTTGGAGCATAACAATCTGCAAATCTGTGTCCAGGTTTTCCACAGTTGTAGCAATTTCCGTTGAACCGCTTCTTGCTTGGGTTGCTTTTTGGTCCATAAGCCTTCTTCCTCTTTCTATCCTCAACAATATTTGCTCCCATTATTGTTGAATTTCCACGGCCTCTCCTTTCAGCAGCTTTATTGTCCTCTTCTATTCTCAACCGAACAATGAGATCTTCAAGGGACATTTCCTTTCGTTTGTGTTTCAAGTAGTTTTTGAAGCCCTTCCACAAAGGAGGCAACTTTTCAATCATTGCTGCAACTTGGAACACTTCATTGATGACAAGACCTTCAGCGAAAATTCTGTTAGTAGAAATAATATAATTAATACTTTCAACATTAGTATTAATTTGACTTATACCTTCAGCAAGGAGATCGTGAATAATCACTTGCAATTCTTGGACTTGGGTAATAACAGACTTGCTATCTACCATTTTATAGTCCAAAAATTTAGCGGCAACAGATTTCTTTAACCCGGCATCTTCCGTTTTGTATTTCCTTTCAAGTGCTATCCACAGTTGTTTTGACGTCTCCATATTACTATAGACGTTATACAGATTGTCCTCTAGTCCACTAAGAATGTAATTCTTGCATAGAAAATTAGAATGCTTCCACAACTCAGTCACGAGAAAGCGTTCATTTTTTGGAGTTTCGTCGGGCAGAACATGAACATCTTCCTTAATGAACTTCTGCACACTTAAAGTCGTCAAGTAGAAGAACATCTTCTGCTGCCAGCGCTTGAAGTCAATCCCGGAAAATTTTACAGGTTTTTCTGCCGGTGCCAATGCCGGTGTTATTCGGCTTGTCGATGCATTGGCAGTTACCATAGGAACAGTCTGGTTCCCATTGTCATTCGTCATTTCTGTAAAAGATTGACACAAACAAACGTTAAAATCACGTAGATTTTAATCTTTACTGGAGTAGAAAACCACACAGGTTTTAGTCTCCAGAAACAGTGAATAGAACACAAATACAGAAAATATTAAATTCTTTAAGCTTGCTGTTTAGCTGTATTTGTAAAATAATTATGGAGAAGATAAAATAATATAAATATAAAAGAAACAAAATTTAATCCGAGCCCACTGAATTCACAGTGTTTCCTTAAGGAATTTAATCCCCTCCTAGTACCCAAGGTTGTGGATTATTTTTTCCCAGGATAAAACGAATAACATATTGGTGTAGCGATACTTCAAACACCAATGTTCTAGCGAACACAAAGATCGGTAGCAAATCACACTTACTGATGCTTTGTTTGTAGTTAAAACAATGCAGAAGAAAAAATGAGAAGTCAGAAATTCGTATGGAAAATCTGAGAGAATGGACTGGTATTTATAGCCAATGTTGAGCTCAAACTGAAGAGGTGCAACTCTTAAAATCCGAAGAGGTGCCAACTGTTTCTTCAAATCTGAAGAGGTGCAAACTGTTCTCTTCAGATTTAAAAACTGTTCTTCAAATCTGAAAAGGTGCAAACTGTTTTGTAAATATCTTTTACAAAAAGCGAAGGGCATATACTATTACGTTTGGATTTAATATTAATCTTTTGTTTACAAAAAATCGGATATTTAATAACAATTCTGTTAATATTTACTATTAACAAATAAATTTGGTCCAAAAAATTAATCAATCAATCATTTGACCAAATCCGAATCCGAAGCCGAAGCCGTAGCCGTAGCCGGAACCGAAGCCGAGCCGAGTGAGCGAGCGACGACGACGGCGCGAGGCTTGCCTTCTTCTTAACTCTTTAAGAGCTAGAAGAAGTTCAATTGTATATATACCCATCAAAATCTTTTTCTCTTCCAATATGGGACAATATCCCTTTGTCAAGGAGGGAAACTCAAATATTTTCAATTTCTCTCTATTTCCCATTCACCCTCTTTTAAGCTACATTTAAGCTTAAAAAACCCAACAATCCCCCACATGAATGGGGAATGGCTAAATCACGGAAATATGCATGAAAAACTGTGTGTTTCGCAAGCAAGGATTAATTGTATCAGGATAAGTAGGTTTCCCTTTGAACTTTCCGTAGTGAACTTATGTCGGATTCGGTCAATCGGTAGATTTGATATCTTTGAACCGTCGAACTTTGGTGTATACCTAGACAACCATAAGTCACACAACCAACCCTTAACCGTATTTGGCTCTCATTGTTGTGTTCGTTTCAGCCATGAACACCGCCTGGTTTAATAAGTGCGTAGAGAATTGGCCTTACAAAATTCTCCTTGAAGCGGCTAACACTTCACACTTACATAGGTAATTCCTAAACGTGTCATCCCGTAGATACACTATTTGATATACCCCGTATCAAATTTAGAAATCATTAAAAAGCCTTAATGCTTTATCCTTGGTACTGAACATTATCTTATCACGAGAATGGACCAAACTTTTAGTTGATAATGTTGAACCGTCATTAATGACTTTGTTTGATCTCCTTGAACCTAGATCTTGGGATCTCCAGTCTTCTAGGTAGAGTTACCGCCACAATGGCTTGTTCTCGGCCATAGTCCCATTCCCCTCGATGATTTCTCAACTACCTCTCTAGTTAGGCCTTTTGTAAGTGGATCCGATACATTATCGCTTGACTTTACATAGTCAATCATGATAATTCCTCTAGAGAGTAATTGCCTAACCGTTTTATGTCTTCGTCGTATATGACGAGATTTACCGTTATACATCACGCTCCCAGCCCTTCCAATTGCAGCTTGACTATCGCAATGTATGCATATTGGTGCCAACGGTTTGGGCCAAAATGGAATGTCTTCCAAGAAATTCCGGAGCCATTCAGCTTCTTCACCGGCTTTATCTAAGGCTATGAATTCAGTCTCCATTGTAGAGCGGGCAATACAAGTTTGTTTGGACGACTTCCAAGATACCGCTCCTCCACCAATAGTGAATATATATCCACTTGTGGACTTAGAATCAGTTGAACCGGTGATCCAATTTGCATCACAATATCCCTCAATCATCGCAGGATATTTACTGTAGTGCAAAGCAAAGTCCTGGGTATGTTCTAAATATCTCAAAACTCGTTTCATTGCCATCCAATGAGATTGACCTGGATTGCTCGTGTATCGACTTAATTTGTTTATAGCACAAGCTATATCTAGTCGTGTACAATTCATGATATACATTAAACATCCCAACACACGAGCATAATCCAATTGTGATATGCTTTGGCCTTTGTTCTTTGCTAATGCAAGATTCACGTCAATTGGAGTCTTTACAACTTTAAACCCTAAGTGCATGAATTTTTCAAGTACTGTCTTAATATAATGAGATTGTGACAATGCTAGACCTTGAGGAATCTTACTGATCTTAATCCGAAGTGGGGTTAGTAACTGAGGTTTTGAGAAGTGGGGTTGGCGTTGGTTCAATGCAATGGCAAACAACACCTTGTGAAGGAGTGAAAAGAGAAGCAATAGCTAAAGCAATAAAGAGAGTAATGGTGAGTGAAGAAGCAGAGGGATTCAGAAACAGAGCTAAAGCATATAAGGAAATGGCAAGACAAGCAGTTGAAGAATGAAGAAGGTGGTTCGTCTTACTCTGGTTTGAGTAATTTACCGCATGATATAAGTACGTATAGTTCTACATGTGATTAGATGTTTAATCTATTCCTAAGTAGTCCACTCAGAAGTCTACATCAGAAATATTTGTAGTTTTTCTCCCCATATGCTTATTTAAACATTACTTTATGTCTTTTCAATTAATCATGACATCGTACGTGGATGAACGTAATTAAAAGCAATTGTCTTGATTAGTGAACGTGATACAGAATCATCAAAATAAAGAGTCCCTAACAAAAATGTGATTATTTTTGACTCAAAATTCGAAAGAAAATAAAAATTCTACCCATAACATTTATGTCAGCTTTTGGTCTGAATACATATCAAACGAATAGCTTTGTAGATGATCCTTCTAGAAGAGGGGGATTCTAACAACCTTTCTAGTTATTTCGTTCTCTATTTCTATTTAATAGGATCCTAAGAAAAATGATTTTGTTTCCACCGAGCTAAAATAATATGTTGATATCTCTAAAGGATAGGTGCAGAGACTCAATGGAAGCTATTCTAACAAATGGAGTTAAATGCGTTGGTAGAGGAATCTTTACATCGAAGCTTCAGAAAGAAAAAGAATGAAGTGAAGGATAAATGTATATACATACGTATTGAATACTATATCAAATGATTAATGATGACCTGAATCCGTATGAATCAAAATATGTGGAAAAAATATTGGTGACCAAAATATATATAATGCCATTTTAAAAGGCGTTATACCTTAACAGCTATTTGCCCAGTTAAGTATAACGCCCTTATTTAAGGCGCTATATATATAACGCCCTAACATACCGCGCTATATATATTATGCGGCCCACCAATAATTCTTCTGGGCTTAACTGACATAACAATAATTCAACTGGGTATAACGCCCATATTTAAGGTGCTATACCTCAAATAATTGTACCCCGGACTGGTTTTTGCCTTATTTAAAGAGATTAAGGATTTTGTAAAAATTTATCATAAATATTCTCAAGTCTTCTGAAATATTTCTTCGTTAAGTTACTTTGCATTTTGTCATAATGTCTAAAGAGCGAAGAATTAAGGTTTCATTATATTTGGGGGGGGGTGAGGGAGGTGAGGTTATGGTGGCGAATAACTTAGTAAGCTATAGTTTATCTCCACAACGTCATTTTAAGTTATCACTTACAATGGAGTACGATACATTGGTATTGTTGTTATGTAAAAAAATGAGTGTGAGCAAACGTTCGGTGAATATTAAAGTAACCGGAAGATATCTGTATTCTGTCACTCCGCAAGGGGTTGCTTGTTACGCTGAGTTTAACATCGAAGACGATGAAATATTGAGAGATTTTTTGAGGACTCCGGATGAATACCGGGAATTTTTGTGATAAAAATGTTGGAAATGTACGTCAAGGCTGAAGACGTTCGCAATAAATGAGGTTGCGCAAAGTAGGGATATCCCTCAGTCATCGGGTGGTTATTTTGGAACAGTTTTAGCCAAACAGGTTCCGGGTGAAAGAGTTTGGCCTGATCTAAACTTATCTCCACAGACGAATGAGGAGCGAGTAAATAATTTCTCCCATAGTTTACATAATCCATAAGCCGAGTGGTAAACTTCAATTTTCCTTTGTGTTATGATGTTTATTTTTGATGTATTGAATTTATATTAACACTCATATATTCCACAGGGGGGTACCGACCAGATATGAATTTTACAAGTTATGAACCAACGCCCAGTTGGAATATGCCTAGTTTTGGTGTGTTGGATCATAGTGGTCCATCCGGGAGTCATCACCAACAGGATAATGTTCATCATGGGATATCAACACATTATGATTTGTAAGTGAAGTGATAAAGCTATATGTAAAGTTTGGATCAATTTGAGTAACTCATTATTTTGTTGGTTGTATAGTGAAAACGAGCAACTTGAAGGTTCTGTCCTTACTCAATTTCCCGAAGATGACATATATAATCGGGATGTGGCAGATGCGCAGAGTGAGGAAGAGAATAGTGATTATGACAACAATGCCAATGAGTTTGGAGATGACACACCTTTCCCTGATGAGGGTGATGAGGAGGAGGAAGAGAATGCTGAACCTGATTTGACGAGGGAGCATGCTCCACCTCCCGTTAGACCAAGAGTGTACGAGTCCCACGTGGCGTTTCATTCAAGAGAAATTCCCTTCCTTGATCATTTGCCAAGTATGCCGGATGTGGATGCCCTCACAAGGGATATTGACGAAATTCGGACAGGAATGTGGGGTGAATCTAGAGCAACGGTGCTGTCAAAGGGCATGCTTTTTTCTTATAAAACGCGCCTAAGCAGGGCAGTGCGAATATACATCGTAAAAGAGTGTTGTGAGATCTCGGTAGTAGAGTCTTCTCCGGATGTATACAAGGTTATTTACTGTAGATGGTTTACGGGTTATAATTGGATGCTGCGTGCGAGGAAGAAGAAAATAAATATGTGGGTTGTGGGTAAATACATTAGCACCCACAATTATGAAATGGACACATTTAGTGGAAATTATTTTAACTTAAATATTGACTTGATCTCTCTTGTCTTGATTCCACATATTGAAGCGTCCATAAGGTACAAGATCAAAGAGTGTATAACACATGTCCACCAGGAATATGGGTGTTCTATTACTAAAAGAAAGGCATTTCACGGGCGCAAACGTGCATTTGAAATTATTTATGGTAGCTGGGATAAGTCCTATGCATCTCTACTCAGGTACATTGTCGCATTGCAACACTTTAACCCCGGAACTGTTATTGAATGGAAGCTTGAGCAGAGTCCGAAAATACCAGAATATATATTTAGATATGTATTCTAGGCATTTAAACCAGCAATTGATGATTTTGTGCATTGCCGGCCGATAATATCCATAGACGACACTCATGTTTATGGAAAGTATGATATTAAGTTGTTGATCGTCGTTGCAATAGATGCTAATGGAAGTATATTTCCCCTAGCTTTTGCTATTTGTGCCAATGAAAGCCAAGAGACGTGGACACTATTTTTGAACCACTTGAAGGAGCACGTTGTTAGACAACGTTTTGGTATTTGTCTAATATCTGATCGGCATTATGGCATTTTAAGTTTTGTACAGAATTTGCCTGCATGGCAGGAACCGTATGCCTACCACAGTTACTGTGTGAGGCACCTGAAGGCCAATTTCCAGAAGGAACATCCCAACAAGGATTTGCATGATTTAATGTGGATGGCTGCAACATATTACCAAGAGTGTAAATTCAGGAGGCGCATGGAATCGATCAGGCAGGAAGACCAAGGAGCCTATCGTTGGTTGATGCGACATGATCTTGACAAGTGGATTTCGCATGCGGATGGTGGCAGAAGATGGGTAATTCTGACTACAAATGTGTCAGAATCTTTCAACGGGTTATTGAAGTCTGCACGTGGATTGCCTGTAACTGCCATGGTGCGGATGTCATTCAAGCAGATGGCGGAGAGATTTGTTGAAAGGTCTAGAGGTGCATCGTCATTGATGAAAAGGGGTGTTGAATATATGCCAATACCAATGAAAAGATTTGAGAAATACATGAGGCGAGTACATTGGCATTCATATTTACAGTATTGCAACGAGCGAAATATTTTTGAAGTTCGCACCGCTATCCATCAAAACAGGGGGAATAATACATACACCGTAAATGAAGCCAGAAGGTTATTCTCTTGTGTGAAATGGTCGATCTACCACATGCCGTGCTCATATGTCATGAAGTGCTTTCAACATACAGGTTTCGCGGCAACGAGCTACGTTGATAAAGAATATAGTGTTGCTGCATACTTAAACACCTATAGTGGACAGTTGCATCCAGTGGGCGCTGAGCATTATTGGCCGCCGGAACTATTTAAAATGGTGTATAACAAGGAGTATTTGCATCAACTACAAGTGGAAAAAAGAACGCGTATACAAAACCAAATGGATATTGGTGATACCGTTTATGCGCACAAATGTGGCATATGCTCGCAAACAGGACACAACCGTCGTAAATGTTCTTCAACTGATTTGGGTAGTGGTAGTAATTCAGCTCCAGTGGAAGTTCATGCAATGTGCCCAATTGTCAAGGATACTCGTAGTGTTGTATTTTAATAATTTGTTGTAATAAGTGTATGTAAATGTTCATCTTGCAGAATGTATGAAATAAAATTATATTTCCATTGGTGTTAAGTCTTATTGATATTTAGCATTAATACTTCGTACAATAATTTAACATACACCCCAAGAAAAAAAACAATTCTCATTCGCCATTATTGTCGATATCTGGCACTATTTCATTGTCACTGTCTTCATCTTCTCTGTCAACATCGTGTACGTACCCATCGGGATCGAGGGCATCGTAATCTAGGCCCCAGTTGACACACATTTCTCGCATTTCATCGCTATCATCAAGAAGACCACTTGCTTGATTTCTACAACAATATAAAACTCCTACGTCCTGGTAGAAAATAGAATAATCATTGTCTCTATGCATTTTATCATTTTCTAATAAATTCTAGTACTCAGCCTTCGTTCCTCCCAGGAAGTTAAGATCATTCATTGCATGATGAACAGCTAGTGCATTTTCCATCTCTAGAATCTCCTTCATCAAATGTCGAATCACTTCTGGTTCACCTTCGTGTGTGTTTGTTTGGAAGGTTGCAGACAGTGCTTGTGGCACAACAAGCCCATGCCAGCGACATAGTACTTCGTAATCACACCGTTTTGAGTAATGGGGAACCCATTGTAGATTTTCGCCCCAAATTTGCATAACTTCAGGCTTTGTAGAATGCGCTTCGCCCTCAATAATGTGCCCTGCAATTTTGAGATAAGTGTGTATATTGATAGGCTTATTTTTCAAGGTACGCAGAACACCATACCACTTGTCATCAACCAAGTCAGTGTTGCAACATAGCATATTTTTTCCAAGATAGGAATCGATAGTGTTAAGACGTGTTCCATGGGGATCTATTGAATTACCTCCACCCTTTTGTCTCTTTTTGAAGCACTTGTTAAATGTTAGTGGCATTTTTTTAAATGGATGTTGTAATGTTTATTCAAAAGGTCTTTGAAATACATATGACTTGGTTCAGTTTAAGAAGTCGTTTTATAATCGAAAGAATCATTATCACGCGAAACATAACGCGGTAAAATACCATGTTATGTGTATTGTCTTGTCGACCTGAAAAAGTTGAAGGGGAAGGGGCGATTATTTATGTAAGTATAGCGCCTTAGGTAAGGGCGTTATACTATACCGTCTTAACTTAGCACGCTATACCTTCCCGCCCGTTTGCGTTCAAATATAGCGCCTTAAATAAGGGCGCTATACTTAACTGGGCAAACGGCCGTTAAGGTATAACGCCTTTTAAAAGGGCGTTATATATATATTATGGTCACCAGTTTTTTTTCCCCACACATTTTGGTTCTTTGAGTCTAAAAGAACCACATTTTGGTTCCGGACTCCAAAATAAATGGCAAATAAACTTATACTCCCTCCGTTTCAATTTAGATGAGGTAGTTTGACTAGGCACGTAGTTTAAGAAAAAAAAGACTTTTGAAACATGTGGTCTTAAAAGCTTAAGAGATAAGTAAAAGTTTTGTGGGGCCATGATATTTTTGTGGTTATAAAAGCTTCTTATTAAGGGGAAAATATGTAAAATGAATAGTTTAAAGTTTAATTATTTCTGAATTTATAAGTGTCATTTATTTTGGAACAGATTGAAAAGGAAAGTACCCCATCTAATTTGAAACGGAAGGAGTATTAAAATACAAGCTAGTATTAAAATACAGAGGTAATATTCCTACATAGTTTAAAAAGACGAGCTTCAAAGCTATCGGTAAAGCATTCTCAAAATATGAGACAAGCACAATACATGTATTTTAGGGTCAAAATATTTTAGGGTCTGACGTACATCCGGAATTCAATAAGATTTATACACATTTCTAAGTACGAAAAATGCAAGTATCTTATGAAAATTTTATAGAATTTGGATAGAAACAATCCTATTAGGAGTATATGTTAAATGTATTGTTATATGACTAAACTATTGGCAGACAACCTGACCATAATGTCATATAGTGGACAAATTTATACAGTAGAGAATATTTTACATATTTATGTCAATACGAGAAATGTATGATTTCAGTCTTAGTTCTTTGTTTCTACCATGAAAAAATATATCTGCAAAAACTTGTAACATTTTACTAGCATTTAATTTATGTCCATATACGTGCTGTTTATTTTCATGGTGGGTATATGGATCGATACAATCTATGGGCTACTTTGAATTTTGTTAATGGATTAAAATGATAAAAAGAGATTTTTACATTTTTACATTGTAAGTCACTAATAAAAAAGTATTTGTATTAATATTAGTACTATTTTTGGCTTATTTCAATAACAGCAGATTTTATAACAAATATAGCATATTTAAATAAAATACAATTTTCCTTTAATAGTATGTAACTCACGTAACTCTTCCACAAGATTAGAGATTACATGTATTATCTTATTCCTCTTTCTCTCCCATTTATCATGAACTATATCACATTTCTTTCCCGTGGCTAAAAAGGCTTGAAGCACGTTAAAGAGAAACTAATATGATAAAATATAGAATTAACATACTAGAATATCACTGTAATTTATATATTATTAAATATTATTATTATATTGTGTATATAGTATACTAGAATATTGTTGTAATTTATACACTATTAAATATCCTCATTATATCGTGTATATATATTTATACATAATTATATACTACTACCGTGTATATATGTATTCCATGTATGTATATAATTATTCACTAACATTAACATTAATATACAATCAATATATACAATGGCCGAAGAATTTGTGAATGATTATAATATACTATACTATATTATATTGTGTATATCATAAATACGTCGTACCATTAAGATACTATGAATATAAACTATTCATCATGTATTCAAAAATTATATAACACAATGGATTATTAAATTTGATATATTACAAGTATAATAAATAGAGTTAAAAGCAGTTACGTAAACGAGAAATGAGAGCGTCTTGTGGTAATGCATTAAATGGGGGAAAGAAAGTTGTGGGGTGGATTCCGAAGATTTGAGAAGTGCTATTAATTAGTAATCCCTATTTTAATGGGATTGTGTTAGAAATGTAGTTAATTAGCTGTCATGTTTGTTATCTACTTATTACCGTTAGAATTTTGCAAAATGTTCTTAATTATTGTCTAATTGTTTGTCTTTCCCCCACCCTCCCCCCTCCCCCCACCCTCCCCACAAAAAAAAAAAAGAAGGGCCCGACAAGAACTAGGAAATGGCATTTCTAAGCTTCTATGCTATTCTTACCCATTTGTGGTTTAGCCCCAAACTTTGACCCCCTTTCATACCTAACCAATCCATTTACAAGCTCTTAAAAGCCCAGAGCATTCTTTCCCCCTTGAGCCCAAACGATGTTAGTTCCTAACTCTATTGGGCCTAATTTCATACATCTGTAGTCCACAAACCTCATAGTTTTAGCGTCAAAATGGCACGGCGTAGTTATTTTTACGGATGGCTATTCAAAATTAGCCACCATCACTAACGTCATTGATTTCTAGCTATTTTAACTTAAAATATATAGGTAATTAACATTTTTGCCCTTCTTCTTTTAAACGTCCTTTTTTTTACATTGCTTTTTCGCTTTCTTCCTGATTTTCTCTTGAGAACACTATGGATTTTTGCAACTCTTGTAGGTCAAATTTTCATCCAACTTCGTCTGGGTAAGTGTGGTTTTTACAGTACTATTGTTGAATTTCATTCTAATTGTTACTTCATTTGTTTTAATTTTGATATCGTTAATGTGAGCGTTTAAATTTTTGTGGCATTTTTAACATCGAAAGATTTTTTTTTTCTTTTTCCTGTTAAGTTGTTCAACTTATTTTTGATAAGTTTGTCACTATGTTCTTAGTTTTACTGGAAGTCTGATCTGTGAAGGCTTGTTATCCAGTATTTTATATTGGATGAGTATATTATACTGGAGTTCTTATTTCTGATAACTTGTTTTTAATGATAATTTGCAAATATTTTTTTTATATGCTGTATTTGATTATGATTTTTTATTCGACTCCAGTATTTTTTTTGGAGTTTTATTGTTTCTAATAAATTTGATTCCAGTATATTATACTGAAAGTCTGATCGTTGAAGGCTTGTTGTCCAGTATTTTATACTAGATGAGTATTATAATATTCTGGAGTTCTGTTTTATTTTTGATAACTGTTTTAATAATAGTTTGCATTTTTTTTATATACGATATTTGATTATGTTTTTTCATTCTACTCCAGTATTTGTTTCTGGAGTTTTATTGTTTCTAATACCTTTGGTTCCAGTATATATATTATACTGAAAGTCTGACCTTTGAAGGTTTGTTGTCCAATATTTTATACTGGATGAGTATTATAATATACTGACGTTCTTTTTATTTATAATAACTTATTTTTAATGATAATTTGCATCGATTTTTTTATATGCTGTATGTGATTATTTTTTTTCATTCTACTCCAATATTGTTTGCTGGAATTTTATTGTTTCTAATAAATTTGGTTCCAGTATATTATACTGCAAGTCTAGTCTTATAAGTTTTGTTGTCCAGTATTTTATACTGGATGAGTATTATAATATACTGGAGTTTTTTTTATATATTAAATTTTGATCATGTTTATTAATCTAATTTACAATATGCTTGTTTTCATGATTTTGCAGAAATGAAATCTTAAAGTAGGATATTGAAGGTGCGTATTCCTAAAACGTTCAAATTTTTATCTTTAAATTATATGTAATGTTGCTTATATTTTGTGTATTTTAATTTTCGGAAGGAGATAGATTATATGAGTTTAAGATTGGTTTTCCTGCTGATTGTTACTGGAAAGGTGATAAAAACTTTAAGCTAACGGTTTCATCCTTTTTGTCTGGAACTCATGTGGATATATTGAAGAAAGGTGTATTTGGGATTTTTTTTGAGTTGGATGAAGTTGGTCATTTTTGGGAAGTTGACTCATTGTATGTTGCAGTCTCAACTGTTCTATAAGAATAAAAGTAAAATAATTTTTAAAAGTTTTTGGTCACGGGGTAGTATTTACATATGAAGATTACAATACTATTACTGGACTTAAGGTTAAGGCAACTGATTATAGCTTTATTGATGTTAGATAGAACCGTTTGAAGGAACGATATTTTTCTGAAGTGAAAAGGGGTTTGAAGGTAGAGAATTTATTTTATTTTATACAAAAGCGGTCTCGATTACGTGATGGTACATCAGTTGAAGTTTCTGTTGATGTTGAGGTCTGTGATGAAGATGCGGTGAAGCTTGCTCACATTTACCTATTGGAAGCCGTTTTGTTGGGTAAATTTGAAGGTCGGAATATGAGCGACCGTTCTGTGAAAATCATTGACGACGAAGAGCTTTGTGTTTCTTATCCATGGAATAGTTTGTGTTTCGATGAGCTTATTGAAAATTTGTCGCACAGTCTGACAATTGATTCGGTTAAAAAAAAAATAGGCAGGCTCTCATCTTATAAAATGCTTGGATTCCCATTTTGTTCAATGTATGGATGATAGAAGTATTTAATGATTTTCATCAATTTTCAAGATATGATGATCGTGGGCTAATATTTAGGATTTGAAGTTTTGGTTTTCAAAATCTCCCAAAAACTAGATTAATTCTATAAACAAACACATTAGAATTTTTTTTTAAAAAAACACTTCCACAACTTATGGAGAAACGCCTACTTAATCTCTTAGTTAGTTTGACTTAAATATGAAGTTGAACAAGCAAAGACGTCTCAATAACACTAGCGGTCTAAAGTCAAATTTTAATAATGGGTCTTTAATAATTGTATTAGTAAGAAAATTGAAGTTAATAAGATGTTAGTCATGTTTTATAATGGTTACCTTAGATCTTATTGAAAAAAATATTTTTTACCAATATAAAAATTTGAGTAACTTAATTTTAAATTTTAAAATAATTTTATTGTTAAAAAATAGACAGTCTTCTTTCTACTTTTATAAGAAGTTTGTACTTCTTTTTCTTATAAACTTTTTTCTAAGCAAAAATAAGATAGGAAATGTAAAACTAAAAATATTTTGGGTCCTAAAATCTAGGGAACCTAAAGCAAAGACTTTAATAGTCTCCTCCTCCACTCCTTGAGTCACCTCTATGAACCAGTGTAGTTGCAAATCAACCTTTAATACCTTAATTGGGGGACTATGCAGAAATAAGGCCTTATACGTGTTCTGTAACAAATAAAGTATGGAGTACAAAGAATAAACTTCTCATCACTTGTGTTTCCCAGGGAAAGTGATTAACAATAAAATTGGAAAGGCAATGTGGAGGTCATGAATCAAATATATTCTTCCTTCCGTCTAATTTTATGTGAATCGATTTGATATACGAGATTCAAACTATCTAATTTTTATGTGAATTTGGAAATAAAATTTTAAATTTTTGGATAAAATGTACATATTTAAAAATTATATAAAAATTATTTTAAATCACAATATTATCAGTTTAAAACATTAAAACGGTATATAAAAAGGAACAATAAAAAAAATTATTTGAGTTTTTCAAATAGTAATTATGTCACATAAAATGGGACAGATTGAGTAACACTAAAATAAGCTAATGAATATCTCAATTATTTAGTACTTTAGTTGGACATAAAATGTTTACCTTCGATAATGGATGGCTGATAAGGCCATAGGGAGGCAGTGTGTTTAATGTGTGGTGATGACAACACACTATATGATTTGGAGTGTTGTAATTTTTTGACGGAAAATTTGTTCATATATTCCCAAAAGATGAATTAATCATCTTTATTATCATTTCACCAATTTCCTATTTTATTTATGAATCTGAGTTATCACCAAATGTTATTGTTAGCGCTTAATTGCATGTATAAGCTTACCAAATTCTAAAATCGTTTCAAATACTTGAATATGATCAAATTTAAATGTTTCTTTCTTAATACTCTGTACATCGTTTTGAGAAAGGACTGCGATTAATGTTATATTCAACATACCTAACAATAATCAGAAAATTCCCGAAATATTTTATAAAACATATATTTCGTACCCTCCTTCACAATTTAGGATAGCTCGTTTTATGCCCGGATTAGACACAAAGCACAGTGGAGTAGCTTTAAACAACGGCGATTAACATAGTGCTTGGGAAAAGCAAGTTTTAAAAAAAGTGATTAATTAACATAAGCAAATTTGAAGTAATTAAAAAAGAAGAATCGAATGGTTGGAAAACTTTAATTTTCTTAAAGATGTTTGCTTATGAGAAGACACTTCTTATTGTTTCCCACTATTTGATTTTTAGGTTTGGTACTTGGCCATATAAAAGCAAGATTCGTCATCAATATTTGTTAGAAAGTAGTATCCTAAAGCCACGTATGCTAGTCATGTTTACAATGATATAAATACGCTCAAGCAAGCTCTGGAAAAAGCTATCAATAATAGGAACTTAGGAAGCATGCATTCTGATGAGTATAATATTTTATTCTCATTTCGTTAAAATAATTATACCAATAGAAGCCGTGAATAGGACCAAACTACTACCATTGATAAGGTTGTGGCATTAAACATCCTTCAGCTGTATATTATAATATTTCTAGCTAGTAACTTAGTGTTATTATTAGTTATTTTGGATATAGTTATTCTATCTTCTACCAAATAAAAAATACATAAATTGACTCATAGCTTATGCTTATTTTATTTATGTGGGATTATAAAATGATAGCCAAGCACCATACTTAACTACTTGGTTTGCTGAATTTTAAATAAAGTAACTAAAAACTATCAAATATTGTATTAGCTATGTTAGTTTTAATACATAAATAACTCAATTACCAAACGACTCCTAATAGCCTCAAAACAAATTTGCCTCCATTTCTTTTCCGTCATTTGAGGAGAATTCTCATAGACCAAGGGTGTGTTTGGTAGGAAGGAAATATTTTTTAATTTTTTCATGTTTGGTTGACTTAAATATTTTGGAAAATATTTTCTCCATCAATTCATTCATTTTCCTCCAATTAGAGGAAAATATTTTTCATATTAATAGAAAAAAAAAATATTTTTCAAAACTCTTTTCCAATCTTCCTCCCATTCCAATCCCCACCAACCCTCACCACCCCACCCCACACCCTCACCCAATCCCAACCCACCCTACCCTAAATAGAAATATTATTAGTAGTACTTTCTTTTCATGTTACAGATAGAATATTTTTTTTTATTTCAACAAATGAGTATTTTCTTTTCACGTTATAAAAAAGTTTTTTTTATTTTAACAAAAAAAATACTTTCTTGTCATGATGTAGAAAAAAATATTTTCTTTCATTTAAACAAAATGATGTAGTAAAAAAATTTTTCTTTTTAATTTCAACAAAATGAGTACTTTATTTTAATGTTGTAAAAATAGTACTATTTTTTCAACCAAAAAAAGAGTATTTTTTTTTTAGTTATGGAACACAAATTTCAACGTTGTTTTTGAATTAAAAAGTAAAACAACACATTAGTTCCTTTGGTTTTATATGAATTTTTAAAAGAAAGTACAAGAAACATAGGGACTGAGGAAGGGGGTGAGGAGAGTGACATAAAAAAATATATTTTCCCAACAAAAAAATTAAATACTCTCTAACTAAATACTAGAAAATATTTTTGAGTGACATAAAAATTATTTTTCAAAAAAGAAAATTATACTCTCTAACCAAATACTAAAAAAAAATTCCGAAAAAAAGCTTTTACTCATCAACCAAACAAAAAAATGTAAGTGATAAAACCACTCATTTTTCATTAAAACATTTTACTTTGTATCAAACACACCCCAATTAAACAGTCCTTTTCCACAAAAAGAGGCATGATATTTGTTTGTTATCTAGTCTATGGCAAAAGATTTGATTTTTCAAGTTGGAGTCAAGCACATAATTATAGCAACAAGGCATGGAAATTGAAAATTGGTAAAGCTTATCCACTCGTCACAAAACCACATGCTAATGGATTGAGAATATTACGCAAAAGCTGCAATTTGAAGTTAATTGATGAGTAAACATGCTAATTAACGACCAGAGCTGCAAATAGGCGTTAAGTGCGGAGCGGTATGTTGTCATTTCACGAACAACCTTTCACTTTCTTCCTCCTTTCCTTTTTGACTATGAAATGAAATTATAATAAGCATGGATTATCGCGCTTTAAGTCTTTAATTTCATTATTACTTTAGCTTCAATTCTTTATCTCTTTCATTCCCTTTTTGTGCTTCAATACATTCTAATTTTTAAAACGGGTAAGAAATATTCTAACTGAAGAATAGTACTAAGCAGATTATTCGAATTTGTGATACAACAGTTAGAGAATAAGGAGGGAAGGATTGATATAAATATAGGTGAGAAACTATGAATAACAATAAAATTTCTTAAATTAAGGCTTCATGTTTCACATGTTCCTAGCTAGCGACTCATACATAAACATAATTTGCTAATTTCTAGCTCGTATCCTCTAGAGTCTGTTTTCATTCATAACACGGTTCGAGTTATGAATTATTAATCATCGGATTCTTCCATCAGGTATATGTACAATCTCTTTTTTGCTAATATATATATATATATATATATATATATATATATATATGTGTGTGTGTGTATACACGTATTCTATTTTTAATTGCATGAGAAAAAACTAACTTACTAGCTTAAATGTAGAAGAAAAAATATATTAACTTCCTTTGTTTCTTTTGCCTTAAAACTACAATATGAAGAAATCTTCAAACAAAGGTAGATCTAAAATCATTTCCCAAATACTTTTGAAAATGCTATCATTATTATGGGTAAAATTATAAAATACGTACTTTATTTATTTTTTCTTAATGGAGTGCAAAGTTAAAAATGGATAACTAAAATTCAACGGAGAGAGTATAAATCAATGATTGCAGAATATTAGCCTGTTTGGCCAAGAAGCAGAAAAAAATAGCTTTTCTCAAAAAATATTTTTTTGATGAGCACTTTTGAGAAAAATATACTTAGAAATAATTTTTAAAAGTTTGGCCAAATACTAATTGATGCTCAGAAGTATTTTTTAAATTAATTAGCCAAACACAAATTATTTCTTGCCAAAAATATTTTTGAAAAAAATATTTCTCAAAATAAACAGATTTTTACTGTTTGACCAAACATTGCTATATATATATATATCTGCACTCGTTACTATTATATATAGCAATGGTGCAACCTTGATAATATGAAAAAAAAATCTGAAGTTACTCAACTACACCCACCCCTATCTCTAAATATGTGGAGACACACTTCCCAGTCATAAATTTGCACCTCACTGGTTAGGAGAGTAGTAGTCGAACTTCTGAAGTTTGTTCTGACCATATTTATGGTTATGGAGATTCACTATTCACTACATATATGAACAAGGAAAATGATGTAATTCTAACCAACAAAGCAGAAATCATGTTCAATTTCGAACAAGTACATTATCTAGCCCCACATTGAATTATTGTTGTGGTAATTACTATTGACTTTCACCTGCAGAGAAAATTTATGTTTCAGCTGAGGTGCTTGTGCATTTTGGGTACTATAATAAAAATGAATTTATGTTAGAATATTTGAAGTTCTAACAGAACAGAGACAGTAACTATGTATCAATATCATGTAAGGGAAATTTTTAACTATGTGTCAACATCAAACTTTGTTGGTATTCCTATGTGAAAAATTGTTAAATTATCATGCATTATTGTCGCAATAGATAGAGGAGATGTAATGTTATAAGGTTTTATTGTATATACAGTGAATTTTATAAGGGCATCAAAAGGATGTAAATTATACTACAACAATTATTAATTACCAAACTAACAAAACACATCTTAAATTATGATGGAGAGATAAAATTCACTTAATCTATCATTGCACGAACGTGATTTTTAGCTTAATGACATTAGTGAATGTAGCGATTAGTGTACCTTGATTTAAAATAGTTCCCTTGTTTAAATTATGCTCTTTCAATAATAAAATTGTTGTCTTTTTCTCTTTCCCAGAGTTTAAAGAAAAGGTGACATTTGACCAAAACATTTATTGTACGATTGTGAAATGAGAAAAATTACAAGTTGCGGTACTTCAGATGTAAATATACACACGTTTTATGGAAAGGTGAATTAGTTTTTGTTAAGAAACAGTCAGATTTACCAAAATGAAAAATGATGAGAATATTATACGGTAAATGAAGTAGAGATTTTCATTTCCCCCCAGCCTATTTTAATATATTTGAAAATCTAACAAAAGGATTAGCATTTCATGAGGATTATTACCGTTAAAGAAATAAATTATGGTCCATGTTTTGCTTATTTAATATCCTTACATCCTTTTGTTATTGTGACCAGACTTTTAATTACAGGATGACCCAATACAGGTTACGTATTTAATACCTTATTTAAACCCAACGGTAATTATAATTTAGGCGCCCAACAACAAGGTTATTATGGATTTCCAAACACACTTAACAAATTCTAATTCTTCTCCTACTCTGTTAATTCTCGAAAAAAGAATTATCTAATGAATTTCCAAATTAGACCTAGAATTACCATCAATGTATTACTACTAGTCATTTCCAGCAAAAATGTGAATCGATTTTTGTTATCTTTTTCCCCTCACTTCTCCGATACTTCCTCCGTATTAAATTATTTATCGTGTTTCTCTTTTTTACACGCCCTTAATAAAATATTAATTAGATGAAAATTTTGACTATTTCATCTTTATTTATGTTTTATTGGTATTTGAACAATCATAATATCCTTTCTTAATTGAGGTATTTGTAGTTTTTGAGAACAATTACTATTAAAAATAAAATAATAAAATTAATGAATAAAAATATTGTCTTAAAATTTTAAAATAGTAAATAATTTGAGTTAGAATCATGATAAATAATTTGAGACGGACGGAGAGCACTTAATTACAGAATTAAAAGGAAAGAAAAGCTAACCTTCCAAGTCCCTCCTTATTTAAGCGCCATAATATTCTGGTATATCTTGCCGGCTCGCCAAACAACAACGAAATCCCCTCCCCCTATCCCCCTACTTACTACTACTTCCCAATAACTCCATTTTCAATTTTATATAGCTTTCCAAATTCCAACACTCAATCTCACATCATTCTCTTATTATTTCAAATTCAATTTTTTAAAAAAGAAAAAGGAAGAAAGGAAAAGCTCCAAAAAAAGTAGAGAAATCTCAGTCATAGAAAAGACTCATAGTACAGAAACCTAGTTACTCGTGTCGTCGTGGTCTTTTTCTCAAATCGCTCCGCAATTTCTCTGTCTCCTTCTCTCTTTCCATGTGAAGAAATCACCGAAACAGAAATCTGAAAAAACAGAGACTCGATAATGAAGGCAAATAGTGCTAAGCTTATAGTTTTTCACCCTTCTCTTCACAAACAAGGATCAGGAACAGGAATCACTGCTTCTCCTCGCATTTGGTTTCTCGTTTTCCTTTCCTTTTTCACTTTCGCTTTTGCACTTACTTTCTTCACCGCTAAGGAAACATTACCCAGTTCCAAAACCAGCTCCGTTACATCCGCCGTTAACTCTCCGTTACCGGCAGCTGTATTCGACGCGCTCCTTCATTATGCTTCTGTCAACTCTTCTACCGTCTCTTCTCGCATGTCACCGGTGGAGCTGAACACAATTGCAGATGTTCTCCGCCGATGCAAAAAACCTTGTAATTTCCTCGTTTTTGGACTCACACACGAAACCCTTCTCTGGCATTCACTCAACCACAACGGGCGCACTGTTTTTGTCGACGAAAGTGCTTATTTGGTCTCTAAATTAGAAGAAAAACACCCGGGGATCGAAGCTTACGATGTTCAGTTCACGACAAAAGTGAGTGAATTGCACGATTTGTTGGATTACACAAAAGATCAGCTCAAAGGCGAGTGTAGGCCCGTACAGAATCTTTTATTTTCTGATTGCAAATTGGGCATAAATGACTTGCCAAATCACATATACGATGTGGCGTGGGACGTGATTTTAATAGATGGGCCACGTGGGTTTTCCTCGTCGGCGCCGGGAAGGATGACGGCGATATACACCGCCGGTGTATTAGCTCGGAGCAAGAAAGGTAGTGTAAGTAAAACGCACGTGTTTGTTCACGAAATTGATAGAGAAGTTGAGAGAATTTGCAGTGAAGAGTTTTTATGCGGTGAGAATTTGGTTGAAACGAAGGAATTGTTGGGGCATTTTATTGTGGACAAAATGGAGGCTAATAGGTTTGAATTTTGTTCAAATTTTGATCCTTCTTCATCTCCTTCAAAATCATCATCTTCTTCAAGTGTTTGAGAGAACAAAAATCTCAAAGAAGATATTATTTTCTTTTTTTATTATATCACGTTTATAGATATGACTTATAAGTAATGTGTAATATTTCATAGGTTCCAAGTGTGAAATATTTTAGAACCTAAAGCATTGGTGAACCCAAGTATTGCTTTGCAAATTTTAGCTGTCTTCTTCTTAATATTTGTAATACTATGAATTTAACGAACTTTGTGGAATTTTTGCTGGAAATGACACTAGCTATTTTCTTGTTGAACGAAATTTTTATGGAAATTTTGGCTATTAGCTAGTAATCCCAATTTCTCTAATGAGTGACACAACTCAAAATTATTTTCTTGTTTTAGCCAAAAGATTGCTTCAACTTGTTCATAACGTAATTTCTTGTTATTTACCCTTTTGTAGCTCATGTGTAAGATTTTGTTACCTTTTATTTTAGAATTTTTTTACCAAGTCTTATATGTTTGATGTTTGGATTACGCATCGTAATGTCAGTTGTTTAGGGTTTTTATTGTTAATCCCAAAAAGGGATTTGGGATTGTTCCCCAATATTCAGATAAATTTTATCTACATTTCGGAACGGATTTCATTTAAAGTTTTTAATATTAATTATTAATGGTGTCCAAATCAAATGAAACACATAATTAGGACATGAACAGTGTTGTTAGTGCCTTTTTTACGAAGTTGATTCAGTCATAAACACCTCTCCTTTCAAAGTTGACCAAATATTTTAAAGAGATAACATATGCAAAATTATGAGATTTTTAGATTAAAAATTTAAAACAGTGTAATCCAAAAATCTAATTTTGAATTTAGGTATGGCTTGAAATGAAACCAGGAGTGGACACTTGTGTTTGAACTTTGGATGACGCGTCGGTGATTGAATTTCGAATATTTGAACTGAGTTTTAATTGCTCTAAATTCTTAAAAGATGACCACGCGCATGGAGCAAACGTTATTCTAACCCAAATCAGATTGTGCGATGCGTGTGGATAATGAAGTCTAAGAGTGCGTGAGATAATAAAAGTGTCAGCGGAATTCACGTGGGCGTCAGTCCAGAATAACAGTGGGCCTACAGCAGGCCCACGGGCTAATTCTTCTTTTATAGCGGATCACGTGCGTCACGTGACAAAAGTCTTAAACGCTAAACGGGCTTTACTGCCGTAAACGTGTCGGTGAGGTAAAGCACTGCAGTCTGACCCTTAAAATGGATTACCACGTCATTTCATCAACAACAAAGAATCTGCACGGAGAAGATTCGGCCCCTTCTTCATTTGTATTGGGCCTGTGATAATCCATAATTTGTTCTATTTCCTAACTTGTTGGCCCACCTAATAATTAACCCAACGGTCCACATATCACATTTGCTATTACTACAATTATGGAAGTTACACAATTGTCCGGTCAGCCAAAATCATTATATTTGATAGCCAATGTACAAATATTATATACTGATTATGTATCAAAGATATTTATTTTTTATATATTATATGTTAATATAAAAAAATATTTATTTTTCTAGCTATTTTTTTTAGAACGGTTGTACAATGCAGTTTTTCCTACAATTTTGCAGATACAATAAACAGGGGAGCAAGGAAGACCACTTAGAGAGTAGTGAAGAAGAAGTTATTTATGCTTCCATTATTGATACTGTAGTTCGAAATATGACTTTCTTTGTTAATGTGTTGTCCCCCTCTGGTATAGTACATTACAATTATGGACCAAAAGAATTGGAACCAATTGTTTTAGAATTTAGGCTTGGAATGCGACGGTGGGAAGCAGGGGTTCGAAAACCGACTAAACTAACCGAATCGTATCGAACTGAATCGATTTTTAGATTTCTTTTTAAGAAACTGTAAATTTTATATAAATCTATAACCGCACCGATAATTAGAGTAGGTATATTATTTTATAAAAATAAATCGAACCGTACCGAATAAATTTTACATGTGAAAAATATATTTATCTAGTAAGTTTAAAAATAATAACGCATTAAATTTTTCTTTGGGCCTTGGAATTATGAAAACTATTACAAGCCAACAAGTAACAGCTTGTTTGGATGATTGTTACGTATCGTTTCATAATATATCGTATCGTACTGTATTGTATTGTACTATATCGTTTGATAAATACAATGTTTGGATAAATTGTGTTGTTTGCCATCGTTTCATGATATCACGCCAGCAATATGAAGAATAAACTTGCAATATTATAAAGAAAAAATATGATACATGGTAAAATTATTATATAAAAAGGTAGGGTAAATGATAAAATAAAATTATTTAATAATAATGAAGGGTGAGATTGATAGAAAAAGACAAGGTAATGACGCGACCACACCAAATCGGTCGATACATAAAGTAGCACATTTCGTCGTTATGTAACGACGAATTTAACTATACGATACAATAAAATTTAAGTAACAATCAAAACAAACATCGTATTTAAAGTAATAATATGATACAATACAATGGGTAACAACCATCCAAACAAGATATAATTAAACTCAAAATACTAATTCCTAAAACCTATTATGCTACATCTACTTAAACTAAGTTATTTCAAATATCTTTATTAGCAAGACACAAAGTATTCTAGCGATAATGGTAGCAAACTACAATGTATTGAATATATTTCATTTCATATAATTTAGATTTATCTTTTTGAATATTTAATCTTCTATAGACTTTATTCTTGAGTCCCAGCTTGGTTAATATCTTTTCACTCGTGTGATTTATATTTTCTTTGCCTTTACTTGGTTTCTTTTACGTTGTTGTAGAATAGTTGATGGATCTATAATCTAGCCATCCTTCATTTTTTTTAATTCATCACCCTTTAAACAGTAAAAATATCTAGAGAGTTTTTCTAAGTCCTATAAAAGAACGTATGTTATTGCATTCTACTTCTACTGGTGAATTTTACATGATATTTTAAAAAATACCGAAAATTAACCGAACCGTACCGATACCGAAGAGAAACTGACATGATTGGGACGGTTTTAAAAAGTCTTATTTTGGTTATATATAATAGAATAACTGAAAAATTAATATGGTACAAATTTTATAAAATAACCGGCAGAACCGAACTGTTGACACCCCTGGCCGAACCCCAAAGAGTCCACAATGACAAAGGAGTGATGTTTTATAAGGTAGAAAATTAATCAAGCAAGGCTGTGACATCAAACCCCAAGAACGATGGGTGGCGATTCCACATATGCCCATAAATTCATTAATATTCATACACCTTGCTTATTTAACTACTTGCTGAAACATAATTGTTTAATAGGTGTAACCACTTGAAATATTGAATAACTCCAGATAGGATATTGATAATCATTACTCTACCATGTTTTTGTTAGTAATATGTATTCGAAATTATATATTAAAAAACATTAGCAACGTAAAACAAGAAATGTAGAAGAAACAGAAAATTAATTCGAGCCCACTGAATTCATAGTATTTTCTTAAGAAACTTAATCCCATCCTAGTATCCGAGGTTTAAGATTATTTTCTCCCCAAGAACTATGTTAGTAGTTGTTAATCTTAAGATTAACAAATAAATTTGGTCCAAAAAATTAATCTATCAATCATTTGACTGAATCCGAATCTGAGCTGAGAAACAACGACGACGCGAGACTTACCTTCTTCTCTAACTCTTTAGAAGCTAGAAGAAGTGCAATTGTATATATACCCATCAAAACTCTTTTCCTCCTCCAATATGGGACAATGTCCCTTTGTCAAAGATAGAAAATAAAATATTTTATTTTCCCCTCAATTTTTCATTCACTCTATTTTAAGCTATTACAAGCTTAAACCCAACAATTTATTTTTCCTCTACCATGGTTATTGTGCACATTTTACACTAATGAGAAGGTCAGGTCTAATCGAAGTCTTATTGTGCACATTTTACACTAATGAGATTGTCAGATCTAATCGAAGTCACATTCACATGGAATGCGAGGTTAGTTTTCACTGAGCTGGTCCCTGAGTTTTTTCATCCACATTTAGACCGTCAAGCCTTTGAGTTGCTTAAGCAGGTTTTCATTAAGATTGCAATAGTGTGAGGCATCCGAAGTTGTTGCCCCGTGGCTAAAACGGTTCAAAACTGGTGCCCCATTCTATGTTGTTCCAAATGACACTTGCCACAAATGAGACTTGCTCAGTTGTTGGTAAATTATCTCTACCCACGATCGTTAGTGTTAGAATATAGTAGATATATCATATATCTAATATCATATTTGACGATTTGAACATATTTTTATGAACGCTATTTCATATAAAATATATATGCCATTTAATATTCTTTTATCATTATTATTAATTGCTTGATTAATTTGATAAGGTCATTGATTAAATTTTGAGACTTGATATTGTGATGGAGATCATGATAATGAGAGTGAAATTTCTTCTTATAATTTAATCTACATTTGTTCTTGATCATATGATTATTAATTTGGATATTAGTAATCCGGTTAGATCAATATTTATGTGACCGTCTTTATTGGATAAAGATTAGCTGATCTCATTAACTATATCAGACAGATAGATGATGCATATAGAAATATGATCATTGAACCGACTCGTTGGACGATTCCTAATGGTTAGAATTACCATAAACTATCAATAGGATATTCTCTTGAAAAATATGATGTAAGAGTTTCTTTTGACCTGAGATCGTCATAATAATTGACAAGTTATTTATTGTACTTTGATACTAGACACCTATGGCCCTAGGGAGATAGTTGAAAGGATATTGGGTATGATTAAATACTTGTAGAATTAGTGATTGATCGAGATGGAATCTGTCAACTCTTGGTAATAAGTTTAAGCTCCATGTTGTCATGAATTATAAACGACCAAATTAAGACCTTGGCCAGAGCGATTGAATGAAAGAAGAAAAGAGTTTCTTAGGTCATTCAACGGTCGATTATATTTGAGATGAACACATAATTGGTCGCCTATTAGGATTTGACAGTTAAACCATATCCTAGGATGACTCACAACTATAAGGACAAAAGAAAATACTACATTATTCTTCTACGGTTTTTTGAGATAAATTTTATACTTCATGCTATCCGGTCGTTAAGGAGTATTGCTAGACGCCACCCTTGATTAGTATATTGATCTGATTAATTTACTTTCGGCTTAATATTGAACCTATGAGGTCGCACACTACCGACTTAATTTACTTTATTATTTGATAATTAAATTAAAGAATTTAATTAGTCAAATAAATTTAGTTATTAATCCGGATGAAATATTATTATATTTTTTTTAGCACAGAAAATTTAATTAATATTATAAGCAAATTGGATTTTACTATTTAGAATAATATATTGAATTATATGATTATATCTCTTGGTGAATTATTATCTAAGATAAGTATATATGTTGGACGTGGCTTTCATCTAATTCCCATTAGGAATGGGGTTTGCATTTTTATAAGAAAATTGTACAAGTCCAATTTTAAGAACTTTGGGCTCAACTCACCGTCATTGGCCTTTTCCTTAACCGAAAAGTAACGGCGTACATAAGTCGGGTTGATTCGAATTTTTCAATTATCAAATCAAACCAATTATTTCGGATTTTTAAATCTATAAACCAAACCAAACCAACAAAAATCGAATTTTTTAATCTCGGTTTTTCGGATTTTTTCCGGCAAAATCTTCATAGCATAAAATTTATAATTTATGCTCTAATATTTCTTAGGTCCTAGTAGGATAAAACTATATAAGATGTTACCCAATAAAATAATACAAAATAATGTGAGAAGAGTCATGATTATACTAAAATACCCAACAAATTGCATAAAATAAATATTGCTAATTAATAAGCCATAATAAAAATAAACATATTCTAAAAGTACTAAATCATGTTAAAATAAGTATGACTAATAAGAACTGAGTATTAATTACGTGACTAAATGATATTCAAAGTAAGTAATGCATTTTTCACTACCTAAAGTAATGAAAACTAAGAAAATAAATATCCAATACTATTATCATTCCTAGTGTTGAATTGAATTTTTTTTTTTAGTATTTTTATTGATTTGATTTTGCTTTGGACTTCATTTGAGTCACTAACTTTTATGGGCTATAAAACATATTTGATCATTCAAAAGTTCTAAGTCCAAACTTGAAATAATACATTAAAAGAGAGTACTATGAAAAAGTTTAAAACTTATTTATAGATTACATTACAATAATTATTTTTATGTATAAAATATTTTTAAAACTTGTATATATGTAATGCCGGATTGGTTTGGTGTCGGTTTGAATTTTTTAGGTAAAACTTAACCAAACCAATTATGGTCGGATTTTTTTTCCTAATACCAAACCAAGTCAAAGCAAACCATAGTCGGATTTTTTTTTCTCGATTTGACTCGAATTATCGATTTGGTGTGATTTGTCGATTTTATTTGTTCAACCCTGCCTAAAAGGAAAGAAGGCTATGGTTAATGATATATATGGATATCATTCAACCAAAAGCAGTAAAGATTGTCTTCAAAAAAAGCCAAAAGCCGAGAAACGGTTTTGAAAAGAAAATAGTTTCTTGTCGATTACTACTACACTGAAGGTTTTTGAGAAAAAATTTTAGCACGGTATTTTATTTAATTTGTTCGTGTGTTTCATTGATCAAAGGGTTGATAGTAAGGATCGGTCTCGGTGTGAATATGCATAGAGTCTTCGCACTATCGAAGAAAATTCTAAAACGTGGCTCTCTTCACCAGGTACGTCTTAGATCCGATCTTTGACATGTAAATAAATTTTAAACACGAAAAGATCTGCCTAGGATTGTTATTGTCTTCCGCTGCGTGTTATGAACATCTATATGCAATCCTTCAGTTAGATTTTAGGTTCGAGTCACGCTGGAGGAGAAGTGTGAAAACACTATAGATCCTCCAAATAAATCGGCGAGGGAAAACAAAAATGAAACTGGCTAGTAGAGGTATGGTTTAAAATGACATTGACTTGTAGTTGGCGAAAATTAAAAAGATTGAGTTTGAAAACTCAATTTTTACAAACTTGGTATAAATACCAGCTTAAAGAATCAGTCACACAGCTCTTGAAACCTACATAATTGGAGTCATATTCCTTTGTATTTTGGAGCATTACACCAAATATCACTTGTTTTTCACTTTCTAAACAGCTTTTTTAAAGAATCTGCTCCACATAATACGACTTTTCGTATGTAGTGAAGGAGCTTTACACAATAATGCCGCCTACTTCGTGTGGCTTGCAATGAAGTCCAACTACCTTGAGTACAAATAATTGTCACTTGCCATGTAACAATCACAAACTAGATATATAAACGATCATTTGGGAGTGCGCTGTGCTTTGAAAAATAAGCAAAGTGATTAAGCAAGAAATAATTAATACTTCTCTAAATAGTTGGTGAAAATGTTCTCAGTTTGTGGAGATTTGAGAAAGATTCTTTATATTTTTGCATAAGCTCAAAGCATTTAGAACTAGTTAATTTTATTTAGATTCCATTTCAAAAGACAAATTGTTAATAAGAAAAAATGTAGTGTTTATTGTTTGAGGTTAACTCAGAAGTTTACACAAAAATACGTCTACTAATTTACCAAATGGAACAATGAATGAAGTGCTTGGTTAAGAGGAGTGAGGACGGATTAGTGGTAAACACCTCTACCACCGTCTAACTGGTTGATGGTTCAAAGAAAATTATGAGAAAGAAAGTATTGTGAAAATTCTTAGAAGTGCACTTTCTTGCAAATACTATTGAAAAAAAGTATACCTAATTAGGGTACATAAACAATATATTTAGTGTCCACCAACAAGCACTTACCATAGCACGCCAAAATCATGTGGTTGTATCTCTTCTAACCGAAAAACGCACAAGGTCCCCTGATTATTTTTTTAAATGGGTTTTCATTAAGTTTCTAGTACCCGCTTGAGACCCTAATTAATGCGCAGTCGAGTTCAGGGGCGGACCCACGTAGGGACAAGAGGGTTTAAATGAATCCGCTTCGTTAAAAAATAACACTGTATATATAAGTATATTTTATATTTCTAAGAACGTTTTATGTATAAAAATTATTTTGACCCCGCTTAAAACATTGATGACGAATAGCCTGTTGGCAAAGTGGGTTCAAATTTTCCTCAAGGTATTGAGTTCGAAACCAGTCAGAATTATCCCATTCCCAAACTAACAACCCCAATTTCGAAACCCTTCTCTATTTCTCATATTTCATAAAAAATGCTTGTTGTCTCTCTCTCTCTCTCTCTCTCTTGAATCTTTTAGTTCAATTTCAAGGTCATATTGCTTCCTTCCATAACTGTCTCCTGCCATTAGCCTCTCACCATCAGGTTTCTCTCTGATTTCTAATTTTTTTTCTTGTACATATAAATTAGGTCTATCTTTCAATTATCATTAAGTGATTTAGGGATGACTAATTGACTATAACACATTGGATTCAGATTAATTTTATTTTCTAAGTGCATGAGTGTATTATGTATATGTGTTTGGCTAACTGCATTATATAGGTGTTCCTTTCAATTAACTCAATTATTCCATGATATAAATAATCTGCTTTAAAATACTTGCCCATCACTAAAATTTATATTGCTGATTTTTTTATTTGTTCTCTTTGTTGCTTCAAGAAAAATTATGATGAAAACAATAACTCTTGTAAAGACATTTTGAACTTTCAAAGTTGTGGTCCAAAACTATTTAATGATGATTAAAATCTCATCTAACTGTTTTATAATATAATGATATGTAAAATAAAATAAAATTAAATTATTGGTGAAGAATGAATAAATATTAGTTTAAATTTAAGTTTAATTAAATTATTCTTTTAATTCGAATTCTAATTTGGTAATCCAGTTTATGTTACAATGAAGAGATTTTATCCTCCGGTATCTTTCAAGTTGCCACAATCAAGTTCATCCTCTCTAATTGTTACTCCCGTAGAAGAAAATTTGAACCAATTAGTAGAACAACCTTAATCCTCTAAAAAATAAAGACAAAGAATAGATCTTGATTCTTTAAAGACTAATCCAAAGGAGAGATTGCCCATTAGAGACTTTCATCCAAATGAGCATGATGGGATTAGAAGAGAATACCTCCGAAGAGGTCCTTGCCAACCCCGATATCATAAGTTTCCTCAAAGAGATTTTTCGGGCTTAAAGCGTCGTTTCAATCCTAAATGGTTTAAAGGATATCATAATTGGTTGGAGTATAGTGTGATTGACGATGCAACTTACTGTTTGTATTGTTACTTATTTCAAGATGAAGGCATTCATCAAGGTGGAGGTGATGTATTTTCAAGTTTAAGATTTAAGAGCTGGCACAAAAAGAACATATTAGATATGCATGGGTCGAGCAGTATTCATAATCAGGCAAAAAGAAAATGTGAAGATCTATTAAAACAAAAACAGTCAATTCAAACTTCATTTGATAGGCAATCCACTCAAACCAAGCTCGAATACAAAATTCGCTTGAAGGCTTCAATTGAGGTGGTGAGACTCCTATTGAATCAAGGATTGGCATTCCGTAGACATCGTGAAGATGAATCATCATTAAACAAGGGTAACTTTCTTGAGATTCTTTCATGGTATGCAGAGAGGTGCGATAAAATTCGTGATCTTGTGTTGAAAAAGGCTCCAAAGAATGATCAGTTGACTTCTCATAAAATTCAGAAAGACATTATCATTGCATGTAAAATTGAAACAGTTAAAGCAATTATGGACGATCTAAATGGATACTTTTTTGCATTGCTAGTTGATGAATCATGTGATGTATCACGCAAAGAGTAATTAGCTATTGTCATGCGATATGTTAATAGATGCGGATCTGTGGTGGAGCATTTTAGTGGGATCGTTCATGTTCGTAATACTACTGCTTTGTGTTTAAAGAAAGCAATTATTGATTACCTTGCTCAACATTCTTTGAGTTTATCTTATGTGCGTGGACAGTGCTATGATGGATCAAGCAACATGCAAGGAGATTTACATGGCCTCAAAACTTTGATTTAACAAGAAAGTAAATCTGCTTATTCCATTCATTGTTTTGTACACCAACTTCAATTGACTCTTGTTGCGGTATTCAAAAAGTGTCTTGAAGTGGGAGAACTTGTATTGTTGGTTTCTAATGTATTGAATATAGTGGGAGGTTCTTTTAAACGTATGGATGATCTTCAAAAATCTCAAGCAGAAAAAGTTCAAGAGGCATTAGACATGGGTGAACTTGAAACTGGTAGGGGTTTGAATCAAGAACTTGGTCTTGCTAGAGCTGCAGATACTCGTTGGGGTTCGCACTACAAATCTTTTAAGAACTTTATTTCTATATTTGGCTCAATTATTGATGTTCTTGATACTATCGTTGTTGATGACCGGACTTTAGAAGAAAGAGCTAAGGCAAAGGGATATCTTAGCACTTGTCAAATATTTGAGGTTGCTTTCATGTTGCACCTAATGAGAGATGTTTTGGGGATCACAAATGAGCTTAATACATCCTTATAAAAAAGGAGCAAGATATTGCAAATGCTATTCTACTTGTTGAAGTGGCAAATAGACGGTTGCAAAAGTTAAGAGAAGAAGAATGGGATTCACTTATTGATAAGGTATCTGCCTTTTGTGTCAAGTATAATATTTTGATACCAAACTTTGATGACTTCTATGTTAACTCTGGAAGATCTCGACGTAAAGTTGCTGATTATACTATTTTACATCACTATCGTGTTGATATATTTTTTAAGATTATTGATTGGCAAGTTCAAGAACTCAATGCTCGTTTTAATGAGGTGACAACGAACTTGCTTGTTGGAGTAGCTTGCTTAAATCCAGTTGACTCATTTTCCAGTTTTGACATAAATAAGATATTGAGGATGGCTGAATTATATCCTGATGATTTTGATGAGAATATAATGGTTACACTCAAGAATCAGCTTGAAACTTATATTGTTGATATTCGTGATGTTGATGAAAGGTTCTCAAATCTACAAGGACTTGCCGATCTTTCTGAAACACAAGTTAAGACAAAGAAGCATTTGAATTATCCATTTGTGTTTCGCCTTGTGAAATTTGCTTTGCTTCTACCGATTGCCACTGCTACCGTTGAAAGAACTTTTTCGGCGATGAAGTTGATCAAGAGTGAATTGCGAAACCGAATGAATGACGAATTCATGAGCGGTTGTTTGGTACCTTATGTAGAAAGAAAAATATTTAACACCATTTCTGATGAGACTATTATGAATACGTTTCAGGAAATGAAAACTCGTAGAGGACAGTTGTAATAATATATTTTATTAATATATTTTTTTGTTGACCTCTTTATATATTTGCTTCTTCGTATTTTGAACCCACTTGATAAAAATCCTGGGTCCGCCACTGGTCGAGTTCCCTATCAGAATGATTTTTATTCTCTTGGCTCGAACTCTAGACTTCTAGTTAAGGGTGGAGTACCATATACATTTTATTACCACCTGTGGTTGTAAGGTCCATTCCCTTAGCATTAAGGTACAACTGCTACGTTAATAACATATTATTTTCCTTATTCAGTTTTCAAAAGAGATTTACATATTGAGTTTTCAGAAAAAGAAAAAGACACTAAAACAAAGGCTTCAATACAACTTGGTATGTTTTGACAAAGCAGAGTACGAAATCAAATGTCTTTCTGTTCTAGCTGGTCTATTGGGACGAAATTTCGGAATTTTACAAGGTATCACACTGTAAGTCTTCTGTAATGGACACAATTTAATTTGCCCCCGAAATATTAGACACTCCACTATTGATCTCTGATTAGGAAGACCAAAAATGCAATTTTTCTCAACATTAAGTATTCCCTTCTTGATCAACTCCCTACATAATGGCCCAACTTTTGTAAAATAGTTATTTGACAAAGTAAAATTTACCAAATTTGTTAGTGAACAGACCACCTCAGGAACTTGTCCATAAAGTAAATTTCCAGCAAAATTCAATTGCTCCACACTTTCCAAACACCCTAAAGAACATGGCAATGGACCAGTTAACATGTTATATCCAACGTCAATCACAGTTGCTTTTTTTAGAAGTCCTAGTTCATAGGGAATACAACCAGTGAGCAAGTTGTTCAAGAACAAAATTTCCAACAAATTTGTAGCCTGTCCAATGCTACGTGGAATTGGACCAATGAATTTGTTGTTGGCTAAGGTTAAATAAAGAGCAGAGGTAGATCCAAGGTTGTCAGGAAGTTTTTGTACGAAGTTATTGTTGTTAAGAAAAAATGCATCAAGATTCTGTGTGAAAATCTGAGGTGGGATTATTCCAGTGAAGAGATTATAACGAATATCTAAGAAAGTTAGAGTCTTGATATTGAGAATTGACAAAGGGAATGTACCGATGAATTTGTTGTTACTAAGATCGAGCTCGTAGAGATATGGAAGTTGAGTAATTTTCGAAGAAATTATGCCCGAGAAATTGTTGCTATTGGCATGGAATATTGCTAAATCAGGGAGTTGATCGATAAATCCATCTAAAGTGGGAGCAGTGAGTTGAAATCCATTGAAATCTATAGAAGCAAGAGAAATTGCTGAGGTATTATAAGGTGGATTATCACAGTAAAATCCTTTGTAGTTGCAGATATCAGGGCCTGTCCAAGATTGAGTGACACCTAAAGGATCAAGAGTGATTGTGCTTTTGAAATTTTGAATTATTGGGAATATTAAAGCAAGTCTTTGGTCTAAGAAGGTTAAATTTGGTGCTGGTAAAGGTGGTAGTAATTGGCTACTGCAATTTCTCAAAATTGAAAAAATTATGAAGAAATAAAGGATCATCATGAAACTGAAAAAATGTTTTTGGTCTAAGAATGTGATGAGAAGAAATTGTTGATGATCATTTTCTTTTATAGCATAAAGATTCATGATATCCTTTTGGTAGGTGAAGTCTTGAAAAGATAGAGGCTCATAATTTCACATTGTAGTGGGAAATTGGAAGCTTTGAATTGAGAGTTCCATTTATTCTTCAATTCTCCGAGACTTAAAATGGTTTTCCTTGAGAGCTTTTGGAATTAATAAAAATAAAAATAAAAATAAAACGAGAATATTCAATTGAGCAGAGATTGGATTGTGTATATTTCATTCGATATATAAAAAAGTAGTTAGAACTTTATTGGAAAATGGAAAGTAAAGAAGAGATTCAGAAAATTATTGTGAATGGTGGCTAAATGGGGTTTAAAAATGTTCAAAGTGGCGCACCTCTCTGGCCATAAACCAAAAGCAATCGTGATTAGGTAGATGAATGTGGATTTCCATTGCAAAAATCAGTGAGAAGTCAAATGCCACGCTTATGTTAGATCTAGTAGCTTTTATCATACACTGCAAAAGTTTGCCAAATTACAATTACCGTAGCTATAATCTAGTACAACTATTGAGTAAACATGAAAAGGAGCAATAGGAAGAAGGATTTATCTCTTATTTGGTTGTTGCAAGCTATGAAAAATAGCTTATTAGCCAATTCATATTTATCAGAAGAGAAAAGAAGCTCGTTCATTATTTAAAGGAGCACAAATTCTTAACTTAAGCATTTCTTTATTTGAACTAAAATTTTCTGATACTTGGGATATTAAATCAACTAAACTTTTTTTATTAAATCCAAGTTGCATGGAATATGCTTCCAGCCAATTTAAGTTTGTTCATCGGTTTAGTTATTTTTATAAATTAATCACTTATGACATAATATCCCATGTACACGCATACAAAAATTAATAAATTTTGTCTCTAGTTACTTTTATCAATAACTGGTACACGTTGGGTATTTTAAAAATTGGCATTTTAAGTTAATAAGCTAGCTTTGAGCAAGCCAGTATATACAATATAATTGAATATTCATTATCATTGCCAAAAACTATACCAGAAAATAGTTTTCATAGCAAATATGGAAAAACTATGAGTTCGATAATTGATATTGTAACCACAAAATGAGAAAAGGGTAAAGAATTTTCAAGTGTTGATAAACTATCACAAAAATTTGTTATATATAAAACGTTGAACGCCATTTTTTACCTTTCAATCAAATATTATTTCTACAATACTTTCGTTCAATGAATCAATTACCAGAACAACCGAAGGAAGAACCATTATAGTGAATCCAAAATCTTTTTTTTTAAGAAGGTAGTGGACCTGAACTCCTAAACATTAGTAACATTTACATATCTGTCACACTCTTTTTTTACCCCCCAAAAGATAAAGGTGTGTTGTGTGGATGCTGGGTTAAAGAGTTTTTCCAATTAAAGTGACAATTTTTGAAATAGGGATTATTTTGTTATTCAGAGTCGCCACTTGAAATTGATTTTTGGTGTTCCAAGCTATATTTTATTTGAATCCCTAGTCAAAGGAAGGTTTGACTTTTTTATTATTGGTCTGCGAAAATAAAGTCCGGATAAGGAATTCTGTTGACCGGGGAGAAGATGTAAGGCATTCCCCGAGTCCCGTGGTTCTACCACGGTCGCTTTATTGACTACATTTGGCTTGAATTAATTTTAGACAAACTGTGTTTTATTGGATTTCCATGTTTCACCTATCCGCTTTTAATTATTAAAGAAAGATTTGAATTATATTAAATTGTCCTAACCGCACCACACAGGCGAATGTGCGACCGAGACGAATTTTATTAATTTTGTCATAACTGTGCTACGCTAGCGAATCCGCAATCATGACAAGGGTTATTAGTACGTTATTACTTTTGGAAAAAATTACTACATTCGAAGAAATTATATTTTTTATTTTTTATTTTTTAAAATTTATTGAAAGTTACTATCACGCTACGCAAGTGAATTCGCGATTATAGGAATTAATAAAATTAAAAATTAACTAAAACTATTGGATATGGGATGAGATTATTGAGTTAATTTAATAAAAATAATATCACGCTATGCAAATGAGTCCGTGAAGTTAAAGCGCGCCTACTAATTGCCTAGCGTTTAAATTAATTATTAAGAAGACTAAGTTGTAAAGTTATTTTAATAAAAGAAAATTCTGTTTTTTATTAAGATTATAAAAATATGAAAAGTTGGGCTAACTTGTTATTTTAAAGAGTGGACAACTATTGATTTAAAAGGGAATGAGCCAACTATTTAAGTATCAAAACTGCTAGCCCTTTTTAAACAAGCTTGGGCATTGGGCCAGCCGTTACTTATTAAAAAAATGGACAGATTTGTTATTAGTGAAAATTGGCCAATAGGTTAGTTTATTTGAACCTTTATTCTTGTTAGCCCAATCTTATTAAATACTAAATTAATACATTCTGCCCACTTTCAAACTCTTCATCAAGTCTTTAACAATTTTTCTTTTTCTACAACATGATCAAGATTCTCATAAAATACTACTTAAAGGTTAACAGAGAAATGCTAAGAGGCAATAAATAAATAAATAAATGAATAAATAAAGCAAAAAAAGTCATGGATTTAACATTATGATCCAAAACTTGATTTCAAGATTGAAACCTCAACATTCATCTATATAGTAAATTTCCTTGCATATGCTTCAAGTAATCTAAACATGCTCAAATCCTCATCGATTTCTATTAACAAATATGCATTACATAGTTTAAAGGTTACCTGGGTCGCAGAAAATAAATATAGCAGTGAAGAATAAGAGCTCAGCAACAGAAAGCAACAGAGAACAACAATAAAATCAACATAAATCCAGCAGCAAATTGTGTTTAAACAACCCGAAAACTTTAGAGAAGAAACCGAGAACTAACTCTAAAGAAGACTTCTACTTTTCTAAAAGTTTGCACTATAAGATTCACTCACAAAGCGTATAAATTTTCAGCTTACTAAAGTATTCAGCTGCTGATTTTTTGTTCAAAGATATGTGTGTTCAAGCAACTCTCAAGATCTTTTTGTTTCTAAGTGATAAAGGGTGTGTCTATTATAGGAGAAGAAACCAGGCATTCATGATTAAAAATCAGTCTTTTTTGACAGATTTTTCCACAAAAGCTGCTCTAAAATTCAAAGGGTAAGACTTTCTTGTTCAATCTTATCCAAAAGAGAGTATTTCTATCAAAATCTGCTCTTCACTATTCAAAGACAGACTTTTGTTCAAAAACTGTCCAAAAGTCCATATTTTCTTACCAAACAAATGACTTTTGAGTTTTATACTCAAAAAATTTCCGAAGCAGTAATAAGCAATCAAGCAAGTACCCTATACTTTCAAGTATTCCTTCACTACCTCACTTTTATCAATATAACACTATTCTACTACTTCAACAAATGCAAAAACAGAAAATTTAGCATTTCAAACTTTAAAAACTAATGTTAAAATAATTAATAAGAGACAAAAATAAAATCTGAAAAAATAAAATAAAAAAATCAGCCATGAAAACAAAGAGAAAAAAAGAATAAGTATTTTTACCATTTCACAATTCAAGTGGCCGAAATAATGGTGGTATACCAAGTGAGGGCATTCGGAGAGGTCGCCGGAATTTGGCCGGATTTTTGGTCGCCGGATTTTCGGGGCGGAATTAATATCAATAGGTAGGTATTGAGGAGCTTTATCCATTGATGTAGGTATTGTGGGGGTGGTAGTGGCTCGAGCTTCAAGAATTTGGGCAAAAAAGTGACGGCTAAAGTTTCCTAGATCTAAAATTCAAAGGAATTGGTTTGGAGATATGGAAAGAGGAGGTTGTGGAGATTACATAGTGTGAATTTGGGGGTGTTTGGAGGTGGTTCGCCGCCAGTGGGTGATTTCCGGTGGCGGCGGCGGGGCGCAGAGAAGAGAGAGAGAGAGAAGAGGGAGGAAGAAGAAAGGAATTATGGGGGAAATGGGGGCAAAATTTCAGCATTTCTAAGTCTTAAATACCTAGTTGAGAGATTGATTGTGGACCATTAGATGAGGGAGAGATGAATGGATGAGATTTAATCTTGATTCACTTATGAAACTATGCCATTTTGGACAAAGTCTTGGCCAGCCATTTTGGACTGGGTATGGTCGAATTGGGCTCAAATTTTGGGCCGATTTTGACTTAATTTTAATTAAAATACACTAGCCCAATCCCTTTTTTCTCTAATGAAATTATAGTCTTATTTAGTTCTAAAGAAAATGTACAAGTAGAAAGAAAATCTTTTTGGTATATATAATTTAAAGATGCAAACTAAAATATACAAATAAAAGGTAAAAAATATTTTTGGTACTTTTTAATTAAGGAATATACATAAAAATGCGCAAATAAATTCAAAGAAAAGCAAACAATATCTAAAATCATCCAATTGTTATTATTATTATTATTATTATTATTATTATTATTATTATTATTATTATTATTATTATTATTATTATTATTATTATTATTATTATTATTATTATTATTATTATTATTATTATTATTATTATTATTATTATTATTATTACTATTTTGTTTTGGGAAGAGCGTGCAAAAATTAGGTATTCACAGCTGCCCCTCTTTGCTCGAGAACATGAACAGTTTCCGTGCAAAGATAGTGAATGCCATGATTAACTCTTGCTTGCCTATGACTTTAATGAAATCATTTTTGAAAAATGTGACCGAATCTTTCTTCCGAGCTTGCCTACCTATCCTTGGCTATAAAGGAATCATTTCCGTGTAGCTCTGGAAAATTTGGTAGCTGGGACTACCAGACACTGGATTTAAGACTACTGCTGCTGCTGTTGTTGCTGTTGTTACTGTTACTTGCTGCTTACATCAAAAGAAAAAGAGAAGATAACTACATATGCCTGCAAGCTAAGAGTTACAAAATTCCTATCTATGTGTCTTGCAGAGTCAAATCTTGATTCTTGACCTGCTCTCTTGTGTTGACCTTAGATTGGATCTTGATGCTCTTTGAAGAAAGGATTATGGCTCATTCTCGATTGCTTGCTTTCCGGATTAGAATTCGAGAAAATAAAACTTGAGAAGGTGGGCTGCTGACACATTATCCAAGCTAACTCCAACTATCTTGTGATTGAAAGACTTTTTTCTTCTGATGAGAAAACTGAAACTGCAAGCTTTAATCGTTACTTGTGCTATGCGGCGGGGCCTACAAAGCCATCAAAGACAAACAAAATGAACAAAATTTTTCTGTCCTAGTTTGCACTAGGAAAATTTTGTGAGTTATTAGAGAAAGCTATAAACTATCTAATTTACTGAAATAAAGATAAATACAGTAGTATAAACTAGCTATGTGAGGATATGTAACCACGAGCTAGTACCCAAGGTTACCAAAAGGAGTGTTACCAGGGGTTGGCACCCTGTATTACTGAAGAAAATGTAACCAGGGGTTGGTGCCCTGCATTATTAGAAAATAACGTAACCAGGGGTTGGTACCTTGTATTAATGGAAAGGAACATAACCAGGGGTTGGTACCCTGTATTACCGAAAAGGAAATGTAACTAGGGGTTGGTACCCTGTATTATTGAAAGGAATGTAACCAGAGGTTGACACCCTGTATTAGTGAAAGGAGTGCAACCAGGGGTTGGTACCCTGTATTACTGAAAGGAGTGTAACCAGGGGTTGGTACCCTATATTATTGAAAAACATATAACCAGGGGTTGGCACCCTGTATTACTGAAAGGAGTGTAACCAGGGGTTGGCACCCTGTATTATTGGAAAAGAAATATAACTAGGGGTTAGTACCCTGTATTACTGAAAAGAGGCGTAACCAGGGGTTGGTACCCTGTATTACTGGATGGAAATATAACCAGAGGTTGGTACCCTATATTACTGAAGAGGAATGTAACTAGGGGTTAGTACCCTGTATTACCAGAAGGAATGTAATGAGGGGTTGGTACCCTGTATTACTGAGAAGGAATGTAACGAGGGGTTGGTAACTTGTATTACTGAAAGGGAAGTGTAACCAGGGGTTGGTACCCTATATTACTGAAAAGAAAGTGTAACGAGGGATTGGTACTCTGTATTACTGAAAGAAGTGTAACCAGGGGTTGACACCCTATATTACTGAAAGGAAATATAACTAGGGGTTGGTACTCTGTATTACTGAAAGGAGGCGTAACCAGGGGTTGATACCCTATATTACTGGAAAGAAATATAACCAGGGGTTGGTACTATGTATTACTAAAGATGAATGTAACCAGGGGTTGGTACCCTGTATTACCAGAAGGAATGTAACCAGGGGTTGGTACCCTGTGTTACTGAGAAGGAATGTAACCAGGGGTTGGTACCCTGTATTACTGAAATGAGTGTAACCAGGGGTTGGTACCATGTATTACTGAAATGAGTGTAACCAGGGGTTGGCACCCTGTATTACTGAAAAGAAAATGTGACTAGGGGTTGGTACCCTATATTACTGATAAAATATTGAATCCCTTGGACGAAAAGGTTCTATCTGGGTTAAACTACGAAAAGCAAGCCTGGGCGAAGAGTGCTTCTACCTGGAAATATGAGATGAATCCCCCTAGGCAAAAAGGTTCTACTTGGGTTAAGCTACGAAAAGCAAGCTTGGGCGAAGAGTATTTCTACCCGGAAATATGAGTTGGACCCCCCTAGGCGAAAGGGTTCTACCTGGGTTAAGCTATGAAAGCAAGCTGGGCGAAGAGTACTTCTACCCAGAAATATGAGCTGGATCCCCCTAAGCGAAATGGTTCTACCTGAGTTAAGCTAAGTAAAACAACCCGAGCGAAAAGAACTTCTACTCGGAACTATGAGATGGATCCCCCAAGGCGAAATTGTTCTACCTGGGTTAAGCTACAAAAAATAGCCTGAGCGAAAAGTATTTCTACCCGGAAATCTGAGCTAGATCCCCCTAGGGGAAAAAACTTCTACCTGGGTTAAGCTACGTAAAACAACTTGAGCGAAGAGTACTTCTACTCGGAACTATGAGCTGGATCCCCCTAGGCGCAAAGTTTCTACCTGGGTTAAGCTACGTAAAACATACTGAACGAAGATTACTTCTATCCGAAACTATGAGCTGGATCCCTCTAGGCAAAAAGGTACTACCTGGGTTAAGCTACGTAAAACATCCTGAGCAAAAAGTACTTCTACCTTGAACTTTGAGCTGGATTCTCTTAGGCGAAAAGGTTCTACCTGGGTTAAGCTACGTAAAACAACCCGAGCGAAGAGTACTTCTACCCAAAACTATGAGCTGGATCTCCCTAGAGAAAAGGTTCTACCTGGGTTAAGCTACGTAAAACATCCTGAGCGAAGAGTTGGTTACACTGCTGGTAGACTTTGTTGTTGCTTTCAAGAGACTTTTGCTCTATGTACCAACCCTGATTGTATTTGTGGCTCTATCAGCCTTATTGTAACGACTCGACTGGTCGTTTTGAGTATCACAACCCCGTTTCCCCATTTACTTCTCAATTTGGGCTTTACAGTTGTTGTGTGACTTGCCGGGTAATTAGTTCGGGTTCGGTGAGGTTTTGGAATGAATTTGAAAAATGCTGGAAAAATGCGATTCTGCGATCGCAGAACCATTATGCGATCGTAGAAGTAGTTATGCGATTGCAAAATGGTCGCAGACCTGTCCAGTGAAGCCCATTTTTGGGCATCAATTTTGCGGTGCATTTTGCCACCCTCATACCCATCCTGCGGTCCATTATGCGACCGCAGGCCTGTTTTCGGATAGGTAATTTTTTTATTTTCATAATCCGACCCTAGTTTGATAAATAGGCTTTGGGACTTATTTTGGGGAAATTATCTGATAATTTTAGAGAGAAGTGAGAGTGTTCTAGATAGAGGAAGTATATGAAGTGTCTTGTTCATCAAATTCTTGTCCAAGCTTTGAAATCTAACAAGAAATCCCTCAAGTTCTTCATCAAAGAGGTAAGGTTCTCACCCCTAGTCTTCAATTTCGAGTTTGGGTAATGATGGGTGATTAAGAATATGATTCTTGGGTGTAAGAGTATTATTTATACGTATCAATAAGGTTAATGGAAAGAGTGTTGAGTTCAAATGGGTAAAGATTGGGTTGAAAATGGTAGAAATCTTCAAAAACTTCAATTGAAGATTTGAGGGTCGAGTTGATGTTGGAATTTGGTGAAATTTGTATGGTTGGACTCGTGGTTGGATGGGAGTTAATATTTGTAACTTTTGCCGGGTTTCGAGACGTGGGCCGCACAGGCTATGTTTGAGTGTAATTTTAGATTTTTTGAAAAAATTAGTATTTTGATATGGAATAAATTCCTATGATTTGGGTTGACTGAATAAAATTAATTATGACTAGATTCAAGCCGTTCAGAAGTTGTTACGCGCAGAATGGAATTTCTGGAGCATTGTTTAGCTTGTTCGACATTGGGTTCGGCTTGTTCGAGGTAAGTAACTCTTCTAATCTTGGATCTGAGGGTATGAACCCTGAATATACGTATTATGTGAATTGATACATCACATCATCATTTTTGGGCTGATTTTCATGACATTGTGAGCCCGAGAGACTGGAGATATTGATGACTGAGTGAGGCAAAGGGCCTGATTGTGAGAATAATTATGGGATCGGGTTGTACGCCGCAGCAGGCGAGATTGGCTTATTATAGCACGTGAGTTGTCCGTGCAGCACGTGAGTTGTCCGTGCAACACGTGAGTTGTCCGTGCGGATCCAGATATTATTATAGCACGTGAGTTATCTGTGCAATACGTGAGTTATCCATGCGGATCCAGATATTATTATAGCACGTGAGTTTTCCATGCAGCATGTGCGTTGTCCATGCAGATTATAGCGCTTGGGCTGAAGGAGCCCCTCCGGAGTCTTTACACACCCCCAGTGAGCACAGGTACCTACTGAGTGCGAGTGCCGAGTGCGAGTGCAGAGCGACTGGGAGGACTGAGTGAAATGATACCTGAGAGTATGCATATCATTTTATCACTGAGTTGCATCGCATTGACATGCACACATGACATACATGCATAAAGATGTATTTTACTCATGCTGTACAATATCACATCATTCATGATTTCTCACATATGTTGACAGATGGGCATAGTGATGCATTTGTTTTACACGGGTTATCTGGAAAGAAAATGAAACATCTCATTTATTATTGAAAGTATTTTGGGAAAATAATTGTTTTCATTCTTATTCATATTTTTGGCAACTTCGGTAAACGATTTGGGTTTTCACTGATGTACTCAAGGAAGAAATATTTTTAGAAATCATGATTTAGCTGAGCATTTTATTTCTAAGTTACTTCTTGTATTATTTGCTTTACGTTGTTATGGACTGTGGTGGACTATTAGTTTTGTACCCGACCTTGGTAAAATCTCGTCACTACTTTCAACCTAAGGTTAGATTTATTACTTACTCAGTACATGGGATCGGTTGTATTGATACTACACTTCTGCATATTGCGTACAGATGTTGGTTGTTGTTATTGTTGTGCTCGATGGTTGCCGGATTTGAAGATGTACCTGCGTTCCTATTGTAGCTGCCTCTTGTTCATGGTAGCCTTAGATTATAAAAATTCTGTTTATGTACTTTTCAAACAGAAGATGTATTTACTTCATATCAGCTTTGTAAATTCTATTCTTAGAAGCTCATGATTTGTACTACCAGTTCTTGGGAAATGTATAAGATTAAGATCTTTATTTACTTAAATTGCTTAAATAATTATTATTGGAATTGAATAGTTGAAAGTTGGCTTACCTAGCGGGTTGGGTTAGGTGCCATCACTACTAGTTTGATTTTAGGCCGTGACAAGGTGGTATCATAACACTAGGTTCATAGGTTCTACAAATCATGAGCAAGTGTCTAGTAGAGTCTTGCGGATCGGTATGATGACGTCCATACTTATCTTCGAGAGGCTACAAGTCATTTAGGATAATTTCCCATCTTTCTTTCTTTATCATGCGGAATTGATTCATCTTGAAATATAACTCTTTGAATTCCTTCCACGCTTTCGTATGCGCACATGAACGCTTGTTATCAGCTGTGTATCGCTGGCTTGTGATTTCACGGATGATGTGCGAGATGTGTATTCTATGTTTTGGTGATGAGCTAGTCTGGAGGACTTGAGGCCATGGTTAGACCGCAGTTTAATCTCGGTAGCTTCAGTTATAACTTGTACATTTAGACTCATATGTCTGGTAATGTCCCTACAGGTGAAATTTGTGGATCGATGAGCGGTGGAATAGCCTTGTGATGAGTACGATGTAACTGCGGGATGTGTTAAGACGCATTGAATGCGACAAGAAGTGTTTCCGTAAAATGTAAAGGAAAGGCCATTGGGTGCTTGATTTTCGTTTTGATGTGACGTACAATCTCGAGTATGAATATTTTGAAGGATCTTTTACATTGTTAAATTTTGGGACAAATTAAATTCTCATGTCTGGTTAATGAGTTTGGACTTAGATAGACTAAGTGATTGCATAGTAATTGTGAATGCGAAAAGATATAACAAGATGCCAATTTGAGGCTAAGGAGGTGGGTTATCTCCTGGAGAGTAATCTACATAGGTATGTTCCTTATATATGAGTGGAGATTTTCTTTTCTGCCAGCAGGGCGTATGTGTGGAGATTTAAATTTGAATCTGGCTGAGAAAGTTGACTTGAGTATCAAGAGAATGATTGCGAGCTTAGCGGATGATTTGGGGTATTTTTATGGTTGGCAATGCATGAGTTTGAGAAGAAGTTTCGTTGAACTGACTGTGGCATTATGGCAGTTTAGAGTATTGGTATTGTGAGTTATGGAATATTTTAATCTATGGCTTTGAGCCAAGTGGGGGAGCCTACTATTGATAATTCAATTTTATAGTTATATGTAATGGTTTAGTTTTGGGCTGAGGCATATTGGTGGGTTAGTTATGACTTGCAGAAGTTGAGATCGAGAATGACTCGAATAAGGAAATTCCTAGATACGGGTTATATTGCACTTATGAGTATATGAAAATTGTGGGATGAGTGAGTTGTTATTTGTGAATGATGTTGTGTGCACGGAGTATGAATTTGATAGGTGGTATTAAAGTAGAGTTACTTCTTGGAGTGTTGTTGTGCTAATGGGGCACATGTCTTTTGGCCCATTTGGCCAGTGTAATGTGGATTTGAACAATTGGGGTGACTCTCGAGAAAGTTCTAATGAATTCGAGATTTAATATGTAACAATTGAGATTTTTTTGGCGGATTTATTTATGGCTAAAAGCTGAGATTTAAGTTGGATGGTGTCGAGACTTGTGGAATTTTTGTATATCATTATGAATTTTATATTTCGGTATCAGGAAGGTGAATGAAATGGCCTTAGACTCAAATAAGATATTTTCAGAGTGGGTGTTTCGGTTGTGGTATTTATAGGGGTAATTATGATGTGGTGAGACTCTACAGATGTTTTGGTAGCAATATTCTTGGGTTTGGTGACCTACGTGGTTTGGTCGAGTTAGAGGAATTTAGTTCTAATAGATTGGTTATGTGCAAATGGATTTCAAAGTGTTCTTGATGGTTTCTACCATGGATTGAACCAAATATTTTCTACTGGTGTGGAAAACGTATTGTGTATTGTGATTTCCTCCTGGAAGGAAGCAAGAGGAAGGTTTCTAACTAACCAGGTATGTAATTTGCTGGTGACTCAGAGTTGATAATGGGATTCTTGTGCTTGTCACATGATGGCATAATAGATGTGGTGTGTTGTGCGGGATTAGGATTTACATGTACAAGGTGACAGTTCAGTCTTGAAAAGAAGGTAACGAATGTTGGACATCATGACCAGCTTCAAATATTTCGATGAATGTTATAACAACTCGGTAATTCCTGATAAGGGTGCGCATTTCAGAATGGCACAATGTGTTTTGACTTACGGATGTTCATTGGTATTGCGGTACTCACCTGGTTGATAGACTGCTGATATTCAAATTATTGCTATGTGGCACGGAAGAATTTTGGAAGTATTCCTAGTGAGAGGATCGTGTATGAAAGATGTGTTGGTTATTCGAGTGCTGGAGTTGGGATCAATTACGGTGATTCATGTGTCCTATGAATTTGGAGACTGGGAGTTCTCATAAGCATATTGTTTCAGGGTTGCGACCTGTTTGAGGCGAGAATTTTATTTAAACTCAGTGGAGGCACTAGTTGCGTTAATTATTTATGATAGCTACGCACTATGAGTGCACATATATGTGAGGTTGAGCCTATGTGCGGGTATCGGGGAAAGTATTCCTACTCGAAAGAATGATTAGGATATAATATGCTAGAGTTGACTGTTAAGCGTAAAGTTATAATGTTTCTTATGTTCTTACCTTTGTTGAAAACTATCTGGGCTACATTTGAGGTTACAAAGAGGCTAATTCCTCTGAATAAACGGGGTAGTTACTATTTCAGCGTTAAATTTCCGATTTGAAGTGTGATAGCAGACTTTGCACATGCTTACACTATGGCATGTTATTTATACCAGTCCAGGAGCATGAGAATCTTATTTCATTATCATATATACAAGTGTACTTGTTTAATTGCTCATGTATGATATGCTGGGACTGGAGGCCTGTGACCATGCCGGGTGATTCATATTATTGGCACGTGAATTGTCCGTGTCGTGTGTGGGAATTCTATTTCTATAATAATTTATCTGATCTATTAACTTTCTTCCTCTACAATTGTGCACATGCTCCTACGGTTATCCTCTTCACGAAATTTGAGGAGTTGGTTGTAACATTGCGATTGTAGTGGTGCTTGTTGAACTTGCAATACGGTTCTCTTCCTTAAGACATCTCCCATATTTGGGTACACAGATTGCGCAATTGTGGATTGAGTTATATTGATTTGGTGTGTCTGTGGGATAGTTGTGTTTAATAATATAAGGTCATTGGACATAGAATGGGTACTATCGGGCTTGATTATGGTATATTCAGGAGGATAATATTGAAAGTCGGCTTAGGAGAGGATTATGGTTATAGTTGGGGCGAGAGAGCTCCATGACTTGTTGATTTGATAAAGGGTCATGATATTTCCGTGTGTTTCTTTTATTATTAACAGCGTACGAAGGTGTTGGGATGAGGTTTTGTTCGATATGGGGTTTAATGCTAGTACTTGGTTGGTTTGAAGTAGTTATTGTGATCAGGAATGGTGCGACGAGCGGGCGAATTATCTAATATTCTGAGTAAATTATATCCGTGATTATAGTTATGGCTCGATGTAGCTTGTTCAGACTCATACAACGTGTAAATATAAGATACGTGTCTTGAAAAGAAATTCTGAAGGTTGGGAATTGAATTCCAAGGTTTTTGGGCTAAGGTTAAATTAAGGATTTTCAGTTGTATTGTGTTGTCAGGCCTATATGGAATAGGGTGACGTGAGATCACCCCCGGGTATGTGCGTGGTAAGGTGGAATAGAGATTTGAAGGTTAAGAACAACTCTTGGCACGTTCGAGGAAGAACGTATATTTAAGTGGGGAGAATGTAACGACCCGACCGGTTATTTTGAGTATCACAACCCCGTTTCCCTATTTACTGCTCAATTTGGGCTTTACAATTGTTATGTGACTTTCCGGGGTAATTGGTTCGGGTCCGGTGAGGTTTTGGAATGAATTGGAACACTTAGTTCTAAGATTTAAAGCTTAAGTTAAAATAGTGATCGGATATTGACTTATGTGTAAATGACCCCAGAATGGAGTTTTGATGATTACCAATAGCTCCGTATGGTGATTTTGGACTTAGGAGCGTGTTCGTAAAATTATTTGGAAGTCCGTAGTGGAATTAGGCTTGAAATGGCGAAAGTTGAATTTTTGGAAAGTTTGACCGGGGGGTTGACTTTTTGATATCGGGATCGGAATCCGATTCCGAAAATTGGAATAGGTCCGTTATATCATTTATGACTTGTGTGCAAAATTTGAGGTCAATCGAACTTGATTCGATAGATTTCGGGATCGAATGTAGAAGTTGGAAATTTCATAACAGACTAAAGTCAAGTGAGTTCGCATAAGACTTAACTTCAGATGAGCATAACTCTCATGATACAAAGTGTTATATGGTGTTTTACCTATAAAATGAAGGATATTTGAGTCTAATTTCTAACACTTCAAATCGTTCATCATTTGGACATTCCTACAAGAAGTTATGACCAAATTACCAAAGGCTGAAAAAATGCGATTCTGCGATCACAGAACCATTATGTGATCACAGAAGTAGTTATGCGACCGTAAAATGGTCGCAGACCTGTCTAGTGAAGCCCATTTTTGGGCATCGATTTTACGGTGCATTTTGCGACCCACATACCCATTCTGCGGTCCATTATGTGACCGCAGACCTGTTTTCGGAGGAGTAATTTTTCTATTTTCATAACCCGATCCCATTTTGATAAATAGGCTTTGGGGCTTATTTTTGGGGCAATTATCTGATGATTTTAGAGAGAAGTGAGAGTGTTCTAGATAGAGGAAGTAGATGAAGTGTCTTGTTCATCAAATTCTTGTCCAAGCCTTGAAATCCAACAAGAAATCCCTCAAGTTCTTCATCAAAGAGGTAAGGTTCTCACCCCTAGTCTTCAATTTCGATTTTGGGTAATGATGGGTGATTAAGAGTATGATTCCTGGGTGTAAGAGTATTATTTATATGTATCAATAAGGTTTATGGAAAGAGTGTTGAGTTCAAATGGGTAAAGATTGGGTTGAAAATGGTAGAAATCTTCAAAGACCTCAATTGAAGATTTGAGGGTCGAGTTGATGTCGGAATTTGGTGAAATTTGTATGGTTGGACTCGTGGTTGGGGATGGACGTTAATATTTTGTAACTTTTGTCATGTTCCGAGACGTGGGCCCCACAGGCGATATTTGAGTGTAATTTTGGATTTTGTGGAAAAATTAGTATTTTGATATGGAATAAATTCCTATGATTTGGGTTGACTGAATCAAATTAATTGTGACTAGATTTGAGCCATTCAGAATTTGTTACGCGCAGAATGGAATTTCTGGAGCATTGTTTAGCTTGCTCAGCATTGGATTCAGCTTGTTCGAGGTAAGTAACCCTTCTAATCTTGGAGCTGAGGGTATGAACCCTAAATATACGTATTATGTGAATTGTTTGGAGGTGACGCACATGCTAGGTGACGGGCGTGTGGGCGTGCATCATAGAAATTTTGACGTAATTGTTTCATGGAATTTTGTAGTCAAATAATCTTGGCATTTTCCATGCAGTTTTATGTGTTAAAGAAATTGAGCTGAGAATCATATTAAAAATAATGTTGAGGCTATGTGCCAGTATTATTGAGACCCACAGAGGTCATATTGCTGTTAAATTAATTGTTTAAAATGAAATTTCATACTCAGTCATGTTCATTCATTTCATATCATCTCTCTGTCTCTGTTGCTATTTATTGATACATCATATCTTTATTTTGGGCTGATTTTTATGATATTGTGAGCCTGAGAGACTGGAGAGATTAATGACTGAGTGAGGCCGATGGCTTGATTATGAGGATAACTATGATATCGAGCTGCACGCCGCATTATGCCAGATTGGCTTATTATAGCACGTGAGTTGTCCGTGCAGCACGTGAGTTGTCCGTGCAGATCCAGATATTATTATAGCACGTGAGTTGTCCGTACGGATCTAGATATTATTATAGCACGTGAGTTGTCCGTGCGGATCCAGATATTATTATAGCACGTGAGTTGTCCGTGCAGATTATAGCGCTTGGGCTGAAAGAGCCCCTCCAGAGTCTGTACACACCCCAATGAGGGCAGGTACCTACTGAGTGCGAGTGCTGAGTGCCGAGTGCGAGTGCTGAGCGACTGGGAAGACTGAGTGAAATGATACTCTGAGGGTATGCATATGATTTTATCACTGAGTTGCATCACATTGACATGCACACATGACATATATGCATAGAGATATTTTTTCCTCATGGTATACATTATCACATCATTCATGATTTCTCACACATGTTGACAGATGGGCATAGTGATGCATTTGTTTTACACGGGTTATCTGAAAAGAAAATGAAATATCTCATTTATTATTGAAAGGATTTTGGAAAAATAATTATTTTCAAACTTATTCATATTTTTGGCAATTTCGGTAAACGATTTGGGTTTTCACTGATGTACTTGAAAGGAAGAAATATTTTTAGAAATCATGATTTAGCTGAGCATTTTATTTCTAAGTTACTTCTTGTATTATTTGCTTTACGTTGTTATGGACTGTGGTGGACTATTGGTTTTGTACCCGACCTTGGTAAAATCTCGTCACTACTTTCAACCTAAGGTTAGGTTTGTTACTTACTCAGTACATGGGGTCGGTTGTACTGATACTACACTTCTGCATATTGCGTGCAGATGTTGGCTGTTGTTGTTGTTGTGCTCGATGGTTGCCGGATTTGAAGATGTACCTGCGTTCCTATTGTAGCTGCCTCTTGTTCATGGTAGCCTTAGATTATAAAAACTCTGTTTATGTACTTTTCAAACAGAAGATGTATTTACTTCATATCAGCTTTGTAAATTCTATTCTTAGAAGCTTATGATTTGTACTATCAGTTCTTGGAAAATGTATAAGATTAAGATCTTTATTTACTTAAATTGCTTAAATAATTGTTATTGGAATTGAATATTTGAAAGTTGACTTACCTATCGGGTTGGATTAGGTGCCATCACGACTAGTTGAATTTTGGGTCATGACACTTATCCCAACTGGAGATCTTTGCTTAGGTGACCTTTTCTGATATCTTGAATGGCTTCTTGCTTTTCGAGCAATTTGTTTGTCATAGAGAATCGAAACTGGGTATGCGCCTTTTGCATGATGTGCATACTTCATAGTCTCTGTTCAGTACTACAGGGAACCCGTAATCAATCTTGCTGTCTTTTCTTTGCTTGTTTTTTGACAAGTAGGCAGACAAAAATATATTTCGGGGGAACCTTTGTACTACACAAATCCTCAAGACATGTCGACTGTAACAGCTGTGTGTGCATGTTACTTCTCCAATAATGTTATCTTGAATGTTCTGGCCAGAATTTGCTTTGTGCAACTGAAAAGCTGGTAGCAGATTTTGAAATCCTTTCTTACTTGTTTTGACAAGTACTGATTCAAAGCAAAGGATATAATCATGCGAACAAAATATTATTTACAAGAGATGCCTTCATCATGAAAGAAAGAAGCAAGAGCATTTTTTATATATATATATATATGTAAAGAAGGAAGAGGCTTTGTTTTTTTTTGAATGAGGTAACTAGCCATAATGATCATGACATGCATTTTGGACTCAACGACCTGATCTATCAAATTGTTCTAATCAATCATTTCATTATTCCTTTGGGCCTTGAAGTCGGGCTTGTTTATGTTAATTCTTTGCATCAGTTTCACGACTTACTTTCGACTAGTGGTTCCCCAAGATTTTTTCACCAACAAATCTCTCTCATTTATTTATCTCTACTTCCCATCATCTTACAGTGCCTGTGAGGGTTTTCACTAGTAAGACTCTCTCATTTGTTTTCTCATTTTTTGTTTGATTCCTTGAGTGAGAACCATGACCATGTTCTCCATATGACAACCATTGCTCATTGCATATTTCCCTTGGCATTCTCAAAACTAATAAGGAGGTCTTATTTGGAAGGATTTTGGATATGGTTAGAAAGAAATGACGGCATGAAGGCTCAAAGTAGACTCAATATGATGGGTTTTACACTTACAAATCTTGGAATCGTCTCTTTCAAAAAATAAAAACAAACTCATGCCCCAGTTTTAGATACTGGATTTTATTTTTTGGAATTCTTATTTGGTTGGACCAACCGTGTAAGGCTGCCTGCGTATCCCTTTTTAAGGAATCAGGTCAAACGTAGTTCAAATATCTGACCTAAATATTTTTTTTATCTTTCTTTCTTTTTCTTTTCTTTTTTCTCTTTTTTTTCTTTTTCTTTTTTTTTTCAAAACAAATTGCCCCAGCTTTTATTTTCCGGGGGCATGGACCTTTGACTGTTCTTTTCTTATTCTTTTTTCACTTGAACTTTCTAAGAGTTGCCCCAGTTTGTACTCTTGGGGCATGGACTTTTTCTTTTATTTTTTTTTACTTTTGACTCTAAACTTCATTCCAAAAGAGGGTGGTTAAAGAAAATAACACAAGCTCAAAAGGGGTAACGAAGGGTATAAAGTATTTGGATAGCAGAAAAAGGGTCTCCCAGCCTCGTGAACGCCAAACATAGTATCCTTTCGTGATCACAACGTTGATGAACATGTCTGTCTTCTTGGTGTGTCGTGGTCAAAAGATACTTTCCATCAATTAATGCCAAATTTTAAACCAAACTTCAATTAATTCTTCCTCAAACCCGATCTTCATAATGATTTGAAGGTAAAGATCATTAACCTTACGGGTATGACTATTCTAGTTCCACATAAATTTGAACCGAGCTTAATTCCAAAGTGTTTCGACTGTGTATTCATCCTTAAAAGTGTCTTGTTCTCAGTTAACTAGTTCAAGACTAAATCAGTTTTCTAGGATCTGGCCAAAAATTTCGCATGCATGTCATGTCACTAGAACTAGTGTGAAAAGAACTATGCACAAAATGGACATAAATTGACTGACTATTTTTTTATTGAATAAAGGATAACGGGGTCTGATAACATAAAAAGAAGAAGAAAGGACGACAAAATAAGCTACTCTGTCTCCTTAATAGATAAAAGCTGAGTGACTTTCCAGTTACTAAGTGACATCTTAGCCACGGACTTGCACATCAGCATTACTACGGCATTCAACCATTTTTATTGCTATGGATTCAACACTCAAATTTTTACGTTTGATCAAACCGCTCCCCATATTGGCTATTAGATTTTAGGACTTACAACATATGAACTTTCACAGTAACTAATTTTCCAAAGGACTTAGACGAATTCTCATGTCTCCCTATCATTACAGATCATCCAAGCAGAACATGTCCTATTGCTCAAAACTGGTAGAAGTCAGCCAACATTTGCCTCCATTTTTATCAACAACTTGTCTACTTGACTTTTCGTGACCTTAGTTGGATCAAAAATAGTGGTTCTCGTTCCTTCAGTTGAGAAGATGATATAGTGATCCTGGATTATTTTCGTGATTCCCCATTGCAAACCAACAAACCAACCAGATTTAACTAGCTTTTATTTCAAAATAACAAGCATGTTAGGATGCACACACTCTTCCTCTTCTTTTTTTTTTTCAAAATCATTCGATCGAACCTGATGTGGGTTGCCTACGTATCATATGAGAACATGAATCAGATCTTGCGTAGTTCGGAGAAGATCAGGAATAAAGATAATAAACTAACTCTTTTTTTTTGGATTTTGAATTTGTTTTTTTAAATTTCCGAAAGAAGGACTTATAAAGATGAAAGAAAATATTTTTGGATTTCGATTTGATTTTTTTTAGAATTGTTGAAAAGAAAGACTTCTAAAGAAGAAAGAAAATATATTTTTTTTGAATTTCAATTTTTTGTTTTTCGGATAAAGACTTCTAAAGAAGAAAAAAAAATATTTTTGGATTTTGATTTCATTTTCTTTACGAATGAAAGACTTCTAAAAAGAAAGAAAATATTTTTTGTTTTATTATTTTTTTATTTTGGATTTTTTAAGGAAAGACTTCTAAAGAAGGAATTAAAGAAAACTATTTTTTGGATTTTTGAAAACTAGGGCCGAAACCGATGAGGTTTGCCTATTTATCTCACATCCGGTGAGAATCAGACCGTAGTTCGGTCAAAATAAATAAAAAAACATTTTGAAAATTTTGATTTTACACATTAGAACTCTTCAAAACTTTTTAAAAAAAATTGAGAACTTTATGAAAATGTGGAGGAAATATTTTCTTTCTCTCTCATCTATTCAATCAATATATCCTAAAGTCGGTCAATATTTGAGTAAAGCCTACCAAATAATATTACATATTGCTCAGAAAAATGGACATGCTGGTTTGAAAAATTGGCACCTGTCCTAGACGGGCCTGGCCCATGTGCCGAGTCCCGCTAAGTCCAATGTACATAATGCAAATAAAGCGTAGCCTACTAGGGATATTCATTGCTTGTGGCTTGTTCTTCTAAGTTTTCAAATCCTAAAGGAAATAGTATCTAGACCTAGCTTACCCGGGCGGACAACCCGAGCCGAGGAGCGTCAAGCGTCACCAGTAGTAGAACAATACTGGCTAGCTAATGGCTCTCCCGCCTAAACATGTATGACTAAATCCTTCACCGAAAGCTGGTAGGCTAACTCGCTTTATCTCAAGACAGAAATTTTGTGATGCTGTTAGGCAAACACAACATAACTAAATATCAGAAGACTCAGAGGGGTGCGAGAGAGGATACAATTTATATGTACAGTTCAACAATATCAAAGCGGTAAAAAGTGGACAAGTAGCACATTAGGCCCAAATAATCACAA